>NC_080065.1:86556163-86876355 GCF_949987535.1 Balaenoptera acutorostrata
CAGTCCTGAACTAAGCAGTGCTCATGTTTCACAGCAGAATGTTGTAATGCAAACTTCGTTGTAAGCTTCAGCTTGATATTTAGAAAGGAACACTCTGCCAAAAATCTTACTGCAATATGTTTCACAGTACATTTGTACATCATATGTCACCATCAATATGTCAATAAAGCCAAATGCCACACGACTCCCAGTCTCCCTTCTATGAGGCAACACATTTATAGTTATCGAAACTGAGTTCATATTAACCACCAAATAAGTATGTGTCTACTAGCTTCTCAAAGAACCCACTTATAGTTGGAATGAAGTCAATTAAGTGATGCCTGGCCTCAACCCCTTTGAATGGTTTTGTTGATTTTACAGTTGGGTTAAATTTGAGAGGGATAATTGATTTATATGTTGTCATGTCATATGTATCAGATCTGCAGACCATTTCTTCCTCTTTCTTTGTGGTTTTAAAACCAACAGCACAAGGTGCACTTGGGGCTTTGCTTTTCATAGCTAAGAGAGGTATAAGACTGAGCTGAAGGGGCGGAGTTCATGGCTCATTTCACTACACATTATGAAACACTTATAGGATAATAACCATTTTCAATTACACCCAGTCAAGCAGCAATATTCAAAAATGATTTTAGTAAAATCTCATTCCTATTCTTCCAAATAAGCAATGCTTTTAATCTAAAGTCATATTTTTCAAAATGGAATCAAAACTTCCAGGGACATATAAGTTTTTGCCAAGGTACAGAGCTCTGAGGCAGGCATAAATCTTTTTTTTTTTTAATTTATTTATTCATTTATTTATTTTATTTTTGGCTGCATTGGGTCTTCGTTGCTGCGTGCAGGCTTTCTCTAGTTGCGGCGAGCAGGGGCTACTCTTCGTTGCAGTGGGCGGGCTTCTCATTGCGGGGGCTTCTCTTGTTGTGGAGCACAGGCTCTAGGCACGTGGGCTTCAGTAGTTGTAGCACGCAGGCTCAGTAGTTGTGGCACATGGGCTTAGTTGCTCCGTGGCATGTGGGATCTTCCCGGACCAAGGCTCGAACCCATGTCCCCTGCACTGGCAGGCGGATTCTTAACCACTGTGCCACCAGGGAAGCCCAGGGCCTACATCTTGAATCTGTCAACAATTCCTATTTTTTCTCTCTGCATCATTTCTTTCTTTGCTGCCATAGCAATCCTTATTGCTTTATCGGTTCTTTGGTGTTGCCATACTGTCTTTTCTCTCTTTCTTCCTCCTTGCTCTTCTCTCTTCCTCCCCCTACCCCTCAAACACACCCACAGGCATCCTTTACTTCCTCTCCCTCTAAACTATAGCGCATGAAGAAACCAAAGCTGGACTTCAAGAAGAAGTTTGTTCCGCTTACACAGGGTGACCTTAGGGGCAAAGGAAGCTACTCATAAACACGTAATGACACTTGTGCAGCAGCAAGAGTTCTTATTGTGCAGATGGTCCGTGGAGGACAGATATGAGCAAGGCACCTCACCCTGCAGTTCACACACAGCCAAGAGTTGGGCAAGGAGCATAAACCAGGTTAAATGGAATCACGCCCTGGTGAATTTTCTGTTGCTGTTAATGGAAAAAAGCTTCTTCCTCTCAGAAAAGTGCACTAAAAGGACACAATCCCAGGGATGCTTGAGGCCAGGCCTCTCATCCAAGGAAGAAGCCTGAGGGCATGAAGGTGGCATTCTGAGAAAAGAAGTGATGAGATGCAAAGAGAGAACCTTTGTTACATACATTTCCTAATTTGAGTCTATGAAGACAAAAGGGCTTTGACCTTGCACAGTTCTGGGCAGGAATAACCTGAGACCATGAAAACCTGCAAAAGAAAACATGAGAGGTTCTATGGGAGCTAAAGGATTAAAAATACAAATCATGAGGACCCAAAATAAAACAACTAAAGGAAAAGATCACTAAAGGAAAATGAACATTACTCTTCCATTTTAGGGATGATTTAATGATTGAAAACCTTTCATGGTCTTTACCACTATGTTAAACTCTAAATAATAAAATCTGAATTCACCAAATAGGGTTATTTATATTTTTCTAAAGACTTCTGCACTTTCCATTATAAATTATGATTGAATTACTTTAACAGTGAAATTTTCTTGTGTGTTGAATGATATAAAACAAAATATTAAAGTGAAATAAAATAATGTATAAGTAAGTACTTACTGGACAGATGAAGCATACAGTACTTTACTACACGGAGGATGATTATAAGCAGCTTCTTAATTGGAAATAATATTAAGATATGAGGTTAAAGTAGTTACTTTTTATAGTACATATGGTAATAGCCACAGGGATGAGCTATTACAATAATGAAATTTCCTCCTCTTTAGTTTTTAGAGCAAAATATGTACTCATTTTTCACAGTGTTGGAGATACTGTTTTGTTACCTGCAATTCAGATCTCAACAGATACTTTGCTTTTCAGTTTTATTTCTTTCATGCTGCTTGCCTCCCACTTTCTAGTCTAAGGAAGTCAAGGAGAAATATATGAGAAGTGAAATAGTTTTAAATGAGTCACATCATTTAAGATTATAGGAGGAAATAAAGTCAAGAAAGAAAGTCAAAGTTGTTAGCTCATTGCTCTCAGAGCAGACCATATACCTGGAAGGGATTGAGAGTCTTCAGGACATTCTCAGAAGTTCTCCTTCATTGATTTCTCCACCTCTGCCTGGGGCCAGACATCAGGATGATTCACCTCAACAATCCAAAACCTCATCAGAGATCTAGTAAAGAGGGTTTTGTGTTTCTCATTATTTTGACTCATTTCCAGCAGAGAGACAGATCATCCAGAATAAACTGACATGTGTAAAAGTATGAGGATGTAAGTAGATTGGATCAGAACCATTACTGTCATCAGAGTGAGGGGGCAGCCTAGTATATCAGAGCTTTTCATAAAATGCAGGTATTACACACTGGGTGTAATTGTGTGAAGCTATTCTTTATAGTGGGAAAGTTATCTTAAAAAAGTAGAAATGTATTCATTAAATGCATAGATTGATGGCCCACAATTCATACAAACTTTAAAGTGATAGCCCACTGTTGCATCTTACTTGTTATATTTAGGTCTAGAGGTCTTATCTTCCCCAATGTAATATAGATGAAGTAGTATTTCTTCCCCTCAACTCTATAACTTAAATCACTTAGAACACAGAAAATTATTATTGCATGGAATTGTGGTCTTAAATCCTACTAGGGTTTGTGGTAATACCCAAAAGTTTTCAATCTATAGTCATCCAAGTCATAAAAACAATCTTGTTTGGTGAGTTCTCATATATGTAACATCAGAAGTTAATAAATGTCATCACAAATGACTGTCCCTTCCAAGTTTATTTTCCTGCTTTCACCTCACTCTTTACTCCTCAGTTAGCAGATTTACTTGAAGTTTTTATAGTGAATTAACCAAATTGAGCTGAAATACTGCTCCAGGTGAGAAGCTCTGTTGTGTGGGCCAGGGTGGCAGCAGTGGAAGACTTGAGAGTTAATCAAGTTCAAGGTATATTTTTGAAGATTAAGATTGACAGTATTGCTCGTGGTTTGGACATGGTTTGGTTGTGATGTGGAAGGTGTCATTTACTGAGACTGAGTGACTATCAAGTTTGTGGGAAAAAAGGGGTTTAGGATAATGAAGTTTGATACAGAGGTCTATTAAACATTCAAGTACAGAAGTCAAGAAGGCATTTATAGTTATTGAAGCTTGAGTTCAGCAACACAATGAATGCCTGAGATATAAAGTGGGGAATTACAGGTAAAGAGATGGCATTTGAATGTATGAGATCAGATCAGGTCATCCAGGACCTGAGTGTAAATTAAAAAAATAAAAAAATAAAGTGCAAGAATGAGTACCAGGTGCTCCAATATTTAATGATTCAGGAGAGGAAGAAATCAGAAAAGGAGTCTGAAAAGGAGCTACTAGTGGGTAAGAAGAAAAGTGTGCAGGGTTCTGAAGAATGTTGTAGCCCAGAAGTCAAGGAAAGAAAATATTTCAAAAAGGTGAGATAGATCAATGGTGTTAAATGTTATTAAGAGGTCTAGTAAGGGAATGCTGTGGATGGTCCATTGGCCTTCAAAGATGGAGATCACAGAGCACTTACATAAGAGCAATTTTAGTGGAAAAATGGAAGTGAAACTCTGATTGGAGGGGACTGAGGAGGGAATAGGAAGTGAGTAAAGGGAGAGAATGAGAATATATAATGTCTTAGGGGGACTTTTGCTATAAATGGATGAAGCAAAAGTAGCTAGAGGGCCATGTGGATCTAGGAGGATTATTTTTAATGGGAAATAATATATTACATATATATATATGCATACGTATAATTGCTGTATAATATATAGCTAATATTTACCCAGTAGAGAAGGAGAAATCAAAAATGCTGAGGAGTTATGAGATAATTACAGAAGGTTCTTGATGTTAGAGTGCATAGTAGCCACTGGTCACATCACGGGCAGACTTGGTTAGGAGCTCGGACTATTCAACCAAAGTAACAAGAGAGAAAGCAGAGTAAATACATAGTGACACAAATAGGTGTGCAGATTTGCAGGTGGAAGATAAGATAGTTTTCTTTGGATTGCTCAGATTTTTTCCAGGGAAATAAGAGATTAAATTAGCTGAGATTAGGAATGGGGAGAGTGAGTAGAGGTTTGGAGTGAGATGAGAATAGGGGAAACAGTTTTCTTGGAAGTAAGAGACAGCATGGATACCCTACTTACTCTTCTGTAAATATGGTTGAGGAATCCATGCTCCTGCCCACATCTTGCCCATCACATGACCAATGGATACCATCTACTCTAATATCAAGAACCTCTACCAATTATACCATAGTTCCTCAACATCTTCAACTTCTCTTTCCCTACTAGGTAATAGTTTTGCTGGACAGTCCCGAGAACTCACTTGAGATTTATGGTCATAAATTAAAAACAAGACCAGTAAGTTGGATATTTTTCCCCAGCTACATTTAGCTGGTTGGGTGCAGGTACTGAGTGGGTACAAATGTGGATTTAAAAAGGTTGGTATTTGGCTAGATAAGTACAACTGTGAAGAGAAGAACAGGGGAGGAAGGTGGGCTTCTGCTTCAGGGCCTCTCAGTTAATCATCACCAATACTTCTTGCTATCCTTGGAGCTCCCTGCATGTATGCTCCCACACATGCGAGCATGCACACACACACACACACACACACACACACAGATAAACACAGAATTTAGGGATCATCAGAATCCTCATAAATTTGCTGCACACTCACCCTTACTGAGTACAAACGTCTCAAAGTCTTTAAATCGTAAGTTGAATTATCATGAAGGAAACAAAGATACAACATTTGGCTGACAAATTGAAACAGCTCTTGATCAGCCCATGGAAATTCTAGAAACCAGGTAACACATATAATTTCAAGCATACAAAGAAGATGCTGTGTGAATAATTTCTGAGGCACAAATGATCAAACCCTATGCCTATGAATAAGAATAGAAAATCAGTGAATCCACTTTTGTAGGAAGTATATTAATATATAAATGTTTATGGGAGAATATAAATTACAGATTTTAAAAATATAATGCTACACAAAATTCCTAAGAATTCACTAAAGATGTATTTAGCTAAAGATGTATTTAATTTAAAGAATGTGGCTTAGACCTAATATCTGTGGATGGTGGCTTTGATCTTCACAGTAACGTAAAATTATAGTGAAAAATAAGTACATATCGTGGCTACTAGGAAAACCTAATTCAAATGTTTCCTAAATGTTCTGAGTCAAAAACAAACATGAATAAAGATATTTACTATCCTCTGAGCACTGAGATATATTATATTATTATATAATGACCCTAAATGTAGTTGAATGTCCACTCCCAAAGTGTATGGAACTATAGAATTTAGGGTTGATAGACAGAAATAAATATAGAATAAATATATATCCAAACGTGTGAAGAATGGAAATAAAGGAGCTGATAGAAGTCTATGTGTGGTAGAAACAGAGTTTGAGCAGTCTACTTGGTTGCTAATACCACAGTATTATTCTTAACATGTCTTTCTGATTTATTTTTTGCTTATCTAGATCATTCATAATCATAATGTTTTACTTAATTTGAGAAAAAGAGAAATAATTCATGTGAGTATTAGCATTACTAGGAAAAACAATGTAACACTCGACCCTTCAAATGCCTATTTACTGTCATTTATTTATATAAGTAGGAAAAGTGAGCCACGTGAAACAAGTACAATGTTTGTTAAATACCTCCTGATTTACACTCTGCTGTTTGTAAGCTTATTTCTCCCTCCCAAGGCCAACCTGCTGGTAGGATCTCAAGAAAGGAAACAGAATTAAATACGATTACAGAAAGAAGAGACTGATTTAAGAGAATTCCTAGAAGACAAGAAGAGAATGGGAAGTGCCCCCAAGTCCCCTGAGTCCCTTGAGATAAAAAGAGGAGACATGAAGGTGGTAAGAAAGGTCAACCTATGCCCTCATTTTTCCTTTCTGGAAAATTCCTGCTGGGAATGGTAGATCCTGAGAGTAGGAGAGGGGGAGAGAGGATGGTGACATGTTTACCCAGGATACTCAGAGACAGGCTGCAAGGATGTAGGGCATGAGTCAACAAATCTTTTCTGTAAAGGTCCAGATATTAAATATTTTAAGCTTTGTGGCCTATATCATCTCTGCTGCAATTACTCAACTCTGCCCTTGTAACATGCAGGCAGCCATGGACAGCACATAAATGAATAAGTGTTGTGGACCAATAAAAGTTTCTTTACAGTATCAGGTGGCAGGTGGATTAGACCTAAGGCTGTAGTCTGGATATCTCTGCTCTAGGGAAGCTTTGCATGTGGCCATGTTCAACCTGGCATGTCTGGAATCCTATGTCAGTATTGGCAGAGGGAAGCAGTTAGAGAGATAGCCTAAGGTAGCCCCCCTTCTGGCTCCCCTCCAGCTGGGGTGCTGTGGAGGGACATCAGTTTTGTTACACCCTGGTAAAGAGATAGACACAGGATACCATCAGAAGCATGTGGGACTTGGATCAAGAGAATGCTATGTGTAGGGACTTCATGGGGCCGTGCACCCAATAGGAAGTTTCAGCACAATGCCGTGTTCAATTAATTAAACAAGAAGGCCATTAAACTGAAGTGGTTCTAATGCCCTGGCCGCCTATGTAAGCAAACCAAAATTTAAGCCTATAAATGCCTCAAGGTTACAAAATTGAAACTTAAGGACAACCAATCACAAACAGACAATAAGCTTTAAGCTACAGATAATCAATCATTTCCTTTCTTTGTGTCCACCTTTACTCCATAAGAATCTTTCCCCAAGCTCCTGTCAGTAGAGCACTCCTAACCACTTCTGGTTTGGAGCTGCCCAATTGGAATCAATTTTTGCTCAAATAAACTCTGAAAACTTGTATCATGCCTCAGTTTACCTTTTTAACAGCCCAACGTTCATGGAACCACCACAGCGATCACCAATTCAAGGAATATATATATAGGACTAGTCACTCCACAGCAGAGATCAGAGAAAATCATAAGAAAAATCACTTGTTTCCACAGACCTTGTCTCCTGACATCACCATAAGGTCACATAAGCCCCACGTCGCATGTAGTACCAGAAGGCATCCTGGCAAACAGCTGGGGATGACAAAAATATTTTTTTTAAATATCGAATCATCTCTAAGAGAATGTTACCAAATTATGTAGAGAAACAGTTAAATTGCTGAATTTGAATGAGTTTACTGTATTGTAAATTAATAATAGTAAGGGAGGAGAGGGAGGACATGAGACTTGTGTTCTACCCTACAGTCAAGGCATTGCAAGCAAAGCCAGACAAATTATAGGAAGTAAAGAGACACTTTAAGTTGAGAAGATCAGTATCAAAAATAAATATCCCACCCTATTATACAATTTCACACGGGGTATTTCTTATTCCTTGAAAATTTATTTTGTGGAAAAAGGACGTTAGTCCAATGCCTAATGCTCACAATTCTGCATCCTGCCTATGTATCAACATAGAAAAATAATCCCTACGCAACTTTTCATCTTTAGATCAAAGACTGATACAAGGCTTATATAGATACAGGGCTTTTTTCCCTCTAATAGGAGGAGAAAAATTGAACAAACAATGTGAGCCACAGAAGAAGAAAAAATATTCAAATAGCTCGATTTATTTGCAAGCTTAGGAATTTGCTTTACTTTCTCTTAATACTAGCTTCTCCATTCTAAATTTCAAATGATAAAATGCAAACTTAGGAATACTAGGGAAGATCAAAAGGATTTGTAAAGTACATGACTCTAATCAAAGCTAGATGATACATTAAACTGAGAGACAAAGTTTGATTTGGTGAAAGTAGCTTTTCCATTTCTCAGCAGGCTTGGCCTTGCTTTTATGACACTGACGTACTGCCTGCTGCACTAAGAAGGCACTTGGCCTTTGCTTTAGATTAAGCGAGTCTGGTACTCACTCCTGATGGCTCTCCCATGTCATCTTTGTACCATCGTGATGTTATGGAAGAAAATACAAAGTTGGTTCATATCATTCTAAAGGCAATCTTTCTTTAATTATTCATCGATGGGCCAGTTTCTAAAATATTATAACTGAAGATGGAAATTAAGATCCATTTTTCCAGATGACTTGTAAAATATCAATGACAGAGATAAGCAACAAGAAACTGGAAGTATGGCAATGCTTTACAGCTAGAATTTTGTTTTATTTTTTCATTATTTCTAAAGCTTCTCTATTAAGATGTACCTTTAAAGGCTTAGTCAATGATGTCAAGAACTTCCCAGAAACCCCATGTCCTGTAATTTTATGACTATAACAAACTTTTTGCAAAGACCCCTGCTATTTATTTACTTATTGATTTTTTTTTTTTTTTGCCACAGAAGAGACGGCTCATTCCTGAAAGCAGAGATTCTGACTTGATTTTTCTAAGCCATTAGAATATTATGAAAAATAAAAATAACAGATCCCTGGATCCCTAAACTTACAGGTAACTAACAGTATATGAAAGAACAGGAACAAATATTCAAAACAAAAAATAAATACCATATTATTATGGCAATTATTATTACAAACAAAAACTTATACTATATTGTTATGATAATACCACATTTAGTTATATAAATCCATATCTCTTCTCATAATTTCAGCCTAATTGAAGGGTGAGTGGCATGCAAGCATCTAGGTTCTGATCTATGGCCACTCTTAACAAATCCTTTAAATCTCACCATTAAATCAAGAATGATGACTGCATTTAAGAATTCCTTTTAGGGACTTCCCTGGTGGCAGAAGTGGTTAAGAACCCACCTGCCAATGCAGAGGACACAGGTTCGATCCCTGGTCCAGGAAGATCCCACATGCAGCGGAGCAACTAAGCCCGTGCACCGCAACTACTGAGCCTGTGCTCTACAGCCTGTGAGCCACAACTGCTGAACCTGCGTGCTGCAACTACTGAAGCCTGCACGCCTAGACCCCGTGCTTCACAACAAGAGAAGCCACCGCAATGAGAAGCCCATGCACTGCAACGAAGAGTAGCCCCTGCTCGCTGCAACTAGAGAAAGTCCACGTGCAGCAACGAAGACCCAATGCAGCCAAAAATAAAAAATTAAAATAAAAAAAGAATTCCTTTTATTTAAGGGCATAGTTAATTAAAAATAAAAGAGTACCCTTAATCAAGATCTCCATTTCCTCCTATTTATTCCTCTTAACTACATAATTCCACAGAGTATAATGTGTCTAATCATGAGAAAAGAAAGACAGATCATCAGACCTTTCTTTTCAAGTTTTGAATTTGGAATTTTCAAGCAATTCTGTTCTCAGGGATAAGGAAAAACAGAGTCTTCTCCAATTTCAAGGCTGTAACCAGATCTTTAGTATTTTCTTGCTAAGAGAGTTTTGCAGGGTAGGAAGACAAAATCTTGTTGAAGCCAAGCCTTTCCTCTTTCCTTTGAGAAATGTTAGTCTCATAAAGAGACTATTTTAAGTGTGATGAGGTGGGGAGAGAAAGAGCCAAATCTTCCAGAGGGTTACGATCCTCAATATTGGGAAGTAGTATATTGAGAAGTAAACCTAAGGAAAAAGAAGTCAAAGTAATGGAATTTTCTTCTAAGAAGACAACAGTCCTGCAGAGTACCTCTAAGAATTTTCAACATTTTCCAACTCTTCACATTTGTCATATGAAGCAATAAAAGCCAAGAGAATGGACTGAGAGGGTAGGGAAAAGGTCACTTGGAGATTAGGGGAAGATGAAAAGGCTTCTGGCAGAGAAAGTAGCATTCCTATTTCCATTCTAAATTCCCTGTGTGTGGCAATGGCTGGGTTAGTTATCCTTGATGTAATACAACTTCATTTTGGATTAATTTTGTGAAGAGAAGTGAAAGTTATAAAAGGTAAATAGTGATTACAATTGCTGCACCTCATATTGCTATTTCTTTCAGTTTATCAGGAAAAAAATGTCAAATGTTGTGAAATAATCTAAATGATTTCCTGTGGTCTTCTACTTACCCAGGGTTTCTGTTAGTATGCAGTAAATTTTATGATGTATGCTACTATTTCTAAGTATTAAAACTCATTTCCTGAACTATGCTTAGTTACAGAGCTGTTCAGAACAATTATTTACTGGATTTAAGGCTGCCTCATAAAAGATACCTTTCATGTGTGTTGTGTGCAGGGAAGAGAAAGTGAAGTCTTCACGTTACTATGCCGACACAGCTCTAAAGTGTATTCATTCATTCATTTTATAGTGGTTAGTTTGAATAATAGTCATTTAACCTTCTCAAATCTCTGTTTCTTCATTTATTAAACCCATCTCAAAAGGTTCTGTGGACTAAAGGAGTTAATATACGTGAAGACACTTGGATTGGTTTCAGGAGCGTACAGGTTCTGAATTTTTCTAAACTTTACTGATTCATGAAGTAGCAACTATGAGACAAGTGATTTGAATGCATGCAAAGAAATATATGACGCGTTCTCTGCCCTAAGTTTCTGAGGCACATTCATGACTGGGTCAGCTGCAGAACTTAAAGCATGACCAATAAACTTGGCGCATACTAGCATTCTGTCCCTGACAATGATTTATGAGGGGTCCCTTACATACTTCCTGCCTGGGCCATGGGGAGACTTTCCACCAGGAACCCAGAACTGTTTCAGCACTGACTGGCCAGCAACAGCAGTGTTCTTTCAGTACAGGAAGACTCAAAGTCACCTGGGCTAGAAGACTGTGTAAGGCACCTGCATCAAGTTCCACCATGTTTCCCTTCTCTCAGCTCATGGTGCTCCATCATTGTTCTAGTCATGACCTTGCTTTATTGCTTAGGGAAAGATTACTAACAGGTCATGGATAAGCTGTATAGAAAATAGCAAGCTCGTAATAAATATGCCGTGGAACAAAATCACTGGCAGACAATGCCCTGGTATGGGAAGTAGGTGGATAGAGGACCCGTTCACTAGATCTCTGTGACAAGGAATGTAATTTTTATGATTTAAGGCAGGGATTTTCACATCTTCTTTAAAAGAACGAACAGTATGATCAAAGAAATGCATGTTTTATGCTAGCACTATGAGGACACTTTGACATTTAATTTTCTGACAAATGTTTTGCAAATTTCTCTCTAATATTTCCATAAATCAGTAGCTGAGTATATAAAATTGTGATTACATAGTCTCTGCAAAATCAGAGAAAAACTTCTTTAGGTGACTAACTTCAGGATTTTCAAAAGTCTGTATATTTTACACATTTTAGTTTAAATTATAAGCAATCAACTTCCTGGCATTTCCATCCTGCTCCATACCTGGGTCAAACCTGCTTCCATGACCAGAGAATTCCCTCAGGATGCCAGCAAGTAAGACAATGGACTGTGTGTAAGCTCCTCGGGGTAAGCTGAGGGAGGTAGCTGGGCACTGACAGTATCCTGGTGCAGTAAGGATGGTAAAGAGTCCAAAGTATTTAGGATGGTTTGAATTTGTGTGACTTGAGGCAAGTAATAGAATAAGTATAGTCAGAAAAAGAGCAGTGTGTAGACTCTAAACCCAGTTTTGGTAGCACTGGGTTTGTGATGCTAATGAAACAATCGAAAGCGTGTGTCTGGGACTTGAGAACTGATTTGGGTCAGTATTATACAGCATAAAAAAGAAGACAGGCTGGGGGGAACTCCCTGGCGGTCCAGTGGTTAGGAATCCATGCTTTCACTGCCGAGGACCCGGGTTCAATCCCTAGTTGGGGAACTAAAAAATCCCATAAGCTGTGCGGTGCAGCCAAAAAAAAAAAAAAAAAAGGCTAGGAACAGGAGAAAAATTGGCATCTAGGAGACAAAAAGAGCTGCCCCCTAAAAAAGAACAAGCTTAAAGGTTGAGGAGGAACCAGATACTAATGAATTGGGTTTTATTGGCATTAAACTAATAGTATTATGCCAATTCTGCAATATTAGAATTTTTTATCCAAGATAATTTGCTTCTAATATTAATTTGGAGATGTACCAAAAGTTTACGGAATATTTGGTTTTGCAATATTAAGTTTCATCCATCACTGATGTAGGATTGGCTATAAGAGGAAACGTGCAGACTAATTTTTACAAAAGTAGACATTGTTTCCTGAGACTTGAGTTTTCAAAGATTGCTGAATAAATATTTCTTCAACTTTCAGAAAAAATACCCTCTGGAAAGCCTGAGAACAAATGTGAAAAAGTTATGTCAAAACTAGGTTTTATTTTAGTTAATTCCAAGTGATTGAAAATAAGTATTCTGTTGAAAGCTAGTTTGTAAACTTAGTTATTGTATTCATTATCACATACCCCATAGTAACAGTCATTTGGTCCAAATGACTTTCCCTTGCCTTTGTTTAATAAAAATGCTGTTCCAATTGTTCCTTCTTCAAAAATAACCTGTAATAACATTGCCACTGCAAAGTCGGCCACTGTTGGGATTGCAAGGGTTGCTCTCCTGATCAGAATCAAACTTCAAGTCCAGATGCCTCGCATTTCTGTGACTAGAGAAAATATGATGCAATCAAAGCATGTCAGAAATGTACCAGCAGGTGGAAAAAGGAAAAAGACTATGAGGTCCTTTTGGGGAGATTCTTTAGGCTTATTATCTCGCATGATAGTATCTTAGAAGCATAATGAACAGTTTTCTTTTTATTAGTTTAATGATAAATCTTCTGATATCTAGATATTATGTGAATTCAGTGATGATTTTAGTAGATTCTCATTTTCTCAGCCTTAGAGCTTAAGGCTGCTTATCAGTAACGAAGAAAAATGATTACTTTGATTTTCAATTTTAATGTTACACACTTTTTTTATTAACAGAGTTGTGGAGCACATAACTTTAATGCACACATTGAGCTAAAATTTATCCCATGTGAACAAATCACAAAACTTGCCTTTCTCACCAACTCCTGATTATTTTCCTGCCATAAGCTGTAACCATAAATAACCATAAATTTAAGGTTGTGCTTCTGAGCATAAAAATGTAGTATTCTATTTCCATGTATTTCTATTACTGTGGTCAAGAAATTTTTTAAAACTCAGGATTTGAATTCTATGAGGGAAAGAAAAAAGTGTGTGTGTGTACGTGTGTGTGTGTGTGCACGCGTGCAGAAGTTTGGAGGTCTATTTAAGCATTCCATAGCAAATGCATTTAAAACTCATTAGTATAAATGCTAGAATGCACTGAATTTGTATCTATACAAGATGGAAAACACTTGGCAAACAGTCAAAAGACTTTTTGCATTCCCTTGACTGACTAAATTCTTCCCTTTTTAGCTAATTATTCTGGCATCCTATGCAGACATAATGTATCTATTCCAAATTTTTAGACAAATAAAAAATTTCAGAAAATCTTCAAACTGTGTGTTTTACTTTGAGATCCATCAGTCTCTGTGCACCTTTTTCATAAACACATAGGAGAAGCAGAATGAGAGGATACAGTATGAAAGTTCTATCAAAGTTTAGGTAATTGTACTGAAGGAAAATTTTAGACATTCCATTGAAAAACCCACAAAACTCTTTGTAGGTCAACTTTTTTTCAAAAGCAATCAGTTTTCCCATATGAATCAAGAGATTTTTAACTTTAATCTTTGTATACGTAATATATACACAGAGTTTGAAAGGTCAAATAGTGCTGAAAGCTTAATAAAAACAAGAGTTTTTGTGAAATGTCAGAGAAAGACAGAAACTGTATGATTTCAGTTATATGTGGAATCTAAAAAACAAAACAAATGAACAAACATAACAAAACAGAAACAGAGTCATAGATACAGAGAACAAACAGGAGGCTGCCAGAGGGGAGGGAGCTGGGAGGAGGAGAGAAATAGATGAGGGAGATTAAGAGGTACAAACTTCCAGTGACAAAATAAATGAGTCATGGGTAGGAAATGTCCAGTTGGGGAATACAGTCAGTGGCTGTGTAATATCTTTATATGGTGACAGATGATAACTAGACTTACCATGGTGATCATTTTGAAATTTACAGAAATACCAAACCACTGTGTGTAACAGGAATGAACACAGTGTTGCAGGGCAGTTATACTTCAAAAACAAACAGGCAAACAAACTCAGAAAAAGAGATCAGATTTGTGGTTACCAAAGGCATGGGGTTAGGGGAGGGGGAATTGGAGGAAGGTGGTCAAAAGGTACAAACTTCCAGTTATAAGATAAATAAGTACTGGGGATGTAATGTACAACACGATAAATATAATTAACAAAACTGTTACATTTGAATGTTGTTAAGAGAGTGAATTCTGAGAGTTCTTAACACAAAAACCTGTTTCCTATTTCTTTATTTCTGTTTCTATATGAGATGATGGGCGCTCACTAAACTTACTGTGATAATCACTTCATGATGTATGTAAGTCAAATCATTACGGGGCTCCACCTGTGTTATGTTTTTTAAAATGCTCTGTGGTCAATTTTTGGCAAACACTGTCCTGCAAGGGAGAGTATCTTTCATGCTTTTTAAAAATTAGTATGTTCTTCCGTGATTACTACTGGATGATTTTTAACGCCACTATTTAGTCTTTATTCTAATATAATCTTGTCCCCTTAAGGTTCTGCTCAAAATTTGTTATTCCTTAGGAATTTTTCTAAGATTTCAATCTCAGGTCTATGAAGTTGGATGACATGGTTTCAAAAATATTGGCAAAGAAAGCTTTTTATTTTCTTTTGATTTCCTTCATTTTTATGTTCTAAAATCACTTTATGTCCTAAAGTACCACATCTACCAGAAAGGCTATATTGTATACCACCATGTACAATTGTTTATCTCTTGGTAACTGATAGACTCAAATTTATCTCCTATGTCTGATGCATCTTCTACTGCATTCAAACCCATTTAAAGATATTGGCCTGTCATATTATTTTTCATAATATGGAAAGAAAGAGTAAATTAATCATGAGAGTCATACATTAGAAATCTATGAGGTTGTTTAAAAACTAGGTTAGATCTATCTAGAGAGGCATTGACGTTGCCCATGATACAGTAAATGAAAGGGGGAAAATAGTGTAAGATTCATTTTACAGTTTTATAAAATTAAATTGACAAATAAATAAGAAAACCCTCTGTGAATGTGTGTGTGTGTGTGTGTGTGCCTACATGTAGGAAAAAATTAGAAAGCCTATGCTCTGTTACACTAATTAATTAGGGGAGTTAGATTGTGAGGGGTGGGGAAATTGAGAAAAGAAAGGTGAAGGGATGGAAAGATTATTTGATTTGTGTCAATAGCCATATAAAAATGTTATAATTTAAACTAGTACAGAACATATCAATAAAGTATAGTCTCCTGAAAGGAAAGTTCCAGAACCTTACTTGAATGTGATTTCTAATGTCTTACAAATTTTAACACACAGGAAGATTTTTTTTTCTCATAATTGAACCATATTTCTTCTTTGTTAGTCTTTTTTTTTTTTTTTTCTGGCTGGGTTAGAGCTTTATTTACTTATTTATTTAACATCTTTATTGGAGTATAATTGCTTTACAATGGTGTGTTAGTTTCTGCTGTATAACAAAGTGAATCAACTATACATATACATATATCCCTGTATCTCCTCCCTCTTGTGTCTCCCTCCCACCCTCCCTATCCCACCCCTCTAGGTGGTCACAAAGCACCGAGCTGGTCTCCCTGTGCTATGCGGCTGCTTCCCACTAGCTAGCTATTTCACATTTGGTAGTTTATATATGTGCATGCCACTCTCTCACTTCGTCCCAGCTTACCCTTCCCTCTCCGTGTCCTCAAGTCCATTCTCTACATCTGCATCTTTATTCCTGCCTTGCCCCTAGGTTCTTCAGAACCTTTTTTTTTAGAGTCCATATACATGTGTTAGCATACAGTATTTGTTTTTCTCTTTCTGACTTACTTCACTCTGTATGACAGACTCTAGGTCCATCCACCTCACTACAAATAATTCAATTTTGTTTCTTTTTATGGCTGAGTAATATTCCATTGTATATATGTGCCACATCTTCTTTATCCATTCATCTGTTGATGGACACTTAGGTTGCTTCCATGTCCTGGCTATTGTAAATAGAGCTGCAATGAACATTGTGGTACATGTTAGTCATTTTTTTTAAAAAAAAACCTTCTTTCATGAAGTTGTGGAAAGTGTAATGAGATACTGAAATTTAGGTGCTGAATTAGACTCTCAGGTAAACCACATACTCTGAGTTTGTTAAAATAATGTAAAAAAATAGTTGTCATACCCATTCTAGATACTAACCTTGTCCTTTTTCTGGCAACTCACATAATCCTTGTTAGATTCTTCTTTGTCTCTAAAATCAGTTTTTGAAAAGGAGTGTGATATCTGCCTTCTAACTTGTAGAAGGTTGTGGTAATGTTATGGGATACAAATGATCTCTTCAACATGTAAAAAAGTGAAAATGTCTATAAGTATAAATCGATGATAATCATAACTTGTTTGTAATATTTGAACCAGGTAAAAACATGGAAGACTACAAACTTTGCATCTAGGATCATATTCTGAAACTAAGCCCAAAATCTTAGAGAAATATAATTAAAAATCTCCTCCCTACAGGAGAAGACAGAAGGAAGCTACAAGTTTTCTAAAGTATTAAATGCTCTTAGAAAAGGGAGGGAAAAGAAGTCTCTTTCCTTATTCCCCCAGGGAGAATTAAGCATCTAATTTTTAATTTGTATTTGCTCTTTACACCCCAGTATGCCACAGCAAACTCACAAAGGCCCAGTGGGATATTTAAAGTTTTTAAGAAAACAGCACTACTCAGTATCTGCTGTACTCTGTACAAACTGCCAGCTTGAGAAATTCAAAGTTTTAACATTTGATTGTACTATATTCCTTTAGATGATATTATTTGCAAAGATGGGTTTTCAGCAATCACTATGATAATAAAAGCAAGTACCTGTGAATATCAGTGTAGGAAAGGAAACAAGGATGACAGTGTCCAATCCAATTCCAAGCTTTGAGAAGGTGTGCAGTGTCCAACAGGTGCACACATTAGCAATTGTGATTACTGAAGAATGAAATAAAAATATAATTGTTCTTTAAATTTATGTGTGTTGTGTTTTTCAAATAACTATTAAACTTTTAGGAAATAAATAGTTATTAAATTTTGGACCTATCTTCCTATCTAGTTAATAAACACAGTTGTTAGCTGTTTCTTTGGGTCTAGATCTGCCATGAAAAAAAATTACTGAGATGCTAAGTTTGCCGTGAACTAAGAAAGTTTGGGAACCTCTGGATCAGTACCTAATCTCTGCAAAACTACTGTGTAATATAGGAGTACAGTAAACTCACCTCAGTCTATGCCTCTTTTCCTCATAACTTAAATGATAGAAAGGAAGATTTGCTCCCTCCCACTCTCTGAGAGTTAAGTCCATATTCATTAAAATGGGAATAATTCTAAGATAATCTTAATCTTTTTCTCTAGGACAGATCAGAGATGGCACCAAATTTAAGTTTTATTTCCCCTCCCTAACGACAGGGGCCACTGCTATCTTTTTTTCTTTTCCTTTTTTTTTTTTTTTTGTGAACTCTTTATATATATATCTCTCTCTCCTCTCTCTCTCTTTTTTTTTTTTTGGCCACACTGCGCACGTAGCATAGGCATTCAGGATCTTAGTTCCCCGACCAGGAATGGAACCTGTGCCTCCTGCAGTGGAAGCACAGAGTCCTAACCACTGGACCACCAGGGAAGTCCCACTGCTATCTTGTCATAGGAATAATAAAGCATATTATTCACATTTATATGTGCATGAGAATGAATTAATGAAAAAATTACTTTCCACCAAAATGGAGACATCCACCCAACAGAGGGCCAGACTTCTTGGGCCTAACAATTCACTGAAAATTGAGAAAAAGCCCTGACAACGCATTATTTCATCAATTAAACAGTTATTAATGTGTAAATCCAGCAGTGTTTTGACTGGTGAAGAGGCTATAACATTGGAAAAGTCTGTCTTCACCTGGATAAGCATAGCCTACTGCATCTCTATTCTTTAAGGTTTCATGTGTACAGATTGTAAACCTGCAATGTAATTAATTATCTAAGCCTTAAAGAAAAAAAAGGAAAAGGAAAGAAACAGACAAAAACCAAAAAAAAAAAAAACTAACCTGTATACCACTCATGTGTATGTGTTCTCTTATAATATTGGATTCATGAACCATTGCCAACCAAGGTCATTCACTTCAACTGGAATGAAACACGATGGCAATGTAATTTTCTTAATCTCCTATGTGACTTTCCTTCCATGTGTTACATTTTCATCCCTTATTTCTTTTGTCTCATTTCATGTCTTCTTTTATAGTGGCTTTAATATGCTTACTCCCCAGTCTCTTACTGGCCCACATTCAAACCACTTACTGTAAGTAATTAGCTTAGTGTGTCTGAGCCTGTGTTATCTCTGCCTGCTCTGTTCACAGCAGTCTTTTATGTGTATTCTTCTTATATCAGAATTTTAAAGAGTCAAAATAAGCCACAGGGTCCTCTGTTACACTCTTTGAGTAAAAACACAAATCCATTGACAGATGTATTGTTTAATTAAAAAATAAAAGGTTAAGTCAGACTAAAATGTATGAAGGGCTACTATATTACAGAGTCCCTAAGTCCAAAATGAAATACCAAGCAACTATAAAAATATGCTATATAAAATGTGCTCAGAGAGGATTTAAGGAAGATTGAAATGAAGTCAAAGAATCTGTATCCTTTTGACAAATACATCCTCAACATTTCCCTCGCTTGACTGATCTTAAAAAAGCTTCTTCCTGACTCTAGGCCCTGACTTCCCTTTTCCTAGAATATTTACTTTTAGAAAACTGGTGAGTGTAAATTTTCTCTGCCCCTTTGAGATGTAAACTTTTAAAAAAGCTTCTTGCCTATTTTACAACCTTGGGATGTCTTTTTCAAGGACTTAGGAGCCTTTCCTTTGAAATGCATTATCAAGGAAGATAACAGCCCTATTCATCCCTCCCTCACCCATTTCTGTGTAAGGACAGGAGATTAACTTCAGTGGGCTCCTTGCTCTGAGTTGTAAAACTAGCTCATTCATGAAGAGAAGAGAAAGTTTACTTTTCCTTGGGTTAAGTAAAGCCCGTTGGCAAACACAGATGGCCTATATCTTCCCCTCATCCCACCTCTTACAAACCACACCACCTTTTCTTTCTGCAGAGCTGAGTTCAGACTGAGTTTGGTGTCTGTCTCTCTCCTATTGCAACAATCTTGAATAAAGTCTTCCTTTCCTGTTTAACTTTGCTAGAGGAATTTTTGCTTTGATACCCTAATGCCTGATAAAATTATTTAAAAAAATACTCAAAATCATTGATTTTGTTTCATAGTTTTTTCCCATCTCTGGCCAATCAGCTGGGCACTGTGGAGCTGGAAAATAAGAATTCAAGAGAATAAGCATTTCCACTGACAGTTTATATCATCAAGTAATTCATATTTCAGATTATTAAATTATACATTCATAAAATGTTTGAAAATAAAAATTAAGCCAAGAAATTAAATTTAGTGTTTAATCATTCTTGATTGTCTAAAATTCAATTGTCTCTTGACAATACATATAGATAATGAAGAAATAAAAATTTACTCTAGATGTAGACATGGCATTTTGTTTTTTCTACTTTCACATAGTATGACCCAATACATATTTATTGAAGAAATCTAAAACTGTGTTTGTATGTTATTTTTTTTCCTTGAAATTATAGTCATATGCACTATTTGTTGCTAGTTTATAATCAGTTGTAGAGATAGGGATTGTTTATGGATTTAGAAAAGGATGCTGACAGGTTTACAATGCAAAGGCAGGTGTCTGGGATTCAGCTGGATCCAGTCATCAATCAAAATAGAGAAAAGGAGAGAGGTAAGAAAAGAGGGAGGGGCAGGGCAGATGGTGAGTTCAGCTGCTGACAAATTGAGTTTATGATGCCTGTGATTTAGCCCAAAAGAGGTGTCCACTAAAACCCTAAATATTTAATGGCTGATCAGGGCTGGACTTGGGCATTTGGAAAGCAGGAGGGAGAAAGATAATGTCCTACAGAAGGGGGAACTCTGAACTCTTTAGATGTGAAAGAAACGGGAACAGAGAGAGATTGATATATTCCACAGAACAGAGGGAAATTGAGCAATGTCCTAAGAAGATCAGGGGGCTTCAGAATAGAATGAAGGGACTAGGTTGGTAGATAACTGTTAAAAACGACCTCTTTTCCACTGAAATGGAATGAAAGATAGATAAACGTTAATTTGTAAACAGGGTGTAACGAGACGTAAACAAGCTGAGAACAGTCCTATTTAATAGTCTCTGTCTTCTCTGAAAAGCAAAAAGCACTATCACCTGTGGAAAATGAGGTTAGGATGCACAATCAGGGCTTTGAAATGTCTGTTCCATTATGGAGACAGCTCTAACTGAACCAGTTGGGGCACAGAGCGGTGCAAATCATTTGTGATCAGGCATTGCTTTGTAACGTTACATCAATCCATCACCTTCAGAATCACTAACACAGCTGTCACTGCCCTGAATGACTTGTTGTGTCGCTCCCATTGTGTGTTCTGATAACAGTTTGAACACCATATTACACTCCCATAGATTTATTAACCATAAGCACTGGCTTGAGAATGGGGGGTGAGAAGGGAGGGGCTCTATTTCCACGTTATCCGTGCTATGCTTGACATCAAACTCCTCTACAAAAAATGCCTGGTAATAACATTGAACTGTATTTTAATATAATTGATTAAATACAGTTCTATTTACAAAAGTCCACAAGCCCCTAAGGAATACAGACAGAGGGCCTCTCTCTCAATCTCTTTCTCTTTCTCTTTTCCGTTCCACCCCACCCCCCAATTTTTAGAGTTCCTGGCATTAAGTAAAGTGTCAATAAATGTTTCTGGAAGCTGAATGTTCTGACTTTTTGTTTAAACCTTTAATTGCTTTACATTTGAGGAGAGTAACTTTAGTCACAAAACTGCATACTAAAGCTCCTATTGGCTTAAAAAGAAAACCTTAAGAGGCAGTTTTGTAAGAAAACTACATATAACATAATGCATTTCTTGGCTAGCCAAAAAGGGCTTGAGAATTATAAATACAACTGATATCTCCTTTTAATAGCAAGTATAAAGTTTGAGAGCGTATTATTTATGTTCTCATCTCAGATTTGTTCTTTTTAATTCGATTTTGAGAAGGTCTTACAGATACTGATGGGATGAAATGCCAGCATAACAGTAAAAGAATGTTAATAATTTCAGGATGTACAGAATTCATGCTTACCAGTGGAAAGACAATCTGAACAAAATTTTGAAATTTATTATTTTGGGGTATTTTTTTCTATGCTTTTTAAGGATCAAATTCTTTTTATGAAAGATAATTTAAATAGCTTTTTGGTATTTTAAAATAAAATATAGAATAGTATGAAAAATTCACTCTTGGTCAATATCTGGAGACAAAACCCATGAAATCAGAAATATGTGCCGTCGTATTTCTAACCGGGTGAAGTCAGCATAGTGAAAACCGTTCTGCTGCATTTGCCAAATAATTCTCGTTAGTTACTGAATAGTGTCACTTTTAACTGGAAATATTTCCAATGATCTGCATGAGAAAAGAATTCTGGCAAAATTACTAAAAGGATAGGAAATGAAAAAATGAAAATGTAATTTTTACCAAAGAGCCAGAAAGAATCCTCCATCAAGAAAACGTTCACCTCTTGCACTGTTGCTGGGAATGTAAATTGATACAGCCACTATGGAGAACAGTACGGAGGTTCCTTAAAAAACTAAAAATAGAACTACCATATGACCCAGCAATCCCACTGCTGGGCATATACCCTGAGAAAACCATAATTCAAAAAGAGTGATGTACCACAATGTTCATTGCAGCTCTATTTACAATAGCCAGGACCTGGAAGCAACCTAAATGCCCATCGACAGATGAATGGATAAAGAAGATGTGGCACATATATACAATGGAATATTACTCAGCCATAAAAAGAAACGAAATTGAGTTATTTGTAGTGAGGTGGATGGACCTAGAGTCTGTCATACAGAGTGAAGTAAGTCAGAAAGAGAGAAACAAATACTATATGCTAACACATATATATGGAATCTAAAAAAAAAAAAAAAAAGGTTATGAAGAACCTAGGGGCAGGATGGGAATAAAGAAGCAGACCTACTAGAGAATGGATTTGAGGACAAGGGGAGGGGGAAGGGTAAGCTGGGACAAAGTGAGACAGTGGTATGGACATATATACACTACCAAATGTAAAATAGATAGCTAGTGGGAAGCAGTCGCATAGCACAGGGAGATGAGATAGGTGCTTTGTGACCACCTAGAGGGGTGGGATAGGGAGAGTGGGAGGAGGGAGATGCAAGAGGGAGGAGATATGGGGACATATGTATATGTATAACTGATTCACTTTGTTATAAAGCAGAAACTAACACAGCATTGTAAAGCAATTATATTCCAATAAAGATGTTAAAAAAAAAAAGGTTCAAAAAGCAAACCACCTTTACTGTGGTAACCAAGCCAACACTACCACCTGCTGGTAAAAATATAAATTGCAAGCCTGGAAAGGCTATGAAAGGATTTTAACACTTTCTGGAGACCAGCTTATTTTCATGTCTAAGTGCCTTAAATTTGCTTACCGAGTATACTTCATAAAATATAATTTTAGAATTATTATTCTATTATTATATTGGGTAATCACCTAACTAAAATATGTGTTTGAGGGTTTTTGTTTGTTTGTTTTTTTAAATCTAAGTTAACCTCAGCATGTTCCAATGAAAAAGAAGCCTAAGCTTTGGAGCCAAAGATACCTGGATTCGAGTTCTAGCTCTGACACTTATTAGCTTTTTGGCCTTGAAAACTTAATTTCCCTGGGCTTTAGTTGTCTCACATGTGAAACAATTGATAGGACTGTAGTGAGTATAAAATGTGTAATATGTCCAGCTCATTTCCTCATACACAAGAGATAAACAAAACTGATATTTTCAGTAAGCAAGAGCAGCCTCATTTTCACTAGAATTTACCTGATCTTTGCTATATTTTTTTAAAGTGTTTTCATGAGTAGTGTTACCCAACAGTTTTGCTGCTTATAATTTTCAGAACGTCAAATTCCTTGTCAAAGACCTACAGTAGGGGCTTCCCTGGTGGCGCAGTGGTTGAGAATCTGCCTGCTAATGCAGGGGACACAGGTTCGAGCCCTGGTCTGGGAGGATCCCACATGCCGTGGAGCAACTAGGCCCATGAGCCACAACTACTGAGCCTGCGCGTCTGGAGCCTGTGCTCCGCAACAAGAGAGGCTGCGATAGTGAGAGGCCCGTGCACCGCGATGAAGAGTGGCCCCCGCTTGCCACAACTATAGAAAGCCCTAGCACAGAAAGGAAGACCCAACATAGCAATCAATCAATCAATAAATAAATCTTTAAAAAAATAAAAAAGACCTACGGTAATTATCATTACACCACTTAATTATAGAAAGAAAAAAGCCAACAATAACCTGATTTAATCTAACCAAGGCAAAAGCAGGATGTATATAAAGCAAGGGAAAGAGAGAGGAGAAGGAAAAAAATCAGATACATTTGAATCAGTGATGTATTTTTTCCTTCCCTTAGGCAAGCTTCTGCTTTGCTGACAAGTAGCAAAGACCAGCCAGTGTCCTGTCATTGGGAAACCAGATGGATCAGTTTTTTCCATATTCTTTGAAAGATCTCAGGAATATTGCTGAGGAGCATGTGCCAGGATGTCTTTGTTTTATGTCTGTCAGTGTCTTTCGCCTCTCCACTTAGTTATGTCAAATCTGCTCTGTTTTACTTTATTTATCAGAATTTCTCATGTCCCATCACCACATGATGCCATGCACTCAACCCCACGATTCTTGGATCCTTCCATGAAATAGGCTGTAGTAAATGTTAGGTCCACATTATTACTGAAGTACCTCGCTAATACAAGAAAAGGAATTCATCAAGTGCTGTCTCTAATTTTTTATTTCTGAAAGGAATAGCCTTAGGAAACATTTAGAACAGGTAATTTCTCTCCATTGCTTTCCAACTTGCTGGCACCCTTTCTTCCTCAATTCACTTTACTGCATCCCAGAGGACACATGCTTCTGTATTTTGAGAAGAAAGCCCCAGCAGCAAAATCGCCCAATTATTTCTTCTCTCGCCTTTACTTTCAAACCAAACTTGTATTTTCTTAGAGACCAAAATTAGAAATAAGAAAACATAATTAAATCACTGAGCACAAAATGTGATTCATGCTCTTCCCCCATCTTCCTCAATGTGTTAGTTCATATTCAGAAGTTTCCAGCCCTGATTTCACTTTAACAATCACCTAGGAAATTTTTAACGCATTTAATTGGTCCTGGATGGGGCTTGAACATTGTTTTAATGTTCCACAGGTGATTTCAATTATAGTCATCTTAGCCAACAACTCAACCCAAACACTAGTTAATGAATTTCAAGAAGTTAAGAAATAAATATTTTCACAGGTTAGAGAGGAAGAAATATACTAAACCCATAATGTTTATTTCCTTTGAATAAGTAAAAGGAGGATACAAAAATAGTAATTCAAAAAGGTGAAACTCATGAAAAACAACATTTTAATCCCATTGTTACCTTCAAATACATTCTGCAGGATCTGCTAGCTCTACCCCTTGAAAACATTCTTGGATAGATTCCATAGCTATGTGGCCATTTTTAGGTATCAGAAAGGTTCCATTTCTCTCTGGCCCCCTAATTAGAGCTGACTTGTGGAAAAGAGTCCTAATAAGAGCAGTAGGTTAAATTCCTCACTCCAGACGGGCCCCAACTTACGATGGTTCAACTTACCGTTTTTTCAACTTTAGGATTGAGGTAGGAGATAGATGGGCCCCTGGGCTGGACAGCTGGTGTCTGTCAAGCGGAGTAAAACTGAAGCTGTGTTCTCACCCAGACACTCCAAGACAAAGCTAGTGGCAGAAGCTGAGCTCTGCTCAAGGAAAGAGATAAGATGACCACTCCTGAGGTCAAGGAAAACTTCCCTGTCTGCACATGCGCAGGAAGGCTCCTTGGGGGCCAAAAAGGGAGGGGGCGCCACCCCATAATAAGTGTGGACATACCCCCAACAGGCCTCTGCGGTGGGATCCATCTTAGGAAAAAGTTGCGCATGCATGTTGGGGAGGATCCTCGGGCAGGTCAGATGTGGGAAAAAAGAAACAAGATAATTGGCCAAAGTAAACAAAGACCCGGAAGGACTATCCTATGTAAGTGATTTAAATCACCTCTTTACTGCGCTCCTCCTTCAGGACGCCCACACTCCTCTCCCGGTGTGTATCTCTGCCTGGTTTCTGACTTACTGAGCTCCTCCTCAGTAGAGAGGACGCCCACACCCTTTCTCTCTGGGTGTGTATCTTGCCTAGCTTCAGTCTTAAACTGTTTCTCTGTGTGCTCTCCCATACATTGTGCTGTGTCTCTAATAATAAACTTTGCACCTGTTTTTACAGTTTTTGCCTCCTTGAAACATTCTTGCTTTCAAATGGGGGAAAGAGCCGGGGCCACTTTGCTTCTAGCCTCCAGCCCCTGGCGGTCTAGTGACTAGGATTCCTGCTTTTTATCCAGGCAATCCAGGTTCAATTCCTGGGCAGGGAACTAAGATCTCTCTTCAGGACCGCTCACTGCCGTCTCTCTGAGATCAGGATGGTGGGAAAGTGATACTAATTCAGTAGAAATTGTCCTTCGACTTTTGAATTTTGATCTTTTCCCGGGCCAGCGATATGTTGTAGATACTCTGCTGCCACGTGGGCAGCAGCCGCCGCAGCTCCCAGTGAGTCACGTGGTCACTGAGGTAACCAATACAACCATTTTGTACTCATACAACCATTCTGTTTCCACTTTGTGGAGTTCAGAATTCAATAAAATCAACACTTTATTATAAAATAGGCTTCGTGTACATGATGTTGCCCAACTGTAGGCTAGTATGTGTTCTGAGTACCTTTAAGATAGGCTAAGTCATGATGTTTGATAGATAGGTGTATTAAACGTATTTTTGGCTTACAATATTTTCAACTTACAGTGGGTTTATCAGGACATAACCCTGTTGTAAGTCAAGGGAGATCTGTAGTCCTTTTCATCTTCTGTATTCTTGTGCACTGAGGAAGGGTGGAAGGAATAGAGGAAGAGAGGCGAAAACCTGACACCACCAGGACCTACATAATTTTCTCTTGACTAGCCCTGGCTGACCTCCATGCCCTCCATTATGGCAGGTCTACAAAAGCTGGTTTAACAATGGGATGCAATTGTGGATCAATACTGACATCTGAAATTATCAATTCCCAGGCAGGTTTACGCTCCCTTGAGTTGATTTCTTACAGACCTACCCACCTTACTTTCTTCCTGTAGTAGGTCCTCACAGCAGGCAGCTCTTTTGGGCAGAGTCCCATCAGGGCTGCTTGAGAATGTCGCATTTCATGGTATCTCATGATCTCATGGCATGGGAAATTCTCATCTTCAGATGTTATGAGTGCAGCTAACCCTCTGAGGCTTCCTCTCTTTGCATTGTGATCCCTCAGCTTAAGCCAGGAACCCAATTCTGTGTTCCTGTCCTGCCTTAACATGTTGGGGTACATACTCCATTCTGACGGGAGGGACTGAACTCAGCAATCATCCAAGTAAGGAGGAGATACCAGCCTCCTTTCTTAGAAATACCCTCATCACTAGCGTGATTCTCTTAGGCTTTCTCATTTGACTTCGAAACACCCAGCAATAGTTGTTTTTTTAACATTGTTTCTAATATCATTTCTTCTTTGCAAATCAACTCTTTGGGGGCATAATTTACATATAGCAAAATGCACCATTTTAATGTGCATAGTTCAACAATTCAAAAATAAGACTAATACTGCCATCATAGTAAATAGTTCTGCCATGCCCTTTTGCAGATGTGGTATTAACTGATTTCCTGGTTTAGGTCATTGTTCTATGGATATGTAAAATGTCAACATTAGGGGAAGCTGAGTAAAGCTTATAGGGGAATTGTATTATTTTTACAACTTTTTAAGAGCCTAAAATATTATAAAATAAAATTAAAAAAATAAACTCAGACAAGTTAAATCTAAAAAGAAAAAACTAGAATGTCAATTCTTGATAATCTTTATAAGCTATATTCATTTTAGTTAAAATTCTAAAATGTTTTGATCCAATTTACCAGATCTGTTTTTGATTTCTTAGTTATTTTTCATCACTCACATGTAACATATGTTAATGTTTATTGTTTGGGGTACATACAAAAAGGCTAAAGGAATCTGAATGTGCTATAGTGAGGGGAAAAGAATATTACATCTCAAATTAATGTCCAATTTGATTTCTTTAAAGATATTGTACTGAGAATTTTGATAACCCAAGATGAATTAAATATAAGCTTTCCAAGACACATTACTTTTGGTGTCAGATACTTCACAATAAACCATCTGTAACACATATCCTACTCATATAAATCCTATATATTCATCTGTCTTACATGGAAAATGTTATATGAAAGAATTTTAGACTATATTTCATAATGAATGGCTCATATTGAATTAAATACATCCATTGAGATAGCAGAAATCACTGGATTAATTAAATTACATTCACCGACTTCAAAAGTACACTGATTTTCCTTCTCCCAACCATCAAATGTATGTGTATACATAAACAGAGACAAATCATATTTCAAAACCTGTGACATTTAATAAGGTTAAACACTTAAAACAAACTAATACAAACATTTTGATTTTTTAAAAAAATATACATTTTACATAATTATTTATAATAAAGAAAATCTTGAAAAAAATAAGAGCCATAATTTTACTTGTATTTTCTGTCACTTTACATAGCTAAACAATTATATACAGTTATTTCCATGTATAAGAGTTTTACATTTGTATTTCCTACAATTAAGAAAATCCAAATGTTAAATTTTAAGACATATATCCAATTATGTACAAAAATCACCATAGTCAACTTACAGATTCAAACTTACTTAAAAATCATTATAAATTGTGAAAAATACATATTATGAAAAATTATGTTCTAAAAGTAGCATAATACCAACTCATATAATCTAGGTAAATCCAAAAGTATAAACAATGTTTATAAATTACAGTAGTGTCTATCTGCCCTATCATAAGAGGAGGTATTCTTTGTAAATATGTGTTATAAATAAAAGTCTGACTTCTTTCAAGTGCCAAAATTATTTTCACTTTAATCATTTTCATTTAAAGCTTTGTAAAAATGTTTATCATCTTTAAAATTGAGTATGCTGAATACAGTGAAACCCTTGATAACTAAAAATCATTATGAATGCCAATTATTTAGTGACATTCATCGAACTATATCTATGAGTGGGGTGATTTTTTTTTCTTTCCTCTAAATTAAGTGGCTTTAGACTAATATGTTTTATAATTATTGTTTCCTCTCTTTCTGTTGCTCACATCTCTAATAATGAGTTCCTGAGGATTTGCCATTATTTTACAGCTAAAAATGTTTCAATTCCCTGCTTCCATGTATAGGATATAGAAAGCCTAAAATCTCCTTTTAGCCTTGGCTCGAAGAGGAATTTAAAATGTGTCTGTCTGGGTGGGAGGGAGACTGCTTCTGAATTGAGGTATCACGTGTTTGTTCCCCTGCCTACCTTGAACTGTCTCTTTGGTTGTTATGAATTTCCTGCTTCTCAAATACCTGGGTTTTTGACCACCCATCTGGCTTCACTCTCTGGTGTTTATATGTTCCTGGTTTAAGTAGGTCTGTCCCTCTGATTCCTGACCCACTGCTCCTATAATTCTCTAATATTCAAGTGTGCTTGCTTGCCTAACTCTAATTCATTCCTTCTTGCATTTCAATTTATAAATGCTACTCATTTCTTGAATCATCACTGGCCACTAATTACCACCAAACATAATCTCCTAAACTCTGTGAAGTACTAATGCTTCTGATCCTGGTCTCCTATCAGGCCTTTACTTTGTTTGTTATTCTGATCACAGTGTATATAAAACACTGCTTGTAGAAAGCTAACCTAGGAAAAAGCTGATAATGAATCTTATTAAATTAGTAGCCTTATTTTATGAAATTTCAAATGGGTATAAACTTCAGCACTTCTCTTAATCAGTAAAATTCTTGACCAGGTAGAAGTTATTTTTATTGATGTTCACTGATCCATCTCCTACACATTCTGAGTAGACAAAGTTGGCCTAAGTCTGATCTGAAAACATGGAATTATAATGTTATCATATATGTGAAATACTTAATCTTTAAATAAGTGGAACAGTTAAAGAGTAGAGTTCAATGTTTTAATCAAACAACAATAATACATGCCTACTATGAGCAAAGCACTACTGAAGTGCTATAAGGAATGTACTAGGTGATCAGTTTTTAAAATGAGAAAAGTTAAAGTACTGAGTATACAAACATTGATCAATAGTTCATTAAGAAATCTTTTCAAAGAATATCAATAAAATGCATGTAAGCCATTTAAAAAAAAAGAGATCTTTTCCTAATTGGCACTTTTCTTTACTGAAGCTGGCACATTCCTCTGGAAGACATGTAATTGAATAATACTATCATAGAATAATAAGAGGTAAGTGTTAAAAATCAGCAATATCAACAAATCACTTTCTGGAATTCTTGAGTTAAAGTGAAGATATGTGCATACAATGCTAATATTTCTGAATTCACTATGTACTGGGACACAAAGAAGGTAATTAACCAATATTCTAATACTTCAGTAGCTTTCTGTAATAAATCAAGGACAGATTAGTATATGTATATTTAAAATCAAATAATATTATTTAGATGGTTTTAAATTCATGGTCATTCAATAACAGTTCTTGAAACTTCGAACATAAACTTGATGAATTTAAATTTTTACACCATAAATTTTCTAAAAAAGCCCAAACTATTGGCAATGATAATTAAGATAAAACAAGTTGTAAGAGGGATAGAAACATCACTTTGTTTTTAAAATGTAAAGTTTAAACTAATCATTGGTTTTATGGTTCTAGTATAGTTTATTAGTTGGGAATTTCGTACCTAGATGTACCTCTGTGTGTATATGTGTGTGTGTGTGTTTTGAGGCTTCTGATGGGCCTTGAAGGCACAGGTTTGTTTCTTATTTTAAAACAAAACCAAATTAAGAGTCCATACATATACAGAAAACACATTTAATTATAAAGTATCAATTTTTAAAATATGATTGTCCATATTGTATAGTTAATGCTGCAGTGACAATGTGTAGTCTTACAAATGGAGGCCAATTTTCAATCTTCTTTTTTGCTGTTTTACCCGTCATGCCCTGCTTTGCTGAGATCACATTCTAATGAAACCGAAGTCACAACTGAATTCTGATTTTGAAAAGGCACATCCGTGCCTAATGGTGGCGGTTTATACAGAAAGACTGCAAGCCCATTGAAGAAAACGGTGATAATTTTACAAGTAACACCTAAATATAGAAACAAATATAAATCATGCATTTGGGCCTTTAATTATTACAAAAATTAATTCTCATTGAAAAATTCTTCATGAGTAGAAACTCACTACTTAAAGAGAAGTATGTAAGCAATTAGTTTTATGTTTTAAATTTTTAAAACTTTAGTGAGAAAGTTGATATTCTTCAATAGAACACCTGTCCATAATTCAATGAACTAGTCCTTATTTTCTTTCTAAACAATGAAAATGTACAGTAATTATTCTATTTTTGGTTACAATAATACATTCTTAACCAAGGAAAAATAGCTTACGACATCCTTGAACCTGAATAATAAGTTGCAACATTTTCATGTCCATGATGAAAAGTAATTCTAAAAATAAAAAAGGCTTTGGAGTTCTTAAAAGAAAGCCTCTATGGGAATATATAACATTCAATACTCTTCACAGGCTTCAATTTGTCTTCAGAGAACTCTGATTTTAAGCTCAGTTATTTGAAGAAAAACTAGTTCTGGTCACAGTACAAGCATCAAAGTGCCAGCCAAATAAATTAAATGACCTCACAATATGGTTTTTGCAGTAGCTAATTTGTGTTAATCATTAATATTTTACTCAAACTGTGTATTTGAAAAACAGGAATACTCACTGTGCTAAGCATTTCTAGATTTATAAGAAGAACAATTACATAGGTACTACTGTTACAATGTTCTTGGAATATTTAAAGGTATGTATGTTTTGGGGAAAAAAATTCTCATATTCACTACACAGTAGGTAAAGGAACAATTCATTATCTATATTTTTTGGTCAAGAAGTACAAACATAACCAATAAATAAATTTTTAAGCATAAAAATACACTGAATAAAAAATGTTTTTTAACAGGTACAAGTGATGGGAAGATTAATTTTGCCTATTCTAGTCAATATTTGTCTTCTCATTATTTTGCTAGATTTATATATTTATTTCTTCAGTGGATAATTTATTATTCTGTCATTATAAATTCAGACAGCATACTACAGATTTAAACACATGTAGGAGAAACAAGCTATCTTGATACATGTGTGAAAATAATCACACCACAATCACAATGAAAATCACACATTATTTTAAACACACACACACACACACACACACACACACAGTTGATTCTTGAACAACTCAGGGGTTAGGGGCACCGGCAACCCATGCATCAAAAATCCTCATACAACTTTACAGACTGCCCTCTGTATTTGCAGTTCCAGATGGCGGATTCAACCAACCTGAAGACTGTGCAGTACTGCAGTACATATTTATTGAAAAAAAATCTGCTTATAAATTGACCCGAGCAGTTCAAACCCATGTTGTTCAAGGGTCAACTCTGTATGTGTGTGTATTTATATCTAGAATTTCTCTATTTTTAAATACTCTAATTTCTTAGGTTTTTTTAAATTTTAAATTTTATCATACTCTTTCAAAGTAGATGCATTGATCTATTTCCTTATTCTTAATTTTCATTGATTGCTTAACCAAGACTATGGAAGACATACTACCAAAGGCAAAAAGGGTTAAACATCATGGCTAACCTTGTAAACCATAAAAAGGTTTCTTACAACGTGCCTTAGAGCCAAAAAATACTTCCCTACCTCAGCTCTATGTGCTTTCCAAAGCCCAGGTGCCTAAATGACAATCGTTTCAGTTTCTTAGAATTCTCTTTTAGCTTTTTGTTATACTTTCCAAAAAAAGTTTGAAAGACGTTGTTAAAAGAAAATTATATGATACGTGATACGATGAAAGCTAAAATGTTACTCTCTTCTATTTTAGACTGAGCCTCGCAGACTCCAGGTAAGACCTTTTATAATATGCTATGATAAATGATCTCGGCTTCAGGACTATAGGATAATCCAAAAGCATGGACTGAACATTTCAAAACCTAAGTAAGTAACAATAAGATTTTTTTTCTCTTGACATAATCCATTTATTCTAAAGATATCAAAAAGTCACCACTTACTTATGGCCACTAACATATAGGCCATCTTGATGTTATTATAAATCCAGCAAGCTCCTTTAATTCCACATTCGTTGATATCCCAGAGAACACATGTGCTGTCTATTGTGATGCCAAATATAATAGGCCCAGGTATTGTGCCTAGAAGAATTACATGTGAAATACACATAAGTGAAGATTATAGTTTATAGTTACAGATTTTTTTATATATGATTATGTATATATTTTATATAAATAAAAATAGGTATTAATCTGCCCATATGCAAATCAATCAGTTCATGTACAAGTAATAGGAATATAAAGAAACACAGATAAAACATTCTAAAATAATTATACATAATTATTATATATTTCTAATCAATTCAAGAAATTATTTTAATAAACATCTCTGTCATATATTGGGTTAATATTTAGTTAAGTAAATATTCTAATTCACTGCTTTTCTAATTTAATAAATGTCTTTGAAATTAGCTATTATACTTTAAAAAAATCAAAATAAATTATTGATGCACAGAATAAGTCTTCTAAACCACAGCATATATATTATGCGTGTGTGTATGGGTGTGTGTGCATGTGCATGTAAACTAATGTGGGTGTGTGAGTATACATATTTATATATACATACACATACATACAGTGACATAAATGTGCATGGGAATGTACATATGTACATGCACACAAACATTCACACTAACATGCCTAGTTCACCATTAATTGTGCAACTATGGGCAAATCCCTGAATCTCTCAGGTCCTTAATTTACTCATCTAAAAAACTGAAAAGTTGGTCTAGGGAATCTCTAATGTTTCCTGCTTTTGATTTTTATTTTTATACATAATCTTAATATTATGGGTATAATATTATATGTAAAATTATACACACATATAATTACGTGTAAGACATGTTTCTGCCTTATTATTCTTCTTACATCTGGAACCTTAAAAATTTTCTGGCATAAATTATTTCTTCCATCAATTCTTAACTAGACACAATATTCACAGCACAGTTTTTACTGAAACATAAATTCATCATTTTTCAATGCTAATGTAACATAATTATGTCCTAAATGGAGTTAAATACAGGGAGGAAAAGGAATTACAATAGTTATAAATAAGATTTTATCATAATTTATGTTAGTGATAGGTTTTATATGAATAGAAAAAAAATTATGTCTTTTACTTGCTCTATTAGAAATGTGTTGATGACCATATGTTATATTTTAAATAAATATAATATACTCTTTAGGGTTATATTTGCAACAGAATTGGAAACAACAGTTAACCAATCAGGTAGGTGAAAAGTGAAGTCATTATTTTCCTATGTGATATATAAATAATACTACATCTTGAATAGTGGAAAACAGCTTTCTTCAATGACAATTGCAGAAACTAATTGCAGTTCCACTGCAGTTAAACTAATTGTTTTCTTGGCACGTACTGTAAGTGAATAAATCAATAACAGTAATGAATAAAAAATAAACAACAGTTACCAATGCATTAAGAAAAATGGCATACCTAATAATCGAAGCAACATACACTGTATTCCCAATGCTAGAGATCGCTGCTTTTGATTAACACACCTGGATATATTAAATGCATATAAGACAAAAAATGGTTGTATAGTATATTTACTCTTTGAGCAAATTCATTTTTATAACAGCTTAGCATTTCTAGATTAAAGCAAATACTATACACATGAAATAAACAAATTATTTATAACAGCTTATATACAGTTCAACCTTTCTGGAATTATAAGAGAAGAAAAATGTTTTCTCAACTAAAATACTGCAAATAATACCAAAAAAGAGTCAAATGAGTTTTAACAAATGTATTGAATATGTATGAATTTTAGCAAATGTAAAGAAGAGAGGACATTCATTAACAAGACTTCTTTCTGACTGTCCCATAAGTTACAAGTCATATGGCTTAAGTTGCAAGCAAATAATTCTTATTCTCTTATTAACTTTGAGACAGAAATCATACCTGTGAGTTACGGTTACAAATTGGAGGTAGTGTGGAACAATTTCTGATGCTCAATTTGATTCAACAATAATTCTTTAAGTAATAACTCTCAGAGATGAATGAGACATGATGTTGGCACACAAAAGAGTTAGATGGGAGATAGAAGAGATCAAGTAGTCTTTAAAAAAAATATATGTAGGTAAAAAGTGACATAGATGTAATAGGTGTTATGTTAACAGACTACTTAATGTTTTTAGACAAAATCTCTGAAGCTTCTGTTTGTCAAAAAGTATGTGAAAAAGCAGTGAGTATCAAGGAACAAAAATTGAAGATGGAAAAAGCTAGTTTGTTAGGAAAGATATCGAAAGGCTGATGAGCTTATGGAAGGGCAAATAGAAAATATTTTTACAAAGTGGTGTGGAAGGAAGAAGAGCCAATGAAAGGCACAAAACACTGAAGAGCCAGGGGACAGCCAGCATATTTTACTGTTTACAGGAAGGTTTAATATCACAGCACCTACTGTATAAGACAGAATGCACATCATTCTGATTCTGACACATGTGGAATGCACTGCCATTTCCATCATACTCAAATGCAAATGATTATAACTCCAGCTTACAACCGAAGCCTCATGAAAGAAGCAGAGAAACTAGCATTGAGTACATGCCAAGTAGGCAATGTTAAGACACTTTCACAACCATGATCTTGTTAAAGCCTCAAACATCTTGGGTTCAATGAGGTAGCTTTCCCAATGCCACAGAACTAATGATCTTGTAAGGGCTGAATTCGTATTGGAACCAACAGTCAATATAAACCCCAAATAAATCCCTAAGTCCATTTTTTTTTCATTCAACATGTTGGCTTAGGGATGGCAAATTTCACAATATAACACATACCTTAGGATAGACACAGTTATAGGAGTACCAGCCATGAAGGTAAAAACAATTGCAGCAAAGAAAATGCCAAGGAATACAGGCAAGTTTTTGCATTGACTTGAACACTTCCCAGCTTGAGCTTCAAAACTAAAACTTGATGGAGTAGGTGTTACTTCTGTTTTTCTTTCAATACATGAACAGTTATAATACACCTGGAAATATTAGACATAAACATACTAAAAGTGCTTATCTTCAAAACATATTTTATCATTGCAAATTATGTGAGTTTTAGACATGGCAAACACTTACACAGTCTTAATTCATAAACAACAAATAGTGATGAGAAACAGTAATAACCCTTAAGAAATCAAGCAAGTGAAAACAAGGGGCCATAGTTACAAAGTAGAATAATCTGTATTTGACTTTTGTGTCCATTATTTTAACTTGTAACCTGTTATTGATTCATGTCTTATAAAACAAATTGACAAGAATATAACAATTAGATGATCTCACACATTCTAGGCTGCTTTCAATGGATCACAATTGTTCAAATAGTTTTCCTGCTAATTTTCTTCTTTTCCATTATTAGGATACAAAGAAAAGCATGCATAGTGACAATCTCACTATCTATGCTAGTTTGAAAGAACTAACACTCTAATTTTAACAATTGCCACAGTAAATTAACTAATACGTTACAAGAGTTTGGGGGAAAAAAAAACTACTTTCAACTAAACCTTTTTACTATAATTTTCTGAACTTTTTGAATTGTTTTACCAAAAGTAAACTGGATCCTTCTTAAGATGACATATTTATGATAATCAAAAACTAGAAGTTATTACATTATCCTGAAGGCTATTTTTTATTAACATATTAACTGTTTAATATATATATACACATATATATGCACATATATGTATACATATAAATTAATAATATGAAATGTTGGAAAGTAACTTGTTTAAAAATCACAAGTATTACTTTTGTAGGAAAAGAGTTCAGGTATTTGAAAAGTTAGGCATAATCATTTTTTAAAGGCTTTTTACATCTCAACTCCATCCTTACTACAAATCTTTTTATATGTTTAAGGCCTCAATAAAGTCAGAGCAGAGCTAGAGAAGTCAAAGTGAACTGGTGCTTTTACTGTCCCAAAGGCCAGAGACCACTGGTACTGATTCAGGAAACTCAAAATATGCAGGTGACATTCCTAAAATGAAATATTACATACTCAGCAATCCGATATGTCAAATAATGAAATAAAGTAGCCTTTAAAAATTTTAAGAAGGAAAACTGAAAACAGTATTTTGTATCTTAAAGAAGCTTTACAACTCTCTTACATAAAAAAGTATACATTTGCCTATAATATAGCTAGCTGCTAGTCAACATCTGTTTTTGTAGTTCAGATCACTGGTAGGAAATGTATTCTATTTCTGTGAACAAATGTGCATATTTATTACATTATTATCAATGCATTTTGCCTATCTGATATATTTCATTAAAAAATCCTGTGAAAAAATGAGTTGTTTCATGGACTAGTTGGACATAAAAAAGCCAGGTCAAATAGAAAATTTGGAAGTCAAAATAACTTGCTTTTCTGAAACAATCCCTAGAAGACAATTTATTGTTTAAAATGGTAATGATAATATTTGGTGCCAAATATAAATATCGAATTAACCATGTCAGAATAACCAATGCCATTTCAAGTGTGCTCTGGGTATTAGATTTTTTATTTATTTACTTATTAATTCATTTATTTTGGTTTCCTTCTGCAGGATGGTATTTGTGTCTATAAATTTTGTTATGTGAGTAAAACCCTTCCATTAATTTAATTCCTTGTCATAATCTTCTAATTAGAGTTAGTCAATAGCACTTATTGATTGATATTTTATATACAGGAAAATGCTACCTACTCATCTGCCTCTCAAAGGAATAGTTTACCTTCCAGGTAGTTCTGAGTCTATGATATGTATTATGCTCACTTGTGGAATCTGATTCCTTATAACTGACACAAACACCTAATTTTCTCAACCTGTTTTGAAACTAAAGCAACCCCAGATGCCCACTGGTTTGAAGGTATGGTAACCCTCAGTTTTTGGATCTTAAAAATCTTTCATTAAATTTTCACAGGAACTTTATGGTAGTTATCTAGTTAGTTTTACTCCAAGGATTAAAACTGCACATGTCAACCAAGTCTATTGAGTCTGCTATGATTCACCACATTTTTTCTGGCATATTTTTCAATGTTCTTAGACAACTATTTTTAAATCTATAAGCTAGGTAATATGAAAAAAAATGTATACTCTTTCTCACATTCTGCTTTACCCCCAGCAGAAAGATGAAATCCTACATCTCTGTTGAGATAAATGTTCAATGTATTTATTACACACAAAATCATTAAAGATATGTGTACATATGCACAGACATATTTATGTGTGTATATGAACATATAAATGTGTATAACCACACACACACATACAGACATCTGTGTTGGTTCTAAAAGAAATCTGAAGTTCTGTTACAGATTATTTCAATTAATGATTTCTATTTATTTTTGTAAAAATCTTTTCTTGCAATTTTAAACTTATCTTTATATAGAAAAAGGAATGCCATTTCACTAATCCATATTTCAAATATCCAAGATTGTGCTGTTTTGTCATATAATTCTTACATACCTTATTCATTGTAGTCTCTTATATCATATTATAATTTCCCTCAGGTTTTTTAAAGTTATCACATTATCTATTAATGCATAACATTACCTATTATGTACTACTAGTAATGTGAATATTATTTCTTCCCAGGCTATTAAATTTAACGAAGATAAAATCTTTAGAGTGTAGATGTAGTACAACAAAATTCTATTGGATTTTCTTAAACCATTTAATTGTATTAAAAAGAAATCATATTTAGGTAAACTGATATGCATTCTTTTTTTTTTAATTTTATTTATTTTTTGGCTGTGTTGGGTCTTCGTTGCTGCGCGCGGGCTTTCTCTAGTTGCAGCGAGCGGGGGCTACTCTTCATTGCAGTGCGCGTGCTTCTCATTGCAGTGGCTTCTCACATGTGGAGCACGGGCCCTAGAGTGCGCAGGCTTCAGTAGTTGCAGTGCGTGGGCTCAATAGTTGTGGCGTGCGGGCTCTAGGGCACATGGGCTTCAGTAGTTGTGGCACACAGGCATAGTTGCTCCGCGGCATGTGGGATCTTCCCGGACCAGGGATAGAATCCGTGTCCCCTGCATTGGCAGGCGAATTCTTAACCACTGCGTCACCAGGGAAGTCCTGATATGCATTCTAATCCACAACTAGAAGTAAACTTGCATTTGAGAACGGTTTAGTGATTTGTATATTTTTTTAATGTGTCCATGGTGTATCAATTAAAAGCAACAAATATTTATTGTGTTTTTATTATATACACTGTACTCAGTAAGAATAAGAGAAGTTCCCTGACTTCGAGCGACATAAAGTATAGTTGAGAAAAAATATAACAATGTAAAAAGGTAAATAATATTTCACTTCTATAACAGAAGTGATGTTATAAAGATGTATGTGAGGAACTGCTAAATTGATTTTTCAACAGTAATTGAACGTGAGGTATAAAGGAAGAAGAATCTTTTTCAGTTGGAGTGGTCAGGGGCCTTTTTTTTTCTTTTAAATTAAGGTAAGAACACAACAAATTTTAAGTGTACGATGCATTATTGTTGACATAGGTACAATGTTGTACAGCAGATCTCTCGAACTTATTCATTTTACTTGACTGAAATACACAAACATACTGCCTCATTAAGGTATGTAAGGAAGTAAGGTAAAGTAAGGTTAAGACACAAGTTACCTTTGGATGTCTTTTGGAAACAGAATTTGTACAACCTGCATAGCAGGGAGAAAAATATTGGATTCCATTTCCTCCACAGATAGGATAATAATATGATCGCAGGCAGTTACAATTGGCATTACAAGGAGCGGTCAAGTTTCCCAGTTCTCCTGTCCTGTCAACAAGAAATAAAAGATGGGTAAATTATCTATGTTCTAACTTTCAATGAACAGTTCAGAAGCATTGTTATATCTTGCCATTCAATCATTTATTCACTCACTCAACACTTCATTTAATTACTGAACAAATAAAACAAACAGAATGTCTGCCTTTTCACATAGAGCTTAATTAACTTCTTGTGGAAGAGACAGGCAGTAGAAACAATAGCTGTATAATATAACGTCTGTCAATGATTTAAAAAACATAGGCAGAGTAAGCAAATAAAGCAGTTTCTCATTTGGTACCAGATAATTCTTTCTTTTTCTTTCTTTCCTTTTTTTTTTTTTTTTTGGTTGGGGGTTGAGGGAGGGCTGGTTCTGTGGATTGTAGGATATTTAGCAGCATCCCTGGCCTTCACCCACTGGATGCCAATAGCATCCCCTTAGTTGTGACAACCAAAATGTATCCAGACACTGCCAAATTTCCCTGGGATGTGAGTGAAATTTTAAACCTGGAAGGATGAATACAATTGTAATCTTCAGCATACTCACTTTATCAATGGGAAAACTTAGTCTCAGAGAAACTAATTTACTTTTCTTTCTTTTCCAAATATAATACTCCTGGTTGCCAGGCTCGGTGTTGTTCCATGCTGCCTCTTAATAGGAGGAACATCTTTTAAAATATAAAGGGTTACCCTAGGCAAAGATACTTCTCCAATCCCTTATTTATTTATTCATTAAACCAATATATATTGAGCAAGTGCTAGGCCCTATGCTAGGTATTGGGACTACAAAGCTGATAAGACAGTCTCCATTCTCAAAGATTTCACAGTCTAGGAGTAGAGTGGACACAAATTTATACACTAATATGGTTATAGACTGTGGTTCTAGATATCAACAAAGTGTATTTTAGATATCTGCACTGAGGAATGACACTTAAAACAAGCCAAAGTTTAGATAAGAGGGTCTGAAGAAGCATCTGCCTGAGATAAGTCTTAAAGAATGAGTAAGAGTTAGCTGAGTAAATGGGGAAGGTGAAGGGTACTTCAGAGAAGCTGATGAAAGTCAAAAGGTGAGAAATAGCATTCTATATGGAGAAATATGAATGATGTCTGAGGCAGAGAGTGATAGGAAATGTAGTTGGAAAAGAGTCATGGACCAGATTATTGAAAGCCTCATGGGCCTTGTCAAAAACAATGGGCTTTAACTTATTTTGAAAAGGTAATCAAGTATTTTAGACTGAAAAGTGGCAATGTGAAAAGTACATTTTAAAGAAATAACCCTAGCAGTTATACAGAGTTTGAATTTGGAGGAAGGGGACTAGTTACAATACCCTAGGCAATAAATTATGATAATGTGTAGGAGAACTAAAATAGAATTTTGATTAAAAAAAACAGATTTGAGAAATATTTTGGATGTAGAATCAGTACGAGTTGGTGTTTGGTTGACTGAAGATAGGAACAGGATGGAAAAGTCAAGAGTGACTCCTAGTGTCTAACTTGGCATTTTGGTAGAGAAGAACTAGTTTTGGGGAAGAGGTGATGGGTATGGTTTTATACATATTGAGATTAAGAGTCTCAAATTTGGTGAAGAAATCTGGCCTGGAGCCAGGTATCTTAATATCCATTTGCATATAGATGTAGCTGAAACTCTGAGAATGATAAGATCAACCATATAAAGAGTGGGAAGAGTACAGAGAGGTCTTGGGAGTTCATTTATTTCATGAATACGTAGTGAGCTCCAATCATGTGCTAGACTCAAAGTGGTGGAAATATATCTAAAATAAATAAAGAAATAGAAATAAAGATAGAGGAAGGAAGGGAGGGAAGGAGGGAGGGAGGAAGGAAGGAAGGAAGGAAGGCAGGGAGGGAGGGAGGGAGAGAGGGAGGCGGGGAGGGGGAAAGCAAGGAAGGGAGGAAGGGAAGATGGAGGGAGGGAGGAATAAAATTCCCTGCAACCATGAAGCCAAGTTTCTTGCACTGGGGATCAAAAACAGTAAATGAAATTAAAAAAAAAAAAAAAAAAAACAGTAAATGAGCGATTTATCTAAGTATCAGAAGATAATAACTGCTATGTTGCAAAATGATGATACTTAAGGAGTAAGTGGAGAACAAGAAGCTCATGAAGGAAATAGATTAAAGAGAAGGATATAAAACAAATGGGGAACAAATCAGTAGGGAGTTTGAAGGAAAGGGTGATCAAAGAGTAAATTTTAAGTAATTTGTCTCTCTGCTTAGAGTCTCTCTGTCTTCAAATCTACTCCACAGGCTGCTGCTAGATGTCTTTATCAAGCATGATTCCATTCATGAAAGCAATCAGGATAGTCTTTGCCCACATCTAGTTTACAATATAGATGTAGAAATAAGGTGACAGAAAAACTGTCCCTGCAACTCTAGAAATAGCCTCTATACAATAATTTTTAAATTAAAAATTTCCAATATATAATCCCCATATTATTGATAAATGATTACTAAGAACATGAAAGTTTAAGACAGTCTGAGGCAAACTACAGTAGAAACAAAGAAATATAGAATATATTCCTTATTATCAAGGGTTAATCACTTTAGCCTACACATTTTCTAAAGGTTTATTTCATAAAGTAAAGGGGAAGCTATTACCAGGAAAATAGCCAATGCCTGTGAAGTTTATTAAATTTTCTTAACATATACATATTCTTTTTTAAATGTATAAAATATCTTAAATTTTTAAAAATTGAATATTAAAAATATTTAAAATATATCATTTTGAGTATACACAAAATATATTTAATAATTTTAAAAATACACATAAATGTGTGTTTATACATACATATATGTATATATGAGAAACATGTTTATCACGAATAGCTGAATTTAAACATTAATGTCTTATGTGAATCCAAACTATTATTCTATAATTATGTTTCTACAATAAGCAAAGATTTCCCTAAATCTACTGCAACTCCTTGAAAGACATGCCTCTTTAAGGCGCTGTTTCAGATAAGCAATGAAATTCTAGCTATAGGCCAGATAGGGAAAAAATATTGTGTGTACTTACTACAAACCCTGCAACTTCACAACCTCTCTTTCTCCCACTTCACTAAGGAGTTATTCCTTGAGCTTCTTAGTCTGTTCTTTCACTGTACTTTTTCTTATACACATGTTTCTTGCATAAGGTTATTATGACTAAGCTGTCCATGATATGGACATTTTTTTTTTTACCTTTTTTTTTTTTTTAATAACTATATTTTTTCTTCCCTCTCTTTGTTTTTTGCCAAGTGCTATTTAAATTTATTTATTTATTTTTATTTATGGCTGTGTTGGGTCTTCGTTTCTGTGCGAGGGCTTTCTCTAGTTGTGGCAAGTGGGGGCCGCTCTTCATCGCGGTGCGTGGGCCTCTCACTATCGCAGCCTCTCTTGTTGCGGAGCACAGGCTCCAGACACGCAGGCTCAGTAATTGTGGCTCACGGGCCTAGTTGCTCCGCGGCATGTGGGAATCTTCCCAGACCAGGGCTCGAACCCGCGTCCCCTGCATTGGCAGGCAGATTCTCAACCACTGCGCCACCAGGGAAGCCCGATATGGACATTTTAATATGCAGGGCACATAGCTAAATCAAGAATCTGGGACCACAGAGAAAAATGATCTGACAATTTCACACCTCCATTGTGACTTCAAGCCTTATCTCTTTATTAATAGAATCTACACACACCCGCACACACATCCCGTGTGTGTGAATGTGCGTGTGTACATGTGTATACTCACTTTCAGTTTTTTCACCACTAGGAATGTGTATGTAATTAAGCTCTGTCTCTATGTCCCAGATCGTGATATCTCTCGATGTCCAGCCCCCACAGGCACCTCGAACTGACACCACCTCACTTGCTTTCCCTCCTGATTAGGCTAAGGCCACTCATCTGGTAGTGACTCTTGTTTAAGGTAGAAAATATCAGATGGATTCACATCCACATCACCTGTGCATCAAGGTGACAGAGTAGTATTAAACTATCCAGAAGTTTCTGTACTTCTAAAAGGAACATACAAAAAAAGTGGTTTCTTGGGGTACATTTGGGTGAAGTTTATAGGCGTCAGTCAGGTTCTGCACAACTTACCTCTATCTATCTTTCGACCTTTCCAGGTATCTTTCTACTATTTCCAGGCACATGACCTAAGCGCCATTCAAACTGGTCCCTGAATCTAGCCTTCACTTTCCAGCATTTATGCTTTGGCTTAACATATTCCTTTGCCATTCCCTCTTTCGCAAATCTTTCTCTCTCAAGCTTTTTGTATACTTAGAGGATACTTTAGCCCTATTTCTCTATTATGCCATGAAGCCATTCCTAAATCTAATTAAAGAAACTGAAAAGCTCTTTTTAATTCCATAGCCTTTTATATCTCTCACCACCTAATTCATTGTTCATTCACTGTTTTGTTTCCCAATCTATCCTGCTACCCTGGAAACTCCTTTAGAGTAGGAATTTTGCCATAAAAGTCTGCCAGAGGAAGCAGTCGATGAATTGTTGAACAAATGTAATGGAGCTGGACTAAACACTGCTTTAGAACATTTTTCATTAATATAAAAGAATGACAGACATGAACAGTAGCTACAAATCATGATAATTGTTATTGGCAAACTTTTCAAAACAAACTTTTCCCTTTATTTAGGTTATCTGAATGCCATATTAATACAAAATTAGAGGCTTCCCTGGTGGCGCAGTGGTTGAGAATCTGCCTGCTAATGCAGGGGACACGGGTTCGAGCCCTGGCCTGGGAAGATCCCACATGCCGCAGAGCGGCTGGGCCCGTGAGCCACAACTGCTGAGCCTGCGCGTCTGGAGCCTGTGCTCCGCAACGAGAGAGGCCCGCGCATCGCGATGAAGAGTGGCCCCCGCTTGCCACAACTGGAGAAAGCCCTCGCACAGAAACGAAGACCCAACACAGCCAAAATCAATCAATCAATCAATCAATCAAACATACGCATCTGATTCAAGATCCTCATTAAAAAAAAAAAAAAAAAAAAAAAAACAAAATTAGAGAGTCCTTGACCTGGAGCACCATCCCCTTCAACAGTCTCAAAGACATATATTCAAACAATTAAAGCAGCACCGTAGGCCATAAAATACACTGCTGGGCAATGTCCTACAGCCTGATCCTCTACTTGTGGCTTAGGATTTCAAAGCAAAACAAACAAGGCAAAGAAAGATAAAATGGTCAAACCAGTTATAGGTAGAAATATGTTTACGGGTCATAACAACAAAAAGTTATTTATTTCTCTATAATAAACATGAACTTCTAAAGTAAACACAACAGTGATTAGTATCACCTAGCTCTAGCTTCATTTTAATTTCTCTACTAGCCTATTTTCAATCCATCTAATAAGAGAATTTCACCATAGGGAGTTTTAAAATTTAAATCAATAGGAACATAAAATGTGAAATTCTCCCTAGGATGTTGAATCCATTACGGACAAAGATTCTGTAATATTAATCTTTGTATCCCTGAGAATAGTACTCAGTATAGAATAGTTGTTTCTTAAATTCTTTCTGAAAAAATATCCAACTGTTAATATGATATCAATTACTGAAACTAAAAATAAAAACTACATATTCTTACATAGGAAAAGCAGCCTTCCAACTTTTTTAAAAAAGCCAATTTCTTATCATTTTATTTAAGAAAGCATATACTTGGAAATACACACATAGTTTATTACTCTGATATTAATATCAAAAAGCAGTGAAATATATTTACCCATTATATGATTCAGATACACCTGCAAATGGCTCATTTTCACAGTTGGCATAAACAAATACAAAAGTCAGTGCAAGTGCAGTTATAGACGTGAGCAAAGCAAACTTCATTATGTTTTTACACGTCATTTTGAATTTCGAAACAAGGATACCACCTAAAATCTGACCAAGAGCAGCTCCGGGAATTAAAACAGTCCCTAATGAGAAAGAAGACACAGTGAGAAAACATACACGTATACTGAGTAACTTATACCAACAATTGGAAAACATCAAAAACAAGTAGTACTATGGTTTTAACATCTGAAAGCACTCATGTGATTTAGAAACAACATGAGTAAATGAGTTAACGGTTATATTAAGAGATTAATAAAGTTAATGTTTTGAATATTAAGATTAATATATATTCGCTTTAGCTCTGTATATAGCATTTGTATCTCTCAAATTCATACAATAGATTGTCTAATGTCAGAAAATTGGAAACTTTTATCAAAATCAGTGTAAAGTTTAAACTTCAAGGAGTGGGCTATCCAAAATTTTATGCTATTTTAATAAATATCTAATGTGGTAAAGTAAGATTATTAGATTAAGCTAGAACAAAGAAAATGTTTTACCTGCAAGGGTAGCTGCAGAGCTGGAAGACAATCCAAACTGATTTTCTATAAATTTAGGTAAAAATGTAGCAAATCCAGTAGTAACTAAGGCTTCTGAGCAAGTTGATAGAACTAAACACATAAAGACAGTATTCCTCATCAAATTCTAAAGAAAAAATACAGTTCACCAAATGAATAACTATGATTATACTGCCAAATGCAGCATTAGAATGGTAGATACCATGATGAAATAGCACATTTTAAATACACACAATATAATTATTTGTAAAATTTCAGCATTTTCTTTAGCACAAAAGTATAAATACTGATCACTAATAGTTTTATACATACAATGTTGAGAAAATTTATACATGGAGCACCTAGAAAATTGACAGATGATTAATCAGTAGGGTGAATGTGCCTTGATCATATGCAAGGGACCAGGGAAAGGAGGTAAAAGCTGGCTTGGAAAGTTCTCTTCCCCAGTCTTACTATATATCTCCATACAATAAGCCTACCCCATATTTGATTTTTTTTAATTGTGTTCTGAATTCTATGTCCAGTAAATGAAGAATTGACTGTGAGGAAAGATGAGAGTGGTCTCTAAATATCAAACTTTTGGTACTGCTCCACAAGTATTGCTCTCGGTAGTTAAGAACCTTAGGTATAGAGTTAAGCAATTTTCAATAAGGGTCTATATTGCTGGAGTTCTCAGAACCTTATTAATCTACCAGAGGGGAGTATAGTGATTCAGTTATTTCACAATATTTAACCATAAAGTGAAAAACCACAAAGTATAGTTCTAGAATATTCAATGCAAAAAAATTTCATAAAACTGAGCAACACACACACACACAAAGGAGTCACAAAAAGGCAAGATAAGACATTTAGAAGTCAGAGCCAGATGATCGAACATAAGAATAACAATAGTGACAAAAGGAAAAAAAGTACCTGAATGAAGAAATGCAATAATTTTTAAAAATAATGAGTAGAAAATATTTAAGTTTTCAGATTGAAAAAGATAATGGACTCCAAGCAAGGATTAATGGAAAAATGATACATATTTAGGAATAAACTAGTGAATATCCTGAAATGAAAGAGAAATGAAAAAATTTACAAATTTGCAGATAGAAATAACTAAGAATCACATTAACTTGAAACTTCTCAACTGCAACATATTTAACTAGAAAAGAGCCAAACAACATCTACGGACTACTAAAATTAAAGGAGTATGATCTGAAAGTATCCATCCAGTCAGAAATATCATTCTGACATTCAAGGATACTTAGATGGCATCCTATCTGAGAAAAACCAGCAATAAAATGCTGTATCTATAGAGATCTGAATCAGAATCAAGATCTCAAAGCACGAGAACATAAGGATAAAAAGAGCATTGGTCAGTAATGACTCTTGATACATATAAGAATTTATAAAATAAATTAAATAGAAATATATGAAATAGAACAGAACTACTATAAAAGAAAATAACAGGAATTAGAATTAAAAATTATAAACAATCTCAGCAAAACACAAGAATGTGCCTGTATGGAAGAGGAGGAAGGAGAGTTAAAAAGTAGGATGAATGGAGTAAAAACATTTTAAGGCTTTCATTTGAGGAGGAAAAAAAATAATGAAAAGTAAATAAGTTCAAATCTTGAAAAGGTAAAATTATAAACTCCCTTATGTACAAAACTTTTATGATGCTAAATAGAAAGAATACTTCTCTGCCGAGTTCAATAAAACAGACCATAACACTTTTGTTTCTTTAACCTCAAATTCAAAACAAGTAACCACTAACCGCCACTTCTTTCACAGGGAAAAATATTGGTTTGGCATTCTCAAAAACATATTTACAATTCAATGATAATTGATCCATCCATTACACAAGGGAAATGGCATGGGATAATGGACTACATGCTAACGAGGAGCCACTGAATATTGAAATTGCCAATAAGATAACTCATGTTCTTCCAACCAATCTACTCTGGAATAGTTTTCATTTACTCAAAGCACAATACAATTAAATCTGAAGAGGTTTTTATAAGAGCTGGAACTATAGTAAATAAGCAAGCAAGAGTGCATTATGATAATATTTGTGTGTATGGATATACTGTTTACATATATTTGTAATATATACATATATCTACATATATATGTGTGTATAGGGGTGTGTGTGTGTGTGTGTGTGTGTGTGTGTACAGTGTTATTTTACCTTTAGAGCAGCTGGAAAATCTTTAAAACTTTGTCCAAAATTCCCATCTGTATGTTGTAAAGAATTACTCTGATGAATCTGGGAAGTTTTTCCATCTTGAATTTCTGCTGTACCTAAAAAAATAGTAAATTTACCCGCTCTATCTTCTTGCTTTCTAATGATTCTTTCTCATCCTTTATGCATTAAACAAAGAATGTTTAAAGCTTTTCTCTTCTACTCTAGTTCTAACATGTTTTTTAGATGAAATAATATTTACTACCTATTATCATGTCTTTTTTTTTTTTTTTTTTTTAATTTATTTATTTTTATATTTATGGCTGTGTTGGGTCTTCGTTTCTGTGTGAGGGCTTTCTCCATTTGCGGCAAGTGGGGGCCACTCTTCATCGCGGTGCGCGGGCCTCTCACTGTCGCAGCCTCTCTTGTTGCGGAGCATAGGCTCCAGACGCGCAGGCTCAGCAATTGTGGCTCACGGGCCTAGTCGCTCCGCGGCATGTGGGATCTTCCCAGACCAGGGCTCGAACCCGTGTTCCCTGCATTGGCAGGCAGTTTCTCAACCACTGCGCCACCTGGGAAGCCCCTATTATCATGTCTTTAATTTTTAATAATAGTACCATGAATAAATCTGAAAAAACAGTCAATACATAGACTCATAAGTTGGATGGCCCAGGGTAGAAAGAAATCAACGAGTCCATCTACTTCTACTCTGCCTACTTTTCTTCTGCCCATTTCCAGAAGTTAATCATCTATCCTGTTACATCTATTCTGTTACATATAACAGAAACAACTAAATGCCTTCAGCCTGGAGAAAAATACTTCTATAGATATGTATATGAACCACATGATTATAAAGAAACAAAATCTCACAGAGAAAGGAATAGATATTCTTTTCTATTCATCTTTTCTTTTTGGACAGATTTTTAGTATTGAAATTTGGTGAAAATAAGTATACAAAAGCATAACCTTGGTGACAATTGAAAAAAAAGTACATGTACTATCATTAACAAATAATTAACATCAATAATTTAAAGCCAATTGGCTCTTGAAGTTACTAACTGAATACAAGCTAATAGTTTAAAAGATATTATATCTCATATAAACATAAAGCAAGATTCCAGATAACACATAAAATACAAATTTAGTATTTAATAAAGAGGTGAATATGTACAGTTTTATTGGGTATTAAATGAAAATAAAGAAAAAACATGAATATTAACACTGTTACCCAATATTTCCTAAAATAAAGACAGATATTCAAAAGTTTGCATAGGCAGACAACTGAGATTCTATTTAAAAAAATAGTGAATTTTCTAGGGTTCTTAGTAATCATGTAGAAAGCAATACTTGGCCTAGAATTGGAATAAAACTCCCTCGTTTTAAAGAAAATATTTTTACCTGGTAAGTGTTTTGGAAAGCAAGAAAAAGGTATTATCAAAGACCAGGCAAAGATCCAAGACATAAGAAATCCAATCCACCATGCCCCCAGCCATCGCGGATCATCCTCAGCGATATCAATGCTGTATGACAGAAAAACAAGAGGTAAAAGTCAACTCTATCTTGTTAATTAAAACTCAGTCACGATAATTATATAATTTATAATTCAAATGCATATATAGAGAAATATTATTATATTATCCAAAATTTCAAGTGGAGCCATTTTGAAGAATCACAATGGATAGCAGGCATAAATGAGAGCTCTAAGAATAATGATTTACAAAGTATTCCACATGGCAAATACAACACAAGTTTTAAATATTTAATAGTAAATATATGTATGTTGACTATTTGAAAGCATGCATGGAATTTCTGAACATTCTTTATCTAACTTTGGCTACATTTTTCTTCTCTGAATATTATAATATTTAGTATATGTATAGAATACTAAATACACCTCACAGCGAGTCACTGATTTTTGTTAAAAGCCCATACACTATGCCCCAATTGTGGCATTCATTTGAATGTAAAATTCTTCTGAAAGTGATAATATGTTAACAGTTTGTTATAATGGTTGTCATATTTTTATATCAACAGGCTCTTCCCCAAAACACATCATTTCTACAACTCATTTCACTCCACTGAAATTAAAACCCAGCTTTCTGCTGAAGGGCTTTCTCTGTACACCTTTTTATATAGTCTCTAAAAGATTAACCTAGGGCTACAAATATCAGTATCTTTGTATTGTACCACCTTCTGAAATTTTTTATTAACCTATAGTCTCTAAAAGATTAACCTAGTCTCTAAAAGATTAACCTAGGACTAACAGCTAAAGAACAAATCACGTACTGTGACCACATTTTCTTATTCATTGCTCACAGTCATGCAAAGGACTGTGTAGTTACAGTAAAATGAGAAAGTATGGCCTCAGCAAAGGCCACTAACTTCTCTATTCAGGAAAAGGAGAAGGTAACTCAGTGGGTAAGAAGGGGGTTTTGGAGTCAAAAAGATCTACTTCATTTCATGCCTTGGCCACTTACCAAGTTCTGTGTATCAACTACCTTATAAGATTATTAAGAGGATTAAATAAAATGGCATGTAAAATAAAGTTACACACAAAACCTATGTTGTCTAGAACACAGTATGGGATAAATAAACATTACCTATTATTATCCTCCAGTGTTACAGCTGTTAAAGCTGAACAATTGTGATCTCTATGATATTATCAGCGCTACTATAGCACTTAGTCTGAGAATCATAAACTCTTGAGACTCTTCAGGCTATCTACCTACAGCTAAATATACTGAAAGCACACCTAATTTTAATTAAACTATTATTTTTGAACAATGCACAGGGTACTGGTTATGTATTTTGAAAAATTTCACCATCTAACTATTAAGCATCCTTATTTGTGAATAAATACACTATACCAAGAGATGGTGTGGCATTAATTTGTGAAGCAATGCAGCCAAAACAGTACATAAAAATTGTGTGTATTCAGTTTTGTTTCCTGAAAAATCCTTCATGATATTCTGAAGAAATACTATAAAAATATTCCATCTATGGTACTAACATGATTAAAATAATATAAATCTAAATAAAAGAAAAATAGATATTGCCTTGCCTTTGTCCCAAATCAACATCAATGTACATGGCTAGCAACTGTCCTCCCAACACATAGCCAACAGCAGGGCCTAAAATTGACATGGAATAGCCAATTCCTAGAAAAAGAACAAAGACAATGAAAATGGTCATCTGTGCAACTTTGCTTTGAATGTCTGACAAGTGAAGAAAGAGAAATATTTTACTATAGAAGAACCAAATGATTAGAATTATATGAAAATTACACATATTTTAACTAAAAAATGCCATTTGAGTGGTATCACTTGTCAAGGAGCTTAAAATACATAATTCAATGTCAAATTTTTTAGACTACAATAATGATGGCAACAAATCCAATAATTATAAATTTATGAAAGTTATATCATGTTAACTCACAGCAGGGGTAGTTCATCTACTATTACCCTTTGTGAACAGTGATAGTAATTACCGGCTACAATTCTTACAGAAGAAAACAAAGTGAAATGAGAAGCCTTTTATACTCTGTACACATTCCAAAAGCATTCTTTATGCTTTAAGCTGATTTAAAACCTGGATCTGGTTCATTAGTCTGTTTCTAAAAGTAAACCATTAAACTCCTTCTCTTAGTGAATCTCCCATTTTAACTTGCAACAGAATTAAACTGACCTTATTTCTCCGATATTTAAAACTTTGTCATATATAACTTTTTACTTTTTGTTAAAAAATTATGCATACATCAGTATCTTCATATACTACCACCTTCTGAATTTTTTTATTAATTACTGAGATTCTCATTCTCATACACAAAAGAAAAGGAATATACCATACACAAAGTGAAGCATACATCAATGGTAAAAATGACTTATGTACTAGATCAAGGCTCCAAAGTACAGGTCATTCAAGATGATCTGAAAACATATAAGAACTTTTATTTATCTATCAACTACCCTAATTTATATTATAACTATATTTTTAAATGTAAAAAATGTATTGGTAGAAAATTTTAAGTATATAATTTATAAATAAATAAGTGTATATATATATATATATATATATATATGATTCATGCTCAAAAAATTTTATGGCTAAAAGTACATGATTAAAAATGCTGGAAATCAATGATTCCCAAATTATCTTTGGTATAGATCTTTTTATAAATTATTTCCAAAAGGGTTTAGACTGATACATTTGTAAGGATACCTTATAAGTTTTGTGGAAGTATAAAATTGCTATAGGGCTTCCCTGGTGGCACAGTGGTTAAGAATCTGCCTGCCAGTGCAGGGGACACGGGTTCGGGCCCTGGGCCGGGAAGATCCCACATGCCGTGGAGCAACTGGGCCTGTGCACCACAACTGCTGAGCTTGCGCTCTAGAGCCTGTGGGCCACAACTACTGAAGCCCGCGCACCTAGAGCCCGTGCTCCGCAACAAGGGAGGCCACCACAACGAGAAGCCTGAGCACCACAATGAGGAGTGGCCCCCGCTTGCCGCAACTAGAGAAAGCCCGCGAGCAGCAATGAAGACCCAACACAGCCAGAATAAATAAATAAATAGATCTATTTAAAAAAATTGCTATAAAAGTTTCTAAAAGTTTATTTTCACTTTTTGACGTTCTTCATGTTGGCACGGATCTATGCAATTCACACTGAATAGCACTATCTACATCTCCTGCTTTCTCAGTCCTCAGCAATTACTCCTCGGTTAACAATAAAGAATGCTTTGCATATGTTCACAAATATGTTCATAAAAGAAATATATCAAGAAAGCAAAGAATTTAAAGTTTTCAGTTGATGAAAGGTGAATTTGCTATGACCCCAAAATTAAAAATTGTGGTAATGGTGGATGGACTATGGTAGACTAGCATTTCCAACCAAATTGCCCACTAAGAAAAACTTTTAAAAACTGTAAAAATTATTTTTAAATATAAGGCAGATAAAAATAGTGAAGGACCACTGTTTCACGATTCTTAAGAAGAGAGAGATTTAACAAAAATTGGGACTGATTTTTTTTCCTGGGTATGGTGGCTAATTCTATAAGAGGCACAGGGAGGGTAAACTGTCCTTTGCTAGTCTCTAGGAAGTAGGGAAACAAAAGTTGCAGTTTAGGGAGTAGAGCTTATAAACTTTCCCTGTCCTACATTTTAAGTTGGCACCTACGAGGCTATACTCTAAAAGCAAGGATGAGTTAGAAGTAGACTGGCTCACAGAGTAAGTGCAGTTTAGCTTCAAATAAACTCAGTCCCTGAAATTAGATAAAGGGCATCCCAGATTGTAGTGTTCCCATGTACGACAGAGGTTGGAAAGTTATTAAAAGACACACAGGGGGCTTCCCTGGTGGCGCAGTGGTTGAGAATCTGCCTGCTAATGCAGGGCACACGGGTTTGAGCCCTGGTCTGGGAAGATTCCACATGCCGCGGAGCAACTGGGCCCGTGAGCCACAACTACTGAGCCTGCGCGTCTGGAGCCTGTGCTCCGCAACAAGAGAGGCCGCAATAGGGAGAGGCCCGCGCACCGTGATGAAGAGTGGCCCCTGCTTGCCGCAACTAGAGAAAGCCCTCGCACAGAAACGAAGACCCAACACAGCCAAAAATAAAAAAATAAATAAATTTATAAAAAAAAAAAAAAAGACACACAGAGTGATTCTGAAAAAAAATTCTAGAACTATAAAATACATTTGTCACAATAAAAATGAAATGGATCCACAGCAGATTGCTCAGAACTGAACTGAGTATTACTAAACTGGAAAATATATTATTAAGTCAGTAAATACTTATCAAAAAGCACAGAAAAAATACAGGATAGAAAATACAGAAAAGATAGTAAAGGAGAAAGAATACATTAAGAAAACAAAACAAAACCCACAAAGGCCTACCGTACATGTAATTGGAGTAACTGGAGTCCCAAGAGAGGAGACAATAGGGCAGAAGTTATATTAATAATCATAGGAAATATTCCAAAACCAATGAAAAATATCAAGCAATATATTCGTGAAGTCATGTAAGTTCAAAACAGATGAAATAAATGGAATCTTGCACCTATACACTCAGAGTAAATAAAACAAATGAAAATCAAATATAAGAAAAGAATCTTAAAAATGGTAAACATACATAAGAAACAGTGGAAGTGAATACAGTAGCATAGCACTTTTAAAGTGCTGAAAGAAAATTAATGGCCAACTAATTATCTATTCCCAGTGAAAATATTCATCAGGGAAAAGGGTAAAAAAAAACTAGATGAAATACTAAGAGAATTCATCACAAGCAGACTGTTCCAGTAAATTAACTCAAGACTGTTCTTCAAGTTAAAGGAAAATGATCCCAGACTGAAACTCAGAGTAGCAAAGGAAAGAAGAGCAATAAAAAAAGGTAAACATGTTTATAAAAGTGGATCAATATTTTTAAATAAAACAGTAATACTTATTTCAGGAATTTAAATATAGAAGGGATTACAGTACACAGAAATAACTGAATAAATGTTGGGAACGGAATAAATTTAAAGGGTTTTAAGACCTATGTGATGATTAGGAATGTGGTAAAAGTATCAATTAACATTAGAATTTCATAAAATCAAGTTTGCATATAAGGTAATTAGCAGATGAACAGTAAAAGAGCATATACCTAGGAAATTAATGGACGGGAGAAATGAAATAATAAATATTAAATTATCAAAAAGAAAGAAAAAAGGGCAAGAAATAAGAGTGTAGAGCAGATAGGAAGCACATATTAAGATGAAAGATTTAAACACAAAATAACATTAAATGAAATTAAAAGTTCAATTAAAGGACAAAAATTGTAAACCCCAAAAAAGCATTTAAAGAGGAAAAGGTTGTGAGGGTAGAGATGCTGTGTAACCACTTTTTTCCTTCATTCTAATAGGTAGCAAATTTTGACTGTTTTCATTTTGCCCATTTTTGCCTTGTTACATAAAATTGTTTCACATAGAGGAAGGCATGCTACCAGTAATATATACTATTTTAAAACAAAGAAAAAGGGAGGAAGATTTTGGAAATGGGGAAATGTATACAAATATAAAAAGCATATGAAAGGATTTCAATCAACAAAACCTAATTACCCAATGAAAAGTATCAGTTATCTGAAATTGAAAAAAATTAAAATGAGTTTCCCAGTTTTGTTACTTTTTGTTTTTTTCCTTTACTCTCAAAAATTACCATTCAATGAATTCCTACAGTACAAGAAAAAGATAAGGTAGCAGGTCTTGTGGCTGCTATCTTTAGAAAGACCTGTTTGCAAGTTTGGCTCTCATCTGGCATCTGGGATCTTAAATGTCCAGAGGGATGCCACAGTTCCCTAACTAATAAAGACGGCTCACTGTGCTCAAACTGTTTGTATAAACAATGTGGTTTTGTTGAACACTTGTATTCCTTCTGAGAGTCTAGAAATTTTCTATGTGCAAGGCAGAGGGTTCCTACATGATCAACTATCAATAAAATCCTTGGGCGTTGAATCTCTAATGAACTTAGCTGGTAGAAAACATTTCATACATGTTGTCACAACTCCTGGCTGGAGGAATTAACTTCAATCCGTAGGGCTCCATGAGGAGGGAGTGGACTCTTGTAAGCTTGCAGCTGGTTGTCTCTACTTCACCTCATATACCTTTTCCCTCTGCTTATTTTGCTTTGTATCTTTCTGCTGTGATAAATCATAGCCCTGAGAACTGTCAAGTCCTAGAGAATTTCAAATCTGGGATGGTCTCGTGGGCCTTCACCCAACCCTCCCATGCTTAAATAATTTTTGAATAACTTCGTATTTTGTGTGTTACTAAAATATAAAGATTGAAATTGTTTTATGAGAAGTACTGATTAGAAGAGGACCTCAGAAAGAAAATCTGTGAACTGGGAAGAGTGAAAAGCATCACTAGTAGCTAACTGAAATAAAAGCACTGTTAAATTAGTAAATGGAGAAGTTGTACAGATCAGCCAGAACGTGTAAAGAGAGAGCATCAGATCTTGCGGAGAGACCAAAGCAAAGCAAGTAGAGAAAACAGGTAGAAGTGTAGTGGTTTCCATATTAGAGATGAGCCTAAGAGATTAGTACCCTCTATCAGGGTTGCATTGAACACACTTGACTTCCAGTGACTACGGCAATAGGTCTTTGTTATAGACTGAAAGTTTGTGTCACCCCAAAATTCATATGTTGAAACCTAATTCCCAATGCAATTGTATTTGGAGGTGGGGCCTTTGGGAAGTGATTAGGTCATAAGAGTGGAGCCCTCAAAAAGGGATTAGTGTGCCCTTAAAAGAAGGCCCCAGAGAGCTCCTTTGTCCCTTCTGCCACAGCTAAAAGTCAGCTGTCTATGAACCAAGAAATGGGCCCTTACCAGATACTAAATCTATGGGCACCCTGATCTTGTATTTCTCAGCCTCCAGGATTGTGACAAATAAATTTCTCTTGCTTGGAAGCCAAATAGTCTATGGTATGCTGTTATAGTAGTCCAAATGGACTAAGTCCCCTACATTAGAATAATAGACTGATAAAGTGAAAATTCATGTGCAAATAAATTACACATTAATTTGGATGTAGGGCCATGCATGGTCTAGTTAACTCTACCAGGAACTTCAGGGATGGAATTTAAGAGAAACTTGTACTGCTAAGAATTAGTTCACAAAGGAAACAAATTGAGTCATACATAAAAAGCATTAATCTGAAATGGAGAACTCCACAGGAGTTTCCAAGTACCATTGTGTGGTTTCTTTTGTTGACTCTAGTCAAGTCCATGTAGGATGAAGTAAGTCAGTAGAATAGCAGAGCTCTATCCCCACACCTGTGTAAATTAGCCTGGGGTACATTCCAGCAATCTAGACAGCCTACTGCTTGGGTGGCACTTCCAGGAAGGCTGGCATGCCCCCCACAGGAAACAGAGCAGGATGTCAATAAAAATCATAACCGCATTCAACTGAAGGACATGATACATCAGCATATAATTAAACAAAAAAAGTAATATTGCATTTATCAAATGTAAATACCTATGAAATCACAACTTCTTAATAAGTGTATGTTACGCTTTACTTATAAATTAAACAAGCAGTAAGATAAAATGACACCGAGACATTTACATTAGAAAGCAAACTTACCTATATAGAGAGAAGATTTGTGGGTGGGCACAGAATCATCAATAAAGGCTGTTCCTAGGGTATAAAGAGGAGTTCCTCCTGTTCCCAGCAATAGTTGTCCCAAAATAAAGACATACAAGTAGTAGAAAAGTGAAGAACTTGAAGCAGTACAACTGGTTTTATTCTTTGCTGTTAAGCATGTATCTTTAGGGGAAAAAAAAATTGTGAATTTATCAAAATTTTAGCTAATAATTTAAATATCTTATAAATTATACTTGCCTAACATAACCTTCCTTATTTCTTCCAATCACTTCACTTTGATTATACTTAAATATTTTTAAATACACACATTATTAAAGAAAATTTATGAAACATTACATCAAAATTTAGAAAATACAGAACAAAACTGAGAAACATTACTTAAGAACCAAAATTAACAAATTGTGTAAACACAAGTGAATCAAGTGGTGCCAGGGAAGGATAGTTTTCAAATTGAAGGGAAGAAAAACACTAGACTTGATATTTTTACAAGTCATAAATACAATATGACCACCGTACTGATTTTTTCTTTAAAAAGATTTTTTTTTGTTACCACCATATTGATTTTATCAATCAGCATGTTAAACACAGTTGAAAAGTGTACTTAGACTATAGGATATTTTGGCCAAAACAGTAATTCTCAATATTCACTACATGAGACTTCCCTGGTGGCGCAGTGGTTAAGAATCTGCCTGCCAATGCAGGGGACACGGGTTCGAGCCCTGATCCGGGAAGATCCCACATGCTGCTGAACAACTAAGCCCGTGCGCCACAACTACTGAGCCTGCGCTCTAGAGCCCATGAGCCACAATTACTGAGCCCACGTGCCACAACTACTGAAGCCCGTGCGCCTAGAGCCCATGCTCTGCAACAAGAGAAGCCACCGCAATGAGAAGCCTGTGCACCGCAACCAAGAATAGCCACCACTCGCCGCAACTAGAGAAAGCCCGCGCGCAGCAACGAAGACCCAATGCAGACAAAAATTAATTAATTAATTAATTAAAAAAAATATTCACTACAAAGCAGTAATATTTAGAAGTTATGTCTACTTCTTTTTTACAGGTCAAACTATTTTATTACATTTATATTTTGAAGCAATCTTTGGGTCCATAGGATGTTTTTTTGAATATTTTAAAAGGAAAAATTATCTTTTTTTTTCTTTTTTTCCTTTTATTGAAGTATAGATTTACAATGTTGTGTTAGTTTCTGGTGTTTAGCGAAGTGACTCAGTTATACATATATATACATATTCTTTTTCATATTCTTTTCCATTATGGTTTATTACAGGATATTGAATGTATTTAGTTCCCTGTGCTATACAGTAGGGCCTTTTTGTTTATCTATTTTTATATAGATTGTATCTGCTAATCCCAAACTCTTAATTTATCCCTCCCCCACCTATTTTCCCTAAGGGGGGTAACCCTAAGTTTGTTTTCTATGTCTGTGAGTCTGTTTCTGTTTTATAAATAAGTTCATTTGTATTGTATTTTAGATTCCACATATAAATGATATCATATGGTGTTCATCTTTCTCGCTCTGGCTTACTGCACTTACTATGATAATCTCTAGGTCCATCCATGTTACTGCAAATGGCATTATTTCATTATTTTTTATGGCTGGGTAGTATTCCATTTTATGTATGGAGTCTTCTTTATCCATTCATCCATCAATGTACATTTAGGTTGCTTCCATGTCTTGGCTATTGTAAATAGTGCTGCTATTAACATTGGGGTACATGTATCTTTTCAAATTAGAGTTTTCTCTGAATATATGCCCATGACTGGGACTGCTAGATCATGTGGCAACTCTGTTTTTAGTTTTTTAAGGAAACATCATACTGTTTCCACAGTGGCTGCACCAATTTACATTCCCACCAACAGTGTAGGAGGGTTCCCTTTTCTCCACACCCTCTCCAGCACTTGATATTTGTAGATTTTTAAATGATGGCCATTTTAACCAGTGTGAGGTGATACCTCATTGTAGTTTTGATTTGCATTTCTCTAATAATTAGTGATATTGAGCATCTTTTCATAAACCTATTGGCCATGTGTATGTCTTCTTTGGAGAAATGTGTATTTAGGTCTTCTGCCCGTTTTCTGATTGGGTTGTTTTTTCTGTTATTGAGTTGTATGAGCTGTTCGTATATTTTGGAAATTAAGCCCTTGTTGGTCACATCATTTGCAAATATTTTCTCCCAGTCTGTAGGTTGTCTTTTTGTTTTCTTTATGGTTTCCTTTGCTGTGCAAAAGCTTATACGTTTGATTAGGTCCCATTTGTTTATTTCTGCTTTTATTTCTGTTGCCTTGGGAGACTGACCTAAGAAAACATTGCTACAATTTATGTGAGGGAATGTTTTGTCTATGTTCTCTTCTAGGAGTTTTATGGTGTCATGTCTCGTATTTAAGTCTTTAAGCCATTCTGAGTTTATTTTTGTGTATGGTGTGAGGGAGTGTTCTAACTTCATTTATTTACATGTGGCTGTCCAGCTTTCCCAACACCACTTGCCGAAGAGACTCTTTTTCCCATTGTATATTCTTGCCTCCTTTGTCGAAGATTAATTGACCGTAGGTGTGTGGGTTTTTTCCTGGGGTCTCCATTCTGTTCCATTGATCCATGTCTGTTTTTGTGCCAGTACAACACTGTTTTCATTACTGTAGCTTTGTAGTATTGTCTGAAGTCTGCGAGGGTTATGCCTCCAGCTTTGTTCTTTTTCCTCAGAATTGCTTTGACAATTCTGGGTCTTTCATGGTTCCATAAAAATTTTAGTATTATTTGTTCTAGTTCTGTGAAAAATATCATGGGTAATTTGATAGGGATTGCATTAAATCTATAGACTGCTTTGTGTAATATGGCCACTTTAACAATATTAATTCTTCCAATCCAAGAGCATGGGATATCTTTCCATTTCTTTAAATTATCTTCAGTTTTCTTTATCAATGTTTCATAGTTCTCAGCATGTAAGTCTTTCACCTCCTTGGTCAGGTTTATTCCTAAGTATTATATTTTTTTTAATGCAATTTTAAAAGGGATTGTCTTTTTACTTTCCGTTTCTGATATTTTATTGTTAGTGTAAAGAAATGCAACAGATTTCTGTATGTTAAACTTGTATCCTGTTACCTTGCTGAATTCTTTTACCAGTTCTAGAAGTTTTTGTGTGGAGTCTTTAGGGTTTTCTATATATCATATCATGTCATCTGCATATAATGATAATTTTACCTCTTCCTTTCCAATTTAGATACCTGAAAAATGGTTATCTTTAGGATTTGATTAAAATCTTTTTTAAAAATCACATTCAAAGCCTGGGTATTAAAGTAAATCCATATTTACTAAACTCATCATATAATATTAATGAACTAAGAGATTTGTTAAAAATATATTTCCAACCCTCTCCCTTTGAATCTGGTGTAGTATCCAGGAATTTTCATTTTAACAATGGCCTCAGCTAATTCTATTTTCATTTCCTTGATATCAGATCAAGATTTACTATTTCCTGATTGATGAGATATAAGGCCCCTAAAGCACCAATCCTGAATATTCTTTAACTGGTTCACTGTCATCAAATTTTCAGATGCAAATTCTATGCATAAAAATATATTTTTAACATTTTGTATTTAAAATATACTCTAGGGCTTCCCTGGTGGCGCAGTGGTTGAGAATCTGCCTGCCAGTGCAGAGGACACGGGTTCGAGCCCTGGTCTGGGAAGATCCCACATGCCGTGGAGCAACTGGGCCCGTGAGCCACAATTACTGAGCCTGCGCGTCTGGAGCCTGTGCTCCGCAAGAAGAGAGGCCGCGATAGTGAGAGGCCCGTGCACCGCGATGAAGAGTGGCCCCCACTTGCCGCAACTAGAGAAAGCCCTGGCACAGAAGCGAAAACCCAACACAGCCAAAAATAAATAAATAAATAAAATATACTCTATAATACTGTATATATTCATGTTATAAGAGGTTGATGGATCTTTTGGCAGATAATTTATTTATATTTGTAACTGGGCTAGGTCTGCATTATTTGTGATATTTCCCTGGTCATGTCAAACATTTGAATTATAATTCTTGGTTTCAATATTCACTTTCCTGGAGGTAGTAGATTAGACTAACAATCTCTTATTATTTGCTTTGTTATTTGCAAATTGTTCATTTTGCAAAATTGAACATACGTACATGCATTATTTGTTTACTATTTTTCTCCTATTTCCTTTTTATAATAGGTAAATTGCCTTTAGGAAAATATCTTTCTGTAGTAATCTGGTAGACCTTTAGATTATAAGAGTATTCTGTGGGGTTTTGGTGTTTTTTTATTTTTCCCAGAGGAAGTAATCAATGGGTTTCAGCCTTCTTGTTTAAATAAATTTTAAATAAAACAGAAGAATACCAAGAAAAAATCCAAGCTCTCCCTTACCTCTGACTGCCTCTATTTACGCTCTGCCATGTCACTTAGACGAAGGCAATAACCCCTGTTAACAGTTCCTTTGATCATTTTTCAGACATTTTCTCACACATTCACATGTTTTATATCCATTTACATTTTTACATATGTATGATCATACTAAACATACTATCCTTATATTCAACAACTTCCAGTTTTCACTTCTTATGTCCTAGAAATCCTTGATGTTGGAACTTAAAGCTGTATTTAAATTTCTTTGTTGGCACTGTTATAATATTCCACAGCATAAATGTGATTTATTTACCAAGTCCACAACTTCTTTTTTTTTTTTAAGTTTGCTTGTATGCTTTTTTTTTTTAACATCTTTATTGGAGTATAATTGCTTTACAGTGTTGTGTTAGTTTCTGCTGTATAACAAAGTGAATCAGCTATATGCATACATATATCCCCATATCCCCTCCCTCTTGCATCTCCCTCCCAACTTCTATTTAATAATTAATAATATATATTATTAATATTATATTATACATACATTTAGGTCAAAACAATGTTGTGATGAATATTTTTAAAATTTATCTTGGCATATTTGTGCAAGCCTATTGTAGGACACGTTCCAAAAAGTGGAACTACCAGGTCAACGTGTATAAATATTTATATTTGATTTGCCAAGTTGCCATAACAAAGAGTTATAAATATATGCATTCCCATTAGCAATGCAGTAACACTCTTGAAAAAATCTTCAGTGAACTTAAGCATTTTTCTATATGTTTATTGGCCACCTGCATGTTTTTCTGTGAACTAACTTCTCAAATTTACTTCAGAGCTTCTGAGTTTGATATCTGACTAATAAAAGTCTTCCCTTTCTCCATGATTACATATAAATTTATTTATGTTGGGTTTTATCCTAGCATTTTTACTACTTTATTTTTTAACTCATATGTAATATATTTTAGTGGGAAAAGACAGGGATTACAGCATTGTGTTGGATTAACCAAAGAGTACATAGTTTGTTAGATTTCCTATGTATGGGTTTATTTCTGGATAATCAGTTTCATGTCACGGATCTTTGCAGTCCCTCTCCACAGATCTGTTTTAAGTACTTCAGCTGTCTAAGGTTTGTGGGTATCAATATTTCAGCCCGGCTGTATCCCATTTTACAGTACTACATGAAAGGCTCTGTAACAGTTAACAGATCTTATTTTATCATTTTTCCCAAATAAACAAGGCCTAAGATCTACTTATGAAAACTACTGTATCCAATATATTACTCTCTCTGCATTACTTCTGAATAATTTCCTTCTTTTACTTTTCCTAGAATTGATAAAAATTGATAATGAGACGTCAAGCCACAGAAAGGCATGGATGTATCTTAAATATTTATTGCTAAGTGAAAGAATCCAGTCCACAAAGGATACATACTTTATAATTCCAAATATATGACAAGCTGGAAAAGTAAAACCATAGCAATAGTTGCCAAGGGAAGAAGGGAGGGAGGGTTGAACAGATGAAGCACCACAGGATTTCTTTTAGGGTAGTGAAACTATTCTATATGATGGTTTGATTGTGGATATACGACACTAGTCATATATTTGACTAGTATTTGTCAAAATACATTGAACTTTATAGTACTTTAAAGAGTGAACTTTACACAAATTTTTAAAAATCATTTAAGAGGCCAAAAGTTTCCAGGAGGAAAGGCAGAATGTGACAAAAGGATCTAATTGTAATACAAATGTATGAAACAACCTCACTAAGGAGAGTGGGGGTAAGGGTGCTGACCTAAGTAACTTTGGAATGAGTGGAGTCTGCAAGACTAAAGGCAAAAGTAACTATATATAATCACTGTATTCTAGAAGATAAAGTTATTTCCCATTCCACAATTAAAGAAACCAGGGCCCACTGGAGAAATAGCTGATTTTAGGACTGGAGCAGGAAATATATAGGATGAGCCTGCAGCACCTCAGAGCGCAAGAAAATAAAGAAAACAAACAAAAATATCTGCAATGATGGAGGTATGTCAAAGGTACACAGGAGCCAACCGAAAAAACTCCAGGTAGACAAAGCTGGAATAATTTGAGCAACAAAATGAAGTTGCATTGGATTATAATCTAATGTAAAATATAAATCCATGCAGCCACACTGAAAAAAAATAATTGAATAAATAAATAAATGTGGAAGAAGAGACAAATGTCTAATGCAGAATAAGTCCAAGTAATTTATGTAGATACTGCATCCTCAAAAGAGATGGCACATAACACTCCATTTCTGAAATGTTGGGTGCACATAGTGACTTTCTTCCAAATCACATAGTATAGAAAGTAGGAAAAGAGTTACTTCACAATGGATTAACCTGAAAAATACTGCCTGAGTCAGATGATCAAGGTTATCATCAAGAGTGATAAGTGATGTTGATAGCATGTACCCTTCATATGATGTGATGAAAATGGCATTTTGCCTGTGTGGTCCTCCCCCTGAAAATCCTATAAAGCCAGTCTAATCACAGGGAAAACATCAGACAAATCCCAGCTGAGGGACATTTTACAAAATATCTGACCGGCACTCCTCAAAACTGCTATGGTCATCAAAAAAAAAAGAGAAAAATCTGAGAAATTATCACAGCCATGAAGAGCCAAAGGGACATGACAACTAAATGTAATAAGGTATACTGGATCAGATCCTAGAATAGAAAAAGGAAACTAGGTAAAACTAAGTAGATCTACATAAATTTTGGACTTCAGTTAACAAGTAGAAAATTTAATAAATGATGTACCAATTTTAATTCATTAATCATAAGAAATGTAGCATACAAAGTAAGATGTTAATAATAGGGGAAAATGGTTGTGGTATATATGGAAACTATACTATCTTCATAATTTTTCTGTAAATCTAAAACTGTTCTAAAAAGGCAAGTTTATTAATATTTTTTAAAGTATAGAATAAAACAGCCAATTACAAATAAAGGCTTAAACTTTCATAAAAATTAAAAGTAAATAAATAAATAATATAAATATACAGCAGCAATTTTTATTAAGCAGATACTACCAGAAATGCAAAAATAGATGTAAAAAGTTAAAACAGCAGACTAATTTTCATCTTTCCCAGTCCAAGACAGCAAATTGTTAAAAATAAGCAATGATAGAGCAGGCCTAAACAGTATAATTAGTACCACTGAATTTAGGAAAACATGTCAAATTCTAGTCTCTTATAACATTGTGTCTTCCATTTTTAGGTACCATGGACAATTCTAAAAAAACCTGACCAAATATTATGCAACAAAAATATCAGTATACAATCCAAAGAGTAAATAACAATAATACTCTATGACCAAAATGGAAAAAAAAAAAAAGCTAGAAACTTTTAAGACAAGAGAAAATGAAAAGGCCCTTCTATATGGAATTCAAAACTAAAAACTCTATTAAACTATTAAACTCTATTAAACTCTATTAAACTAAATTAAAAACTCTATTAAACTATTCTTTGATCAAAAAATTATAATTACAAAATTTCTCAGAAATGATACTAGAAACAAACCACATCGAAATTTATACTCTATAACTAAAGTAGTTCTTATAAGAAAACCATGTCATTGAAACAAAAAAAGACCCCCGAAAAAAGAAGTCAAAATAAAAAACATATAAAAATAAATTGCACATTAATGAGTTGCCCCCAGCACTAACACCACTGGCACTAGATGAGTTTATCATAGAATATCGATGGAGAAGATAACATGCAAAAGAATATCTAGGTAAAAGAAATACTCAAAAAAGCAAGCAATTAAGAGGCATCTCTAATAAAAAGCAATAAAGAATTAACAAAGGGGGGACTTCCCTGGTGGTGCAGTGGTTAAGAATCCGCCTGCCAATGCAGGGGACCCAGGTTCGAGCCCTGGTCCAGGAAGATCCCACATGCCACAGAGCAACTAAGCCCGTGTGCCACAACTACTGATCCTGCGCTCTAGAGCCCACGAGCCACAACTACTGAAGCCCGCACGCCTAGAGCCCGTGCTCTGCAACAAGAGAAGCCACCGCAATGAGAAGCCACCGCAATGAGAAGCCCGCGCACTGCAACGGAAGAGTAGCCCCCGCTCGCCGCAACTAGAGAAAGCCTGCGTGCAGCAATGAAGACCCAGTGAAGCCAAAAATAAATAACAAATAAATTTATAAAAAAAAAGAATTAACAAAGGAATAGAAATCTGATTAATAAAATGTAATAATACAATTCACACAAAAATAAATCCTTTTAAATAATCAGTAAAATAAACCATAATGAGAAGGAGAAATTACATATATACATATATATTACATATATACAAATAATACATGAAAAAAGGAAATAAACTATGAAGAGAAGAAATTTTTTAAAAATCACAAGAGACTACTTTAGAACAAATTACTAGCATATTAATTTGAAAATCTAAAATGGTTAATTACCAAGCCCAGGTAGTTTCAGAGATGAATTTTACCAAAACTTTATATATTAAATAATAATCATGACAATAATAATAAATGATAAACTTAACACTACTTAATCTATTCCAGAACATAGAAACAAGATAAAAATTACCAAAATATTTTTACTGATTACAAATTGATAATAACGTGTGAAAAAGATTAACAACACCAAAGAAAACCATAGACCAATCTCATATCTGAATATCAACGCAAAAAAATCATAAACAAAATATTAGCAACAAAATCCAACACCATATATAAAAAATACAGCATGTCTTTTTAAAGAAGCACATTAGGAAGTCTGTTAAGATTTAACATATTAGATCTAATTAGAAAAATCAAATGATCAGTTTCATAGATTTCAAGTAGACAACTGACAAATTGACAAATGTCAACATAAAATAGGAATAGACATTTCTTTAACATGATCAAACATATAAAAGTATATAAGTGTGTATACATACACGTGTATGTATATGCACACACACAGACTGCTAAAATCAGGAGTAAGACAAGGATGTGCTCTAACTCTGCAACTTTTCATATTGTATTGGAAGGAAAGAGAAAGGAACTAGAGGCCTATGAATTGGAAATCAAGAGGTAAAACAATTTCTATTTGCAGAAATTATAATTGTCTTTTTGGAACACTTAATTGGTTCCAGAACCAATGGAAAAACTACTAAAAACAATAAAGGAATTTAGTAAAGTAGTAAAACATAAAATTAATTTTGAAAGAGATAAAAAAAAGAATATACAAAAAAATAAATAAGCTTCACATGCATAAGTTAGATGGCATGATGGAAGAAATACCAATGTATAGTAAGAAAGATCAACTAAATACACTTAGAAATAAATGTGAACATCCTATATGAAGAATGCTTGTCTACCTAGCATCATCGAGAAGCAAGCAAGGTGGGACAGAACAAGGAACAGTATGTCATAGAGGCATGGTGCCAGAGAAAAATTCTAAATCTGAACAGCAATTTTTCTATGTGGGGAAGAAATAAAAGCTAAATAATTTATTCAGAAGGAACATCTGTCTCAACCAGAGAAAATCCCCACTTGTCCAGACAGAGTTCCAGTCCCTCTCCTGCATGCATACTATGTTATGCAGGACTCTAAAATGGTCCCCAAGATTCCCCATCCTAATTCCTGGGACTGTGAATTTGACAACATCACACCTGATTCTGTTACAGTGGCAAAAGGGATTCTGCAGAGTAAGTTCGCCTTACTAATTAACTAACTTAAGTTACTAATCGGTTGGTTTTGAATTAGTCAGAAAGGAGATTATCTGGCTGTGCTCAACAATCTAATCACATGAGCACTTTAAAAGCAGAAAGCTTTCTGTGGCTGGCAGAAGCAACGAGAGAAATTTAAAGCAAAAGGGCTCTGTGAACCTTTGCTGCCTTTGAAGATGGAATGTGGGGAGCTTCTAGGAGCTGAGAGCAACCCCCACTGACAATAGTCAAGGAAATGGGGATCTCGGTTCAACAATTCCAAGAAACTGATATTTCACGACAGTTTAATAAGCTTGGAAAAGAATTCTCTAGAGCCTCAAATGAGAATGCAGCCAGCTGACACCCTGAGTTTGAGACTCTAAGCAGAGAACCCAAAGCTGTGCCAGACTCTTGAACTATGGAAAGTGTAAGATAATATATTTGTGCTTTTTCAAGTTGGTAAGTTTGTGTAATATGCTATGCAGCAATAGAAAGTTAATACAAACATCTTACAAAAAGCTGGCCAAGGAATAATTCACTTCATTCAAAGGTAAATAATAACCAAAAAAGAAAAGCAAATGCATAGCAGAACAATTACCATATTGCCATCCTTTAAAGTGATGAGAACAATTGCTTCCTAAAATCAAAAGGTGAAAACAGGGATTTAATAAACTCATGAATGTGGTGAGATAAGAGATTTTAAAAAACGGGAAAAAAATGGGCTGAAAGAACTCTGGAAAAACATCCCCAAACAGAAATAAAAGTCACATTGCAATGGACAAAAGAGAGACTAGAGACTGAGAATTACAAGGACAGACAGAAAAGGCTTGAGAAATACAAACAAAATTAAATGAACAAAACCTAAGACTTAAAAGATTAGAGAGAAAATTATAGAAATGATATTCAGACAAAGAAAATAAACATGCATAATCAATCAGAATAGAAAAAAAAAAAAATATATATATATATATTCAAAGGTAAAACTTAATAAATGAAGACTGATCTACAATTTTAAAAGGCATAGAAAAACCCTGGAAATTTTGATGCAGAACTTTCAACACTAAAAGTCACTGAATTTTAAAGATGAAGAAAGGCTTCTTTGAACAGTCAGGAAAAAAGATAGTCACTTAGGCAGAGGAAAAAAAAAAAAAACAAACCCTTAGCTGGTATCAGACTTCTTTAAAGCAACATTAATCCCATAAAGGCAGTAAAGGAATGACAAAAAAAATCAGTGAAAGATAATGTGACTCAAAAATTTTACACTCAGCCACACTGTTATCCAAATATAAAGGCAAAAGACAAATACTTAACATATTTAAAATCTCATGGAATTAACCTTTCCTTTAAAAACAAAAAACAAACAAACAAAAAAAACACTTACTACAGGGTACATTTCAGCTTACCACGAAATATGTCATTCAGAGATGCATCATGGGGACCTAAAGAAGACTATTCATCTTAAGTAATATTAAATAATTTATTAAATTGTGTCTGTTATAATACAGCTTTACAAGATAGATTTACCCACTATGTGAATTCTGCGGTATTATTGCTTAAGGAAACTATCTGAACCTCGAATTTCAACTTCTAACGTGAAATCAAAAAATTTCTGACAAAATACTGAACGCTAAATTAAAGGCATGTGATTTGACAATACACCACAAGAGGGAGCTTCTATGTTGTTTATGAACACAGAGGAGTGTTGCCAATAAAATTAAGGCTTAGAATTTTACTTAATGAACAAACCAGTGTCTAGTCCTGCCCAGTAACATGCGCAGGAACTAAAGGCAAAAAGGCAAAAGGGCAAAAGAAAATCCATATACCAGAATATTTAGAAGTTAAATATCAAGCTCAGTGCAGCCCTCACCCTCACATAGAGGTCCACAGCCTGCTCCCCGCCAAGCATTTACCTTCAACACCTATAAGTTTAAAGAGACCACCTTTTCCTCTGGTCCATCCTGCTGCCAGGGGCAGGGAAGGATGTTGCAGTCTTGAGATGGTATTCCACTCCCCTAGCCACACTTTTCTGACAGTATTTCCAGGAGGTGCCCATGCCTCCTGAGAAGCAGTTTTCTGGGGAACCCGGTCTGCCTAATTACCTGCGTCAGGTACTTTGAGGTGGCTAACTTTAATGAAAAGCAACCTCTCTTTCTCTCTTCCCAGGAAGTGATTGTAATTTTCTTCCCCTGGCTCCACTTCCCATATTCTAACCACTGCCCTGAAAAGGGAGACGGAGCTGCTGCTTTTGTTTAAACTTGACCATCCCCAAGTCTACGTAGCAGCTTCTGGCCTGGAGATGGTAGCTCATCACTACCTCCCTCTCCTATAACCTCTGTTCACTTATCCTGTGTACCAATCTTGCAAAAATCTTTCTCACAAAACTTTAAGAGAAGAACAAATTATCTTTGAGTTTCAGTGTCTGGGATATGGGTCCCTCTAAGCACAGGGCTCAGGGCAAGACCCTTCTTGTCCGGACCTAAGGGCAGGCAGCTGGTGGCAGGTTTGAGAAAGAGGGGGAAAAAATACTCTTCTTGAAGGTGGAGAGCAACACTCACAAGTCCAGACTTCCCTTGCCTGAGACAACTGATACAGGAACAGGAGATAGGCCAGGTGGCAGCAGGGAATTCTAGGGCTGCTTTGGTTCATAAAAATAGAGAGCGTGGGTGGGAAGAGGCAGCACAAGGAATCTCACAGACAATTTAGGACTCTATATTTATGGGTACTGAAAAGTTGAGAGAGCCTTTGCCTGTGCAGCTAACCCACCTGGATGCTGACCTGATCGCTCACCTCCCATGGGAACCTAACTCAACCAATAAAGTGATTTTTCAAAAAGAAACTATCACAGCATCCATACAAAGATGTTGTAAGGAAAAAGACCAACATGCTTTCATTAAAATTAAGATTAGGACACGGACCACAAAAATATTTTCATGGAGCAGGTGAAAAATGTGAACACATCATCATGGCAAAGCAGAAATGAAATAACTTAGAAAAGAAGTAGTGAGAGGAAGAAAGAGGATATGAAGCTTGCACTGGTAGAACTCAGAGAAAAAAGTAAAAGGGAAAAACTAAAATCTCATAGAAAGGAAGATAAAACTGAAAGGGGTACAAAGGGTGAATGAATTGAGAAAACACAGTAACAGGCACGTAATACAGAAATTTAAAAAGTGAGTAAAATGAATGATAAAGAAAAAAAGCAGAGGAAATGCTAAGGATATAAGGTGGCCAAAGAAGATCATACATACACATAATTGAAGTATCTGAGAGAAAAAAAAAAACTAACATCATGGAACAAAATACTCAGATATGTAGTTTAAGAAAATGTCCCTAAAATGTTAATATGCATGTAAATCTATATACTTCAATCTGCATAACTGGGTGCCAGGGAAACATGACATCAACAGTCATCACCAAGATAGAGCTTCAACTGGACTTTGAAGAGACTCCAAATTTCATAGACATATGGACTCTTGAGAATATTCTTGGTAGAAAATATGAGCAGTATATTATATATCCAGTGTCACGAGCACTTCTAAATGATTTCAGAATACACAGGTGGAAAAAGGCCACTGAGAACTTAAATAACATAAGAATGGATAAGAAATTCCCTAAAAGGCAATGATCAAATTACAAAAGTAAAAAAGAGAAACTGTGAAGTCACAAAAATGAATAACACCTTGTGCCAATTAACATATTAATCTTTAACTACAATGAAATCTACCCTATTTTACTCACATTGTATTGTTCCAGAGGAAAAAAACTATAAGCTTTCACATACACTTCCTAGCCTAATCTTTACAACTTTCTGCAATCATTTTACCAGTGAAGAAACTGAAGCCCAAAATCACATGCTCTGCATAATCGGATTTTGCAACACAGCCTAATAATCTGATTCCTATTCTTCTGATCCTCCAATATATACTCCATGATCTTTGAGCTATAATTTAATGAGCTGAACCATCATCTAAAGAGGTACAAAGGAAGATTTCCCCAAGTATAATTTATAGAACCCTAGGCTTCTGAGAATTTCCATAAACAAAAGGATGCTTTGGTCAAATTAGTTTGGGAAACACTCTATTACAGCACTCCTCCTCTTAGATTAATAAGCATGCATTTATATGTAATATGATAAAGTTTTATACATTATTTATTGTATATTCAAGTTGCTTTTTTTCTCCATTGATGTCTAACAGCTCACAGAACTAGTGTTCCATAAAACACACTTTGAAAAATACTGGTTTGAAGTATGACAAAGGTGTCAAGTAAAACAAAACAATCCTAGGTAATTAAAAAATTTAAATGTAACCCCTGTATAGACAGACATAAATCTTAAAGGGTTAGTGTTATCAATGATCGCTTAATGATTCATAGTGCCAAGATTCAGGATTTTGCTTCCCACCTTTTCTATTACTACCCATCTCCTTTGGAGTGAACATATACCGTCACAGATGTAGAAACTGTGAGGATGGCTCCAAATCTCAATTTTGAACGTCCGGTGTCTTATGCTCCGGTGTTATATTTCTAATGCCAAATTTCTACCTCAAAATCTAAAACAAAATTCACAATCTTCACCACAAAACCAACTTCTCTACCTGATTTTTACCTGATGTTATGTGTTCATAACATTCACTTTCTAGTCATCAAGTTTAAAACACAAAAAGCATTCAATAATATATTCCTTGTCTATAATGACCATATCATATGCTTTTCCTACTGATACCATACCCATTTTTCAAGTCTAGCTAAAACTCCACTTCCTATTAAAAGCTCTCACCTGAGGTGTCCAAAGGAAACCCTTTCTTCATTTACTAGTATCTTTCTTCATTCAGTGACAATAAGCCTGTATGACTCACTAGGTTCTTGATTACCATACCTTACTTTTATCTTATCCTCATTTATGTTAATAGCAATAATAATAGTAGTAATACTTATGGGGTGCTTATCTTATGCAAGGTCCTTCACTGGCATACATTATCTTCTCTAATCCCCAGAAAAAATCCTATGAAAGAGATACTATTATTTTCCTCATTTACAGATGAGTAAAGTCAGGATTGGATTAACTTCAAAATCTCTAAGATTTAAGAGCCTATGTATTTAAGAGATTCATCTCATGGTTAACGGTGACTTAAAGTAAAATTAATCAGTTACTTAAATAATTTGGGATGTGAATTCAAAACATTTCTGTAAGAGCTTCTGACTATCAAGATAGACAAAAACTTTTGATATAAGACCTAACAGTCAACCTCCTTATGGCCTCTAAAATACAAACTCCTGACCTACCAGGCTATTAACTCATTAAAGGATATGAAAACCAGAATCCAACATCATGAATATAATAGGAATGACCACAAATGCATAAAAATTTTTTAACATTAGAAAATTCTATGTACAATCATATACCAAGAAATTTGAAAATCTCTTAAAATAAAAATATTGACTATAAATGATATAAAATTTGAATGAAGCTATGATTCTGGAATAAATTGAAATGGGAATCAAAAGTGTACCTCTAAAATCAACATATCCAAAATTGTTTTTCTGGAGAATTTATATCAAAGTTCCATCAAAAACAATCAATCCTTGTGTGTTATTTAAATTGTTCCAATATAGAGAAGAAAATAAAAAGTTTCCCAATTTGTTATGAAGTATTAGCACAATTTCACTTCAAAACAGCAGTCATTTGTAAGGAGGAACTTACTTAAATCAAAATATTTGTTAAAAGACTCAAGTTAGAATATGTGTATGGATATTTTTACGTATTAGTTAAGGTTGCAGTAGTTAAGTACAGACAAAAGAGATAACTGAAGCAAATTTAAAATTTTTGTATGGATCTGGATTGTTTTATGGGTGGATTTTTTACAAAGGCAGAGTTAAGGGAACAAACAGTGGGTGCTACTAGGCAGTTACCGAAACCCTGCAGCAACGTGGCCTTAGGTAGAGACACACAGCAACTCGCACACTAGGTCTTGTGGGGAGCACACCAGGGAAATAAGCACAAGAACCTCCTTCTTCCCCACATGCAAACTCCCACTGGCTGAACCCAGCTAGAAGCCGGAAGGCAAAAGTGCAGGGCAATACAGTCCGTGAGGCTTATTCTAATAAAGCAGTAAGACAACTGACAAGCTTGATAATTCTCCTGTCTATAATCACTTATTTTTCTATCATCCAGATCATGTTTCCTTTACCTCCTGCCTATCCCTTAGTTGGCGAGGGATTTTACAAAGTCCTTACAAGTCTTCAGCTATTCTGTCTCTATTGGGTTGCCACAGTTTTCTTTTCAACAAGTACTATTGGGTTGGGGATATTAAGAGGCACCGGAGTGAATTCCCTCAGTCCAAAATACACTCCTCCTTGCCTCTGATTAGAAACAACCCAATTTCCCCTTTGTAACGAGGATCCATCACTTCTGTCAGTTCAGTGACCATCTTCTCTTCCTGTTGATTATTTAGTATGAAGACCAAGGCAGGAAACAAAAATTCTGTAGGTGGATTTTTAGGTACAGTAGCAAGAGGCTCCAATCCATTGCCACGCCCTAGTTCACTACCCTGTGTATGCTGGCTATGGAGGACCCAGCAACGCAGAATGGTTTCTGCATTATTTAATGCATATACCATATTCTGTAGAGAAGGAAATCTTATTCTGCAAGTTATAACACAACAGACACTATTCTACCAAGTCAGCAGCTTCTGGGTGTTGCGGTACATAGTAAGACACACAAGTGAATTTCATGAGCAGAAGTTTGTTACCATAATTCTGCTGCAAATGAATTTCTTCATCAGAAGTGATGCTGTATAGGTTATAATAATGAATAAGGCATTTTGTAAGTCAAACAACACTGAGTATTTGTAGAAGTATTGCAGGCAGTGAAAATAAATTCATATTTAGAATATTTACTTGTCTTAGGAGGACAAATTGCAACCAGGATATATATTTTTTCGTTGCCCTGGGGTATAGTGGTTGCCCTAGGGAATGTTACCAAATCACTGCTCTTAGGACTGGCCCCTGCAATTGGTAAACTGAGCAATCAATCTGCAGTACAGGTAGTTAGACCAGCCATTATGAGGGAAAGGGCATTTTTGGAACCCATGTTTAGCTTCCTTTTATGCTATATGGCCATTTTTTTTACATGGGACAATTTCACAAGCACCACAGTGGCTGGGTAAAAACACTGATTGACACTCACTGGAGAGACCATCTTTTCTTCCTGATTGAGAGCCTCTTCTACAAAGGATGCCCTCAAGTGAGTATTAACATGTGGCAAAAATAGCTTTACATTCTAGGCCCATGCCCAGAAGCATACTACAAATCTCTTGGCTGGAACTCCTCCTACCTTGTAAACAACTTTCATTTTTGTTTTCTTCCAAGCTTCTGACTGGCCAGCTTATCTATTAGTGTTGTGCATGAATCAATATAAATCTGTACCTCAGGGCTTCCCTTCTATCAAGAAAATTTCCACTGACCATTGCCTTTTAGGGACATGCCTGACTGGGGTTTTTCTTCAAAATGTTCATCTTTGGTGGGTGCCAGCAAAAACCTACTGTAAACCAGGCTACATCTCTTCCTCCTCTGTTAGCCAGCCACAAGGAACTCTGTGAGATCCTTTTAATAAGGACATCTAGGTTTTTGTAGTAAGACCATGCTAACATCTGCCTATAATAACCTTTCTCCATTGAAAAAGAAAGAAGTGAAAGTCAATAAAAACAAGTAGGCTAGTAGTATGAGATACCTGCCTATATAGTTATTTGTGCCTTCCAAATCTGCTTGCATCTACCAATTCATTTAACAATGAGATGTCTAATTTTCACATGTCTAATTTTATGATTTGTTACAGTAGATAACATGCACTGCATGATGGGGAGTCCAGGTTGAACGCTGTTCATAATCCTGTTTACCAGCATTAAGGAGCAAACCAATAGCTGCTTCTCAAAAGGAGAATAGGTAGGCAGAAAAGCTTGGTCTTACTACAAAAACCCAGGGGTCCTCACTGGGATTTCCCTATTGGAGACTTGCCCGAGGCTTCCTACATCTTCCCTGTCTGCCATAAACACTGTCATAAACACTGTCCATACCTGCTGCAAGAACTTTATCTTGTTCCAGAACTCAGAACTCAGAAAGCCTTTGAGCAACAAAGGTTAATTAAAACAGCCTGTGGAGTAGATAAAATCAAGGCTATGGCCCCACTCCCTGTTAATGCCATTGAATGGATTAAGGTGGCCCCAAACAAATACTTTTAATTGGAAAATATGGCTAAAGGAAAAGTACCTAAGGGTATGACTCTCTCATTAGTCTGATAAGCTTAATTAAGTCCAGAGAGACAGGAGGTTAAGAAAGACAAGACATAATGCAAAACTATGAGTGTGATTATTGGCACGTATACCTGAATCAATTAGTTTTTGAAACATCTGCACTATCAGATGAACCATTAACCTCTTCTAGGAGAATGAGTGTTAAAATGACCCTTAGTTCCCAAATTTCTACGGGCAAGAAACAGGCTGATACAGCTTCTAAGCATCTAAGTAATATATTCTCCATTTGCCCTCTTTAAATATAGCCAAGGATAATTTTAAAAAAAGACCAACAGAGAACAATGAACTATGAAGCCCCTCCCAAGAAGCAGAAGGAGAGTTTACTCAAGGAACAAGCATGACAGCTTCCCAGTGGGATTTCAGGATTTCTCCAAAGCAGTGACTCCTGTGTATTTTCCCCTTTCCAACCGGTAATGATTATTGTGACAAATACATTAGTTACACATTTCTGTTTTTAAAAGGAGTAAACAGAGAATGTTATTTGGAAATACAAAGAGAGTCAAATCAACTCAAAATGTATCACAGATTTAAATGGAAAATGGAAAACTATAAACTTTTTGAAGAAAAGAAATAGAAAATCTTTGGGATCTAGGACTAGGGAAAGAATTCTTAGACTCGACAACAAAAGGAAAAAAGTGATAAATTGAACTTCACCCAAATTAAAATCTTTTGCTCTGTGAAAAACCCTGTTACGAGGTAGAAAAGGACAAGCTACAAACGAGATGAAAATATCTGCAAACCATCTATCTGACAAAGATCTAGTACTTAGAATACATAAGTAACTTTCAAAACTCAACAGTAAAAGGTAAACAATATAGTTAGAACATGGGCAAAAAACATGAAAAGATATTACATGAAGGACAAACAGATGGCAAACGAGCACAAGCAAAGATTCTCAACGTCATTAGCCATTAGGGAAATGCAGATTAAAAGCATAATAAGATTTTACTACAACCTATCAAAGTGGCTAAAATAAAAAATAATGACAGCACCAAATGCTGGCAAGGGTGCAGATAAACTGGATCATTCATACATTGCTGATGAGAATATAAATTGGTACACTCTGGAAAACAGTAGTTTCTCAAAAAACTAAGTAGAGAACTATCACATGACCCATTGGTTTTACTCCTAGGCATCCATCCCAGAGAACTGAAAAGTATGTTCACACAAAAATCTGTACACAAATGTTCATAACTTTATCTGTAATAGCCAAAAAACCGGGATCAACCCAAATGTCCTTTAGCAGGTGAATGGTTGAACAAACTATGGTAAATCCATACCATGGAATACTTACTAGTTAGCAATAAAAAGGAATGAGCAACTGATAAATTCCACCCTGATGAGTCTTCACAGAATTATTCTGAATGAAAAAAGCCAACTCCAAAACGTTAAATACTGTATAACTCCCAAAATATAGTAAAATCTTGAAACATAAAAATGTTATCATGAGGTGACTTATAATGGAAAACTTTTTAAATGTAAATATTTATGAGAATCATTAAAATATAAAATGGAATGCTACGCAAGAATAAGAATGCTCACATGCTGCAAACTATGAAAAATATTATACTAACTCTACAATAAATAGGCACAATAAAAATATTAAGACAAAGTTGTTCTCTTTGAGAAAAGAATAATAATGAATTGGGTTTTTTTCTCTTTGTACTTCTTAGTATTATCCAAATTGTCTGCAATGACCAGAACTTTTCTAATCAGAAAAATAAAATGTATTAATAAAAATCACAACAAAGGAGGGTTGATTAAATGGATTATCTATAAAATGAAATAAAATAAAAATATTCCATAGTTGTCTTTTTTAATATTTACAATATCCAATATATATTCTAAGTTAAAAAAAAAGTAGATAACCGTAAGTTCAAAATCTTGTTTCTTTAAAATGTGCATTTGAACGTATATGTGAAAATGTGATGTAAAGATATATGAATATGTATAAAGGTTAGTAAGAGGATGTGAGAATGTGTGTGCATGCGTGTGTGTTAATGACTATGTAATGTAAAAGTGTAATTATGCATAACTATTTGTGAATACATGTATGAATGTGTGTATACATTAAAAAGGCTGGGGCTTCCCTGGTGGCGCAGTGGTTGAGAATCTGCCTGCTAATGCAGGGGACACGGGTTCGGGCCCTGGTCTGGGAAGATCCCACGTGCCACGGAGCGGCTGGGCCCGTGAGCCACAATTGCTGAGCCTGCGCGTCTGGAGCCTGTGCCCCGCGACGGGAGGGGCCGCGATAGAGAAAAGGCCCGCGCACCGCGATGAAGAGCGGTCCCCGCACCGCGATGAAGAGTGGCCCCCGCTTGCCGCAACTGGAGAAAGCCCTCGCACGAACCGAAGACCCAACACAGCCAAAAATAAATAAATAAATAAATAAATAAATAAGAAAATCCTTTAAAAAAAAAAAAAAAAAAAAGGCTGAACAATAATGACAGTGTTATCTAGGCTCTGTTATAAAAAATTTTTTTATTTCCTTACTTTTTTATTCCATATATTCCACTTTTTTCCCTTCTATTCCATTTTTGTTTGTATTTTTCTATCTTCTGATTGGCTTGCAAAGGGACATATCATGTTTAAAATTAGGAAAAAAATTTAAAATATTTAGAAAGAGGCAACTTGGCTATTTAAAAGGCAATATTTAATATGTCATATTGAGTGGCTCCAATTAATCTGAGCTACAGCAAATAAATTTATTTTCTTATCTCATAAAAAGAATACAATCCTGGAAACATAGCTAATTAAAACCTTTTCTAATATATTACTTTGAAAGTGTTTAGCCAGACTTTTGAGATATGTCATATCAAGTGGCACCTAAAAAAAAATATGTATCACATTGAAAGATTTTTAGTTGTTCCTGTTATCTTGTAACTACCCTTGACAATAAGTAAACAAACCAAGAAAGGCAGTTTTTTTACATTAACATAGCTGTTACTTAATTATCATGAACATCATTTTTATTCATTGCTACTATTTAATGAGCACGTACCCACACCAGGCACTGCCTTATCACTATTTGTGTATAATTTCCTATGAACTAGCAGTTACTATCCCCATCATGATTTACAGTTGAAGAAACTTGTCCAGGGTCACAAAGCTCTATCATACAGTGCTTGAGCAAAAATTTAAACTGTTTTGTCTGATCTTAATATCCCTGCTATATTGCTGCATACTTTCATCAATGTAATGTGCTAACAGCATTAAAATAAAAGAGAAAAAATACATTAAAACACACATTGGCTATTTGTGCGTTTTTAAGAACAGTGACTAAGCAAAAAGAATTTCCTCATTTCTTTCTTACCACAAACCACATTTTTACCAACCTTTCTGAGGTAAGCAAAAAGCATTGCTTAATCATTACCTCCCATACATTACACCTGGTTAGACACAACTTTGCCTATGGTCCACTTGAATGTCCTACCAGAGCCATTTCCTTTTATTTCATACATGAAGACAAATAAGGGTAATCACTACTAACACTCTATCAAAAAATAACTCTGACATTTTATCACCACTTTAGAAGTACAGTAGATACATAGTGAAATCAATATTTTAGCAAGTAATTAAGATGAAAACCAAAAATAGAATATCACTGCATTTTGCTTCTATTTCTGAATATGCTTCTCATTTTAGCTTCCTTTTTCATACTGCAAATTTTTCAGATCCAAAATCTTACACATAAAGATCATTTAGGGCAAATAATTTTTGCCTCTGATAACTTACAATTCTTCCCAAGTCAGTGGCCAAAAGAAAATTATTCTTTATGGAATATGTTTATTCCATAAAGCCAAGTTTATGGAAAATGTGAATAGAGAATCCCAGATCGCCTTTATCTGCCATTACCTACTCTTACTGCCTTCTACAGAAGGACAATTCATCAGACTCCTAATATGCCTCCGTTGAAGGGATCCAGTCGTTCATTTATATATTTGACAACTCAACAAACATTCCTCAGGTACCTACTATCTATCACATGCTGTTCTAGGTGCTGGCCATAAGGAAGTTTCTAAATTCAACAAGGGCTTCAAAATCACATACTTAGACATAAGACAGCATTGAGCAGATTTTCCCAAAGCCTGTTCGCTGAAACACTAATCTGGAGGAGAAAATGTAAAGTAAGCAATGGAAGCAGGGTAAAAGGGACAAGCATATCAATGGAGTTCCTGGTCAATAAGTTCAGAACTATACATATCATATTCCCTAACTAAAGAGGCACACAATGCATTCACTTTTACAGTGATGCAATAGAGACACCTCTTTAACTTTCATCTTTTCCCAAACTCATTGAACTACGGAACCCATGTTTAACATACTCTTTTTTTTTATTAGTAATTTTTATTGGAGTATAGTTGCTTTACAACGTTGTGTTAGCCTCCATTGCACAACAAAATGAATCAGCCATACACATACATATATCCCCTCCCTTTTTGACTTCCCTTCCATTTAGGTTACCACAGTGCATTAGGTAGAGTTTCCTGTGCTATACAGTATGTTCCCATCATTTGTCTACTTTATACATAGTAGCAATAATGTATATGTGTCAATCCCAGTCTCCCAATTCCTCCCTCCCCACTCCTTTCCCCCTTGGTATCCATACATTTGTTCTGTATGTCTATGTCTCTATTTCTGCTTTGCAAATAAGATGATCTATACCATTTTTTCTAGATTCCACACATATGCGTTATCGTACGACATTTGCTTTTCTCTTTCTGACTTACTTCACCCTGTATGATACTCTCTAGGTCCATCTACGTCTCTACAAATGACCCAAGTTCGTTCCTTTTTATGGCTGAGTAATATTCCGTTGTATATTTTAATACCTTCAGAAACTCTGCTTGGCAGATTGTATTTTGAGAAATGTTGGGACGTTACTTTCTCTTGTTCAAGGCCACTCATTTTAAAATTTATACCTATCTGCAAATTATAACTGTGGGCAGAACAGAGTTTGTGCTAACATCTCATTGACACATGCTTTCATACTTATTTTTCTCAGTGAGTTTCCTCTATTTCAAAAGTTAGGTCATTTGAATTTCAACAAAACTGGCTACGTTAAGGTATGTAGTATTTCATGATGGTTGTGAAACTCCTATTTTAAAGGAAAATATAAAGCAATAATCCTGAAATGAAAAGAAACCTTTCTCTCTATGCCCACAACTGACTTTACAAAATAAGTAAACAATAAACTGGACACATATTTCCCAGAGGCCAAGCAAAATTAAAGCAACCTGTATTGAACTGGTGGTTGAAAAACTCTAAGATTCTTGGCCCTATGTCTTCTCCAATCTAGGCAAGCATTCCATATTAAACAACAACAACAAAAAACCCTTAAGAATACAAGACAAAGACAAAACACTAACTAAAAATTAAGTCTGACTTTGAGTCCCACTCTAATCATTTTCTTAGTTCAACATTTTTAGGTAGTCAGCCTGCATAACCAAAGTCCTTTAATGCAGAATTCTCCCTGAAATACCATTTCTAAAATATTAGAAATTCAGTGATGAAGCAAAAGGGAAGTGTTGAGAGCTAATTCTTTTGAGAGAAAGGGATGGAAAAGAGAAACAAGAAAATCATACAACTTAGGAAAATTTATCCAACTATTGGTCAATAAAGAAAAAGAGCTTTACTGGATTTAGTAATTACTTCTCTACAATTCCTAAGTATTGCTATTTACTAATGGCCCCTGTCGCAAAGTTTCAAAGAGAAGAAAAGGTTATTTTGTTTACCAACATTAAATTAACTCATCCTAAGGAAATTAAAAAGTGCTTGGATGAAAACAAAATGTTATGTGGTAAAGATTTATTTATTCATTTATTACATTTTTTAAAATATTTAAAAGTTATATTAAAATATGATGTGTTATGTTAATGCTCTATTAAAATATATCAAAAGTGAGTGGCAAATATGATTTACTTGAAAATGTTTTATGACATTATTCTATCTTCAGGTTAACACATACCAAAATTAGCCCTTAGAAGCATTTTTCTCCCTTAAATTTAATTCTTCCTTTTTCCTGTGTTTGTCCGATAACAAGCAAAACTTCTCTTTGATAAATGTTATCTCCATTCAAAGATAGATAATCACGTCTAAACCTTATGTGTCCATTAAAACTTCCCTTAAGAAAATACTTTCCCAAACCTACTTTATTTTTTATAGAACAATAGAAAATTCAAGTTGATTCCAAACACATTTTTCTACCTGTTTGCTAACTCTTAACCTCCTTCTGTGCAATTCTCACACCTGTGGAAATTATACATGCTTATCATATTTCATATTTTGTTTTCTTCTACTTACAAACTATATTGCATTACTTTAATCTCCTCTTACAGAGATTATTTCATCCAAACTGAGCCTGAGTTTGGTTTACCTCAAGTTCAAAAAAACAACAGCAACAAAAAAAAGCACACAAGGAAATATGTTAATTCTCTCAATGTCAGTTTCAAATTAAATTACATGTATGACTTCAATTAATAATATGATTTCTTAATGTTATGCTCTTTAGGTTATTTATATAATGTTACCTAAGAAGATTATACATTTCCTTGCTTCTAATTTATTTACAAAAAGCTTTCAACTAATTTGTTTTCCTTTTCTCACTTAAATCTCCAGTTTTCCTCTATATTCTCCTTAGAGTTGGATAAATAACTCAGATTTTTGGTTAAAGGATCCCCTATTTGCAAAAGTGGGTTAATTCACTTGAGCAGACAAGTATAAAAAATAATGTAAAAATTTCAAAATAGCAACCAGACATTTTCATATATTGACTGTGGGAGAGTAACTGGTAAATCCCTTCCTAAAAGTCAGTGTGCCATTATCTATCAAAAATTAGAACGAGGACGCCCTTCAAACCAGTATTTTCATTTCAAGGAATGAAGACTAAAGAATGACTTGCACATTTACATAAACGTACATGTCCAAAAATATACATTGCAACATTGGATATATAGTATGCAGCTCACACTTAAGTCTAAACCTGAATTCTTGATTTTCACTCCCAATTCTTTTCTAACCCAGTCTTCCACATTAGAGTAAATGGCTCCAGTTCGTCAAACCAAATATGAAGGAGTCATTCCTTCTTATAATTAAACCACTAGAAAGACCCATCTCTTTTTCCTTTAAAATACATTGAAACCCAAAGTTACCAGAAGGAAAGAAATCATAAAGATCAGAGCAGAAATAAATGAAATAGAAACAAAGAAAACAATAGCAAAGATCAATAAAACTAAAAGCTGGTTCTTTAAGAAGATAAACAAAATTGATAAACCATTAGCCAGACTCATCAAGAAAAAGAGGAAAAGGACTCAAATCAATAAAATTAGAAATGAAAAAGGAGAAGTTACAACAGACACTGCAGAAATACAAAGCATCCTAAGAGACTACTACAAGCAACTCTATGCCATTAACCTGGAAGAAATGGACAAATTCTTAGAAAGGTATAACCTTCCAAAACTGAACCAGGAAGAAATAGAAAATATGAACAGACCAATCACAAGTAATGAATTGAAACTGTGATTAAAAATCTTCCAACAAACAAAAGTCCAGGACCAGATGGCTTCACAGGTGAATTCTATCAAACATTTAGACAAGAGTTAACACCCATCCTTCTCAAGCTCTTCCAAAAAATTGCAGAGGAAGGAAAACTCCCAAACTCATGCTATGAGGCCACCATCACCCTGATACCAAAACCACACAAAGATACTACAAAAAAAGAAAATTACAGACCAATATCACTGATGAATATAGATGCAAAAACCCTCAACAAAATACTAGCAAACAGAATCCAGCAACACATTAAAAGGATCATACACCATGATCAAGTGAGATTTATCCCAGGGATGCAAGGATTCTTCAATATATGCAAATCAATCAATGTGATACACCATATTAACAAATTGAAGAATAAAAACCATATGATCATCTCAATAGATGCAGAAAAAGCTTTCGACAAAATTCAACACCCATTTATGAAAAAAACTCTCCAGAAAGTGGGCATAGAGGGAACCTACTTCAACGTAATAAAGGCCATATATGACAAACCCACAGCCAACATCATTCTCAATGGTGAAAAAGAGAAAGCATTTCCTCTAAGATCAGGCACAAGACAAGGATGTCCACTCTCACCACTATTATTCAACATAGTTTTGGAAGTCCTAGCCACAGCAATCAGGGAAGAAAAAGAAATAAAAGGAATACAAATTGGAAAAGAAGAAGTAAAACTGTCCCTGTTTGCAGATGACATGACACTACAGATAGAGAATCCTAAAGATGCCACCAGAAAACTACTAGAGCTAATCAATGAATCTGGTAAAGTTGCAGGATACAACATTAATGCACAGAAATCTCTTGCATTCCTATACACTAATGATGAAAAATCTGCAAGAGAAATTAAGGAAACACTCCCATTTACCACTGCAACAAAAAGAATTAAATACCTAGGAATAAACCTACCTAGGGAGACAAAAGACCTGTATGCAGAAAACTATAAGACACTGATGAAAGAAATTAAAGATGATACCAACAGATGGAGAGATATACCATGTTCTTGGATTGGAAGAATCAACATTGTGAAAATGACTATACTACCCAAAGGAATCTACAGATTCAATGCAATCCCTATCAAATTACCAATGGCATTTTTTACAGAAATAGAACAAACAATCTAAAAATTTGTATGGAGACACAAAAGACCCTGAATAGCCAAAGCAGTCTTGAGGGAAAAAAACGGAGCTGGAGGAATCAGACTCCCTGACTTCAGACTATACTACAAAGCTACAGTAATCAAGACAATATGGTACTGGCACAAAAACAGAAATATAGATCAATGGAACAGGATAGAAAGGCCAGAGATAAACCCACACACCTATGGTCAACTAATCTATGACAAAGGAGGCAAGGATATATAAGGGAGAAAAGACAGTCTCTTCAATAAGTGGTGCTGGGAAAACTGGACAGGTACATGAAAAAGAATGAAATTAGAACACTCCCTAACACCATACACAAAAATAAACTCAAAATGGATTAGAGACCTAAATGTAAGAACGGACACTATAAAACTCTTAGAGGAAAACATAGGAAGAACACTCTTTGACATAAATCACAGCAAGGTATTTTTTGATCCACCTCCTAGAGTAATGGAAATAAAAACAAAAATAAACAAATGGGACCTAATGAAACTTCAAAGCTTTTGCACAGCAAAGGAAACCATAAACAAGAAGAAAAGACAACCCTCAGAATTGGAGAAAATATTTGCAAATGAATCATCAGACAAAGGATTAATCTCCAAAATATATAAACAGCTCATGCAGCTCAATATTAAAAAAACAAACAACCCAATCCAAAAATGGGCCGAAGACCTAAATAGATATTTCTCCAAAGAAGACATACAGATGACCAAGAAGCACATGAAAAGCTGCCCAACACTAATTATTAGAGAAATGCAAATCAAAACTACAATGAGGTATCACCTCACACCAGTTAGAATGGGCATCATCAGAAAATCTACAAACAACAAATGCTGGAGAAGGTGTGGAGAAAAGGGAACCCTCTTGCACTGTTGGTGGGAATGTAAATTGAGACAGCCACTATGGAGAACAGTATGGAAGTTCCTTAAAGAACTAAAAATAGAATTACCATATGACCTAGCAATTCCACTACTGGGCATATACCTAGAGAAAACCATAATTCAAAAAGACACATGCACCCCAACGTTCATTGCAGCACTATTTACAATAGCCAGGTCATGGAAGCAACCTAAATGCCCATCGACAGACGAATGGATAAAGAAGATGTGGTACGTATATACAATGGAATATTACTCAGCCACAAAAAGGAACGAAATTGGGTCATTTGTAGAGACGTGGATGCATCTAGAGACTATCATACAGAGTGAAGTAAGTCAGAAAGAGAAAAACAAATATCGTATATTAACGCATATATGTGGAAGCTAGAAAATGGTACAGATGAACCGGTTTGCAGGGCAGAAATTGAGACACAGATGTAGAGAACAAACGTATGGATACCAAGGTGGGTGGTGGGGTGGTGGTGTGATGAATTGGGAGATTGGGATTGACATGTATACACTGATGTGTATAAAATGGATGACTGGGCTTCCCTGGTGGCGCAGTGGTTGAGGGTCTGCCTGCCAATGCAGGGGACACGGGTTCAGGCCCTGGTCTGGGAAGATCCCACATGCCACGGAGCAACTAAGCCCGTGAGCCACAACTACTGAGCCTGCGCGTCTGGAGCTTGTGCTCCGCAACAAGAGAGGCCACGACAGTGAGAGGTCCGCGCACCGCGATGAAGAGTGGCCCCCGCTCGCCGCAACTAGAGAAAGCCCTCACACAGAAACGAAGACCCAACACAACCAAAAATAAATAAATAAAAAATTTAAAAAAAAAAGGATGACTAATAAGAAATAAATAAATAAATAAATAAACATTAAAAAATAAAAATAAAATACATTGAAAATCAATCACTCCTCTAGATCTCTACTGCTATCAACCCCATCCCAACCACCTTTATTGTTCACCTGAACTACAGTAAAAACCTCCTGGGTGATTTCCTCCTACCTACTCTTGTCCCTCAGAACAACAGAAGCCAAATGATCAATTAAAAACATAAATAGGGCTTCCCTGGTGGCGCAGTGGTTGAGAATGTCCCTGCTAATGCAGGGGACACGGGTTCGAGCCCTGGTCTGGGAAGATCCCACATGCCGCAGAGCAACTAGGCCCGTGAGCCACAACTACTGAGCCTGCGCGTCTGGAGCCTGTGCTTCGCAACAAAAGAGGCCGCGATAGTGAGAGGCCCGCGCACCGCGATGAAGAGTGGCCCCCGCTTGCCACAACTAGAGAAAGCCCTCGCACAGAAACAAAGACCCAACACAGCAAAAATAAAATAAATTAAAAAAAAAAAAAACATAAATAAGATCATGTACCTCCCTGTGTAAAACTCTCATGAATTCCCATTGCACTTGAAGGAAAATCCAAATTCCTCACACTGGGGTCTACCTGCCTCTCAAATTCATCTCACGCCACATTCTCCCTCGCTTTGATCATGCTGACCAAAACTGACAATTCTGAAAACCAGCCAACCTGTTTCCTGCTCCAAAGGCCGTGATCATTTTTTCTCCTGCCTGGATATCATCTTCCTTGGCTGGGTCCTCATTATCCAGTTTTTAATCACAATGGCCTTTCCTTGCCCACAAATTTTCCCTTTTGTACACTATTACTTCACACTACTTGTTCTGTTATACACTCACCTCAATCTTCAGTTATCTTGTTTGTTTATTTTGTGTTTCCTCCCACTAGTATATAAAATCCAGAGGGCATGAAACAGTTTCACTGCTATTATTTCAGCATCATGTATAGTCCATATCAATAAATATTCATCATAACGAATGGCAGAATAATGTAAGGGCAACCTGAGTTTTTGCTTTTATTTGCCACAGATAAACTATTATTTAAATTATGAGTCTTAATTTAGAGTAAAAATTTTACAGATCAGCCAATTCCTCTACCTAATCTACCTCAACTAAAATAATGAAAAATATCAATATGAATTTGGTGAAAACTTGCACAATATACAATAATGTACTAAAAGTTTATAACCTGGCTTCAGCAACCTTCTTGGCTTCATCTCTGGCCACCTTAATTTGTGGCCATTTCCCTTTAGTAAATATAAATTATTCAGACTGGCTGCAACTCAACACACGTATGGCGAGAGAAAAAGCTAAGAAGACGGCTGAGGACGAATCAGGCTTCTGCACTGGACTAAGTGTTTATGTTTTAGTTTAGAGAGTCAAAGATTTTTTTTAACAAAGTCTGTATACTTTAAGAACAAACAGGGCATCTGATCAACTGGAAAAATGAGGGATTAGATTCAGTACAAAGATCAACACCTAAATACTACAGACACAATAATATTTTTGCTATCATAGACTCAGTTTCGTATTTCTTGTGTGACAGACTAAAATTCAGCTTTTCCCTTTCCTCTTTGAAATTAAGATTTCAAAGGTATTATACTAAAGCCTACATGTGTTTTTCCCAAATCTACCCCCAGAGAAAGTATGTGAAGTTGGCCTGATAAAATCCTGTGGAATCTTAGATAATACACTAGAATCTAGTAACTGTTCTTTCTACTGATAACACATTCACCGTATCCAATTCATTCCAAACTGTATCACATTTTTAAAACATCCTCTCTCGGGCCATATGCTTGCATATTCTATTTTTATTTCCAAAATGAAGTCTGCTTTCTAAATAAGTGCACTCCTAAAACCATGCTGCATGATATATACTTTGTTATTGAAAATATTTTCCCATTTGTTGTCATTCTATAATTGGGAAATAGACTTAGGGAAATGTTAACACTTTAACATGAATTTTCAAAATTAATACAAATATAACAATCTTAACTTTTTAAAAATAATGCCTATTGTGCAGGAGGCCCCAGTTCTCCTTTCTTCTTACTATAAGCCTTTTGTTCACTTACCTAACCTATCAAAACTTCAGATTTTGTAGCCCTCTGATTTTATTTCAATACTTGCTATTAAAAGTCTCAGGAAGGACAAAAAATGTTAAGGTCTGCTTTCATTAGCACATTTCTTGGGCTCTACCATAATTGTTTTTCCATTAAAAAGGATTCTTTGGGGGAAAGAAAAGGGAAGAAATATAAATAATCAAACTTCCTTTATGAGCCTTTAAATAATGTACTGACCAGAGCAACACTTTAGGTAACTCGTGAAGTTGTGTCTCTAAACTAGAGTCAAAAGTAAAGCTAGTTTCAGTTCTCAGGAAAAGCCCCACTCCTATAAGTTTTACCTCTCTTTCTCAAATCAGGAGTCAACATGTCCAGGGTGCAGAGCTATAAGCATAGCAAATAAAACCATAAAGGGAAAAACTAGATCTTAGAACCCCAGTGAAGTCACACCACCTGCAAACCAAAACAAGTCATGTCTTTTCTGAGGAAGATTGTGTATAATATGGGGAATGAGTATTAGAGGATTAAAAACTTGGAGAACCACTGAAGGGATGAATAATGTGCAATCTGTCTCAGTAATCTCCTAACACAATTCACATCATAACAAAGCAGTGAGCAGTGGAAGAGACTAGCCCTTACCCTATTTACCCATACAAGTGAGCTGCAATATAGAGTTGCAGTATAACATAGTTTCATACTACTTCCTAAAATAAGCAAAACACAACAGAAACTTACCTTCAAAAAGGGACCCGAATTGGTATTTTCCACTAAAAAATTTTGGCAATGAATATACAAGTGCTCCCAATCCTATCATAAAGGATGCAAATGCAAGCCATCTTGGTTGGTGTCCTCTTTCACCAATGAATGATACAAATAAAGACAACAAACAGAATGCGATATCATAGCTTGATGATATCAAGCCAGTCAGGGAACTCTTCAATTCATAGCGCTTCTCAATAGTGGAAATGCTAATATTTACTAGGCCATTTACCACCATACCTAAAAGAGAGAAGAGGAAATTTAAGTGCATTATTACAACTTTACCATATAGATTATGATTATTAACGACATTCTAAAATTTGATTGTTTGTTTCTTTTGATATTTTTAAATGTACCAATTTTAAAAATCTCAAAGTTTCAAAGCTAAGCAAGCCAAACATATTTCCTTTACAAATCAGTTCTCTTTTAAATTATACACTTGTGAATTTTCAGATGTGAAATAAAATTGATGCTTATCACATACTGAATTATAACTAACTTCATTTTTCTTTAAATGACAAAAAGACTGGTAAAGTCTCATGAGGCTGGTTTGCTAGAGAGTTTCCAGGTGTAGCATAGTCCCATGGACCTCGCTTGAAAGAGTACAAAATGTACAGGTGATTGAGAGGTCAAATACTAAAACTGCTCAAATTACTCAATCTTTAAACATATTTATAACATGAGATCCTTGACTTAGTCTTAAGAAAGGTGAAATTGAATTCTCAAACCTCTATTTTCTTCTAGCACTCTTTAAAGTTATCATTTAAAAGTTCCTGGGGCGGGCTTCCCTGGTGGCGCAGTGGTTGAGAGTCTGCCTGCCAATGCAGGGAACACGGGTTCGAGCCCTGGTCTGGGAAGATCCCACATGCCGCGGAGCAACTAGGCCCGTGAGCCACAGCTACTGAGCCTGCGCGTCTGGAGCCTGTGCTCCGCAACAAGAGAGGCCGCGATAATGAGAGGCCCGCGCACCGCGATGAAGAGTGGCCCCCACTTGCTGCAACTAGAGAAAGCCCTCGCACAGAAACGAAGACCCAACACAGCCATAAATAAATAAAAATAAATAAATAAAAATTAAAAAAAAAAAAAAAAGTTCCTGGGGCAAAAATAACAAACTAAAAGTCTTATTTTAACCCCTGGCATTCTAAATAATAGGCAAAGTAACAGAAAAAAGAAAAATAAAAAACCCTTATACTTCATCTGCTCATTATAACCATGATGAAGGAATACAAGATAAACAAGGAAAAGCTGAAAATCCAATTTTGACTGACAACAAAAATGTTCTGTTTGGATATAGATTAAATATACAGAAGTTTAAACATTACTATAAAGTGAAAATAAAAAGCATCTGATCAAATTACAAAGTTTTTAACTGATTATTCCTTTTACTTAAGAGGCTACCATGAATTGTTTTCATTCATTAATTAATAGAAAGAGTATATCCAAGTCATGATCTCTATAATCTCTTCAAATTTTGCTTTATCAAGGCTGTAACTAGGAATGTATTTCAAGAAAATTTATATAAGTTTTAAAAGTCCTAACATGATTTTTACTTTTATGCCAGTTTAATAAATTTATAAGCCAATTTATAATTCTTGATGTTTTAAGATAAAATTTCTAAGGTACCTAGGAATGACACATTTATAAGGAGATAAGGTTGTCTGAGAATTTGAAAATTTCCCATCTAAAATCAACTTTCCGACACACTTGCCATACTGATTAAAAGTCAGTCATTAGAACTCACTGTTTTTATGGTAAAAAATTTTCTAAGAAAGCAAATTTGCAAACTCTTATGGAAATATAGCACTTTAAGCCTATGATCTCAATGTGAATTCTATGCTACACAAGTTCCAAGAACTTTGCTTTTAAAAAAAAGAAATTTCATGAAACATTGCATACTATGTTGTCTATTGTAAATGCATGAAACTATGAGGTACATTAGGCAATTAAGTGCTAAGAGAAATCCTGTTTATCTTTGAGAAGTGCTGGTTTAAGTAAACTCACTTGACAAGTTTTGGGTCTTTTTTACCAATTAATCACCTATTACTATATCATGGAAATGGTCTTCCGAAGGATCTTGTTTGAAAAACACAAAAATAATGTTTTCAGTCATTCAGACTTAAAACAAAATAAGAATTTACTGGGTCACTTTCATCTCAGATTATGCTTCTGAAATTGGAGATTTCTAGGTAGAGTAGCTCCAGGCTAATCTTGACACATTTCTCTAAGAATTTCAATTATATACGATAATAATTTTAAACAATATTTTATATTAAATGCAAAATTATATATTCTGGAATCATATTGAAATTTCAGAATACGTTTAAGATAATACACAAGACAAGGAATTTTTTACTTGTGTCCAATTTCTTTGAACTTTGCATTCCCTTGACACTAAGATGCTTCACAATCACTGATTTTGGACAACTGAGATCAAGATGTTGAGAGAAGGCCAACTTTGGTGGGGACAAGAAAGGTGGAAAAGGAAGTAACTCTTTAGCACAAAACTGTTGCTAGTAGAAGAGCTGCAGACTCACAATCAACAAATATTTACTCAGCACCTAACCTGTGCAAGGGACACTGAGTTGCTTTAAGACAGTGGAGCAGGAATAAGAACAGGAAGAATATATTTAGATATAGTCTTCTGTTAATCTTAAAAAAGAGCAATTTCAACCCACCTCCTCCCCCAATTTTTTTTTATTACATTTCTTTCAATCAGTCCTTGATTGCCTCTTTACAAAATATTTTTTAAACTATGACTCAAGTGACCAAAAAATATCTACATACCATCAAATTCTAGCTAACCATCAGCATGTCCTTGAAGATGCTGCACTTTAATGCCCCCCTCCTTAATTTGTCACCTTAGTGTAACTTCCCATTTCTTTCATTCCCCGCATGCTTTCTTTCAGGAGAGTCATTGTCCCTCGGCCCTACTACTCACTCCTCCAAATCAGGCTTAGATTGCAAACTCCTGAGGGTATAAACCTGGACTTTATCAGTAACTCCCGAGAGAATCTAAAAGAGATCCTTGAACAAACTGCCTTACCAGTTAACAACGCCTGAAGCCTTTGCGGATTTACTCTCTGGGCTCCACGTGTGCATCCAATACACTCAAACTATACTCACAAAACACGAATGCCTAGATCTAACCGATACCATATATTTTCAACAAGCTTCTCCTTCGAGAACCACCCTACCTCAACTGCAAATTTATTAATTCTTCTCTTCCAGAAACAACGTAAAAAAAAATCCTTTTAATAAGGGGGTTTAGCAAAATGTATGTTTTTGTAACGTACAGTGTATCTCCCCCGCCCCAACCCCCAGCAAAAGGTTCCCGAAGGAAGGCTCCACTCATCTTTGTAGGAATCGAATCGGCTAGACTGAGGTAGAACACTAAAGAGAAAAAGCTTGTATGGCAAGTTTTAAATGTTTCCATAAAAGAGAAGTTAAAATGTAGATACCTGAACCTCGTAGGTTGACGTCGGTGCGAGCGCTTCCAAGTCCCAAGCCTGGGGCCACCTAGCTCGGCGCGTCGACCCCTCGGGCTCGCGGCGCACCTGCCCTCTCCTCCCCGCCGGCCCCCCGCTGGCCCACCGCCCTCTCGAGCCGGCTCTGGACCTTACCTTGCGTGAGGGCCAAAAGGCAATAGTGAAACAGAAAGCCCTGGGGCGTGTTGCAGCACTGGAGACACTGGGGTTGGAAGTTCCCCCACCCGCAGGGCCCCTCCTCATACTCTGACAGTGACTCTGGCCCGGACCGCTCCTGGGAGCCAGGAGGAGTTACTGAAGAAAGAGGCGGCTCCGGGGACTTCTGGGGCTCCTGAGGCTCCTGCGGCGGCGAACCCTCTCTCAGGGGATTGGTGGACGAGACAGAGACCTCGACGGAAGAGGACGATGGACACAAACGGCGCGGGCTGTACGGACTGGAGGCGACGAAAGCCGGGTTCTCGATGCCTTTGCAGCCCTTCATGATCAGGGTGGGTCCTCCCGACTCCCGTGCGCCGGAGCCGCAAAAAACTAGGTCCCGCTCTGGCTCCTCCTCCGGGCAGGTGGCAGCGCCCCCGTGCGGGAAGAGTTCCCGCCTGCCGGGCGTCCGGCTGCAGGGGCTCTCGCCGCCGCTGGGACCCTCCTCAGCCAACTCGCGGCCGCCGGCGGCGCAGAACGCGGGCGTCTGGCCCCGCCGTTGTGTAGTTGGCGCTCCGCCGCGCCTCACCTGTCGCGTGGGCGTGCGGCCCGGCGGCCGCCACGTGAAGGGGAGAGGGCCCTCAGCCCACCTCGCTGCTTCCCAGAGCCCAGGGACTGAGAACCAAATAAAGGCTGTGAGAGTCTCCTGGCCCTAAAGTTCCCCCTGGGTGCTGCCGGGAAGGCTGTAAACACAGTTGCATCAGGAGATCGTTCAAGAGAATATCCGGCGGTTTTCTTCCCTTGCTGCTTACCAAACCAGGCTAGGTCTGGACTCCAAGAATCAAGCAGCCACAGGTACAATACTTTGGATTCCATGAGCAACGTGGTAAGACTTTCACCTGTAACCCTCCCTAGAAACGAAATCCCCAGCCGCCCTTCAACACCGCAGCCATTAGCACCACGACAGAACCCCTTTTTTTAGCTTTCACTTCCCCCAAACTGAAGGAATAGGAACTCAGAAACTTTAAAGCCACATATATAATATTCTTTCTGCTGTACATTGCCTATCTTAAGATTAACAATAGTGATAGTCGTGTAAATAATTTCTACCTGGGGAATAAATAAGAAAAACACTTTGAAGAACTGAAACCATTATGCTAATTGTAGTTACAATTCATTCATTCATCCTTTCATTCATTCATCAAAACATATTTATTTCCTGAGTGCCGAACACTGTTCTAAGCTCTGGGGGTACAATAGTGCACAAAAACTGACAAACACCCCTACCCTTATGGTGCTTTCATTCTAATGGGAGACAGACAATAAGTAATAAATATGTAGTACATCTCTACATATGCTATGGAGAAAAGTAAAGCAAGGACAGGCTGGAAAGTGTGCATGTGTGTTAAGGGAAGGGGGAGAATTTGATGCAATATTTTAAAGAGGGTGGTCAGGGAAGGCCTCGCTGAGAAGGTGATATTTGAGCAAAGAACTGAAGAAAGTTAAGGGAGGGAGCCTGGTACATTGGGGAAGTAGTGTGACTGCGGTGGAATGAGATGGTTGGAGAGCAGTTGGAGTTGAAGGCAGGTAAAGGGGTGCAGGTGGGGTGGGGGAGAAGTGATTGGGGCCAGACCCTGTAGGCTATTATAAGGACTTTAGCTTTTATTGTGATTAAAATAAGAAGGTTTGGAGCTAAGGAGTGACATGATCATGGTATGATTAAATTTTCAAAGGACCCATTCTCTGTCCCCTTCTGAAGATATACTAATACATCCCAAAGTAATATATTTTAAAGAGAGACGTTTTAAAAACTATGTATCACGGTCCTGGAATGTTTATCTTTCCCTAAATGAACTATTTATTCCAATAAGGGACATAATAAAAACCACAAATATTTTCTTTTTGCTATGTCATCAGGACTACATACACAAAGCTGTTATGCTTCATAAGACTGCAGATTGTTAAGGAAACTACTTCCTCAAATCTAATTGTTGGTTGTAAAACTTCTCAAACAATATGTCTGAACTACCTTTAGCAAAGTTGATAGAGGTCTCAGATATTACTGGATACTATATGGTATATGATATTTTCAGTACGTTAGTACTATTATTTATAAGGGTCCTTTCATCGAAAGTTAGAGTACTTCACTAAATATTAATTAATCATGCTATCAAGTTCTAGAGATAGTTTTCAAGTCTTCCTATCCTCATTTAGCACCTGGCTGGTTGCCTGCCCAAGAAGCTACTTCTAGATTCAGTGCTAATACCTCTCAAATAGCAATGATTTGGTAGCATATGATGATCATATCCAAGTGTAGCCTTAAACCCAGAGAAAAGAGTATGGTGATGGAAGGTTTACCTCTCATCCTGAAACAAGATGTTTTTATTTATAACTGTAGACAGTAGGCTCACTTAAAGTGGCCTAGAGGAATATTTTCCAAACACTATTACCTTTTAATGAAATAAAGTAGAATTCAGAAGGAAAAAAATACACAGTGCATGACACAGTACATTTTCACAAGTACTATTTTGTGAAAATTTTGTTTCACTTATATACACCTATTTTACTGAGTTGAGGGATTAAGATATAAAACATTTATCTTATTTTGAACAGACATACATTCTGTTCTTTATTCCCTCACAGTCAAAAAAGGTCTAGACTGGCCTAGAACCTAAGGAAAGAGCAGAAGTAGGAGCTAACATTTTTTAAATGTCTGCTATATATCCCATTATTAATCCTTACAAGAGCAGTATCTATTATCATCTTCATTTTACATATTAAAGAAACTACATTCCAGAGAGGATTAGCAACTCTTCCAATGTCATATAGCTAATAAATAGCCAACCTTATCAAGGATTTGAACTTAGTTCTCTCAGTTAGGTATCTTCCCTGGACATTGCATTTTCTCTCTTATAATTGTTACAGCCTGTCTTCGTGGTTAGGATTATTGCATAGCAATTCTGAGAGATCAAAACTCCTATTTATCTCGTATTGATGAGATTTAGAAGACTAATGCTGCTCTGAATTCCCCAGATTTGGCAGATATTCAAATTAGGCTTGGTATGTAATCCTCCTAGGCCTTCTATTGAAAAAAGTTTCGACAAAAATAAACTTACAGTAGTGTTTAAATGTGTAAATAGATATGATCACCATTTTATCTATGAAATATGAATTAATTTAACCAATCAGCAAAGTTTGCTTTGATGAGATGTAAATACATTCATGGTTTAAGACTACTTTGTAGCTTTGAGTGAACAAATTCAGACTATCGAAATCAAAGTAGCATAATCTTTATGCACTTAAATCCATACTGTCGAAGGAGAAATCTCCACTGTTGCAGTGAGGAAGAGTAGAATTTTGTTGAAAGATTAGCAAAAGCGCTATTTCTTCGTGCTGAGTACTTTTTTTTTTAATTTATTTATTTTATTTATTTATTTTTGGCTGTGTTGGGTCTGTTGCTGCGCGCGGGCTTCCTCTAGTTGCAGCAAGAGGGGGCTACTCTTCTTTGCGGTGCAGGCTTCTCACTGCGGTAGCTTCTCTCGTTGTGGAACATGGGCTCTAGGCGCGCGGGCTTCAGTAGTTGCAGCACGTGGGCTCAGTAGTTGTGGCTCACAGGCTCTACAGCACAGGCTCAGTAGTTGTGGCACAAGGGCTTAGTTGCTCCATGGCATGTGGGATCTTCCCAGACCAGGGATCAAACCCATGTCCCCTGCATTGGCAGGTGGATTCTCAACTGCTGAGCCACCAGAGAAGCCCCGTGCTGAGTACTTCTTGGTCTTCATGAAATTGTTATCAACACTACTTTCCTGTTCCCTTAAATTCAGGTTTGCAACAAAGACAAAACAAAACAACTTTATGAATTTTGTCTGTGATAATTCTGTGGAAAATTGTCATTTTAAAATTCTTTGTTCAACCTAGGGTAAATCTAATGAGCATAGTCAAAATACCATCTTAAGTTTCAGGAAGTAATTAATAAATTGCTATTTTTTTAGCAAATTTCATTTGCTATATTTTTAAACTATGGAGAATGGGAGAAAGAACAGTATCCAGATTTTAAAGTAGAACTCCACCAATGTACACAGAAGCAGATGTCCCTGCCTATGGGTTTCATTTTCTGGGATGTGCAGTAGGTCTGCCCTATCAGGAACTGGATGAACCTAGGTAAAGTGGCTTAATGACAGAAGCTTTCAAGATTCTCCCACCAACTCCCCTTGCTCTGACTCCATGCTTAAAAGCATTCTAAGGATTATATTTTTGCCTTCCAAGTAGGTATGCCTATAGGGTGAAAATGTACTTATATGCCTATTTGAGTATTTTATCATATTCTTTTCTGTTTGCTTTTAATACTTTATTAGTTCCCTTCCAGTTTCAGACTGATGTGAAATCTTTAGCAGTATAACACTATGAGGCTCATAGAATATTAAAATTGGAGGGATCCTGAGGAAGCCTGAATAGAAAGATGGTCAAACGCAGATATTTTTGAGATAATTTAAATTTTCAGCATTCATATGCACAATACTATATATATAATGAATAACTAATAAGGACCTACTGTATAGTCCAAGAACTCTTCTCAATACTCTGTAATGACCTATATGGGAAGAGTGGATATATGTATGTGTATAACTGATTTAGTTTGCTGTACAGCAGAAACTAACACAACATTATAAATCAACTATACTCCAATAAAAACTTTTTAAAAAGAAAAAAACAAAGCAAAACAAACAAAAAAGAAGGAAGCAACACCAGAAAAAAATTTTTTTAAAAATCCCAACATTAAATATTTATTAACACCACTAGATCTTATATTAACTAAATAAAAGCAGAAAAGCAATGAAGCAATCTAAGTGATCCTCCTAGTATTCTTCACTTTAAATGCTCTAGAAAATGTATAATTAAAAATAAATTGGGCTTCCCTGGTGGCGCAGTGGTTGACAGTCTGCCTGCCACTGCAGGAGACACAGGTTCGGGCCCTGGTCTGGGAAGATCCCACATGCCACAGAGCAACTAGGCCCGTGAGCCACAACTACTGAGCCTGCGCGTCTGGAGCTTGTGCTCCACAGCAAGAGAGGCCGCGATAGTGAGAGGCCCGCGCACCGCGATGAAGAGTGGCCCCCGCTCACCGCAACTGGAGAAAGCCCTCGCACAGAAACAAAGACCCAACACAGCCATAAATAAATAAATAAATAAATTTTTTTTTTAAAAAAAGGGCTTCCCTGGTGGCACAGTGGTTGAGAATCAGCCTGCTGATGCAGGAGACACGGGTTCGAGCCCTGGTCTGGGAAGATCCCACATGCCACGGAGCAACTAGGCCCGTGAGCCACAACTTCTGAGCCTGCGCATCTGGAGCCTGTGCTCCGCAACAAGAGAGGCCACGACAGTGAAAGTCCTGCACACGGCGATGAAGAGTGGCCCCCACTTGCCACAACTAGAGAAAACCCTCACACAGAAATGAAGACCCAACACAGCCATAAATAAATAAATTTTTTAAAAAAATAAAAATAAATAAAAATAAAAATAAAAATAAATAAATAAATTATAGGGACTTCCCCGGTGGCGCAGTGGATAACACTCTGCTCCCAGTGCAGGGGGCCTGGGTTTGATCCCTGGTCAGGGAACTAGATCCCACATGCATGCCTCAACTAAGAGTTTGCATGCCACAACTAAGGAGCCCACCTGCTGCAACTAAGGAGCCCACGTGCTGCAACTAAGGAGCTGGCAAGCCACAACTAAGGAGCTTCCCTGCAGCAACCAAGACCTGGCGCAACCAAACAAAAATAAATACTTTAAAAAAATACAAATTATATCTTAAGAAAAAATTTAATGCTGATAGATTTTTTTAATACTGCTTTGAATTGCAGTTTCACAGAAAAATATATTTATATTGAGGAGAAATGCACCTGCATTTTTCTTTTAGTAATACTGATCATAAATCATTAAGAGATACATCCATAAACATGACTGATCATGATTTTTAAAAAGAAAACATGTAAACATTTAATACAATAATCCCATAAGAAAGCAAACTCAGTAGGAAGTGAAAAATGAACTACTAGTATAAAATTTACTGTATAGTACCAAGTTAAGCTTTTCACTAAGTGATTGTTATTATAATTCACTCAAAACACTATGAACTCTATAAAAGCATACTTATGATCAAATATCACAACAGTAGATATAGTGAAGAAAGCATAATTGGATTTATATTTCAAGAAATGCTTTAAACTAGAAGAAATTAACCTACTATAAATTAGTAATTAGGATATTATTTCTAAAACATATTTCTTTTCTACTCAAGGTCTGATTTTGATGCCTGGAAACAGTCTTCAACATGCTATGATTCTATAGGATATACACAATCACAATGTCATAATCATAACAAAATGCCATCTTTACTGAATAGAGAAATAGCCATCCTGTCACTCTTGATAGTCCCATCACATCCACAATTTAACCACTATCCATTTCTTAACAAAGGAAAGGAGATAATGAAGGTTACTAAAATTTAGATTTATAAAACTATACAAGACAGCGATTTCATTTGTTCCAGCAGTCCGCTTCTAGCAAGATTAATGTCAAATACACCCAAAAACTCAATGCAGTCAGAAGCAGAAAATAGGCCAATAACAGATAAAGCGATAGTGGTGAGTGAGGAATTTTCATAAATTCTTTCACAATAATCTTTTCACAATTTACTGGGAGTTGGGAGAAGTCTGGTGTGAGGCTGAGGGAGCTAGCAGGCTGCTATTAATTAGCAAAATAATTTACTTGTAAATAAGAGCTTTAATGAACAAAGTTCAAGGCAGTAGACATAGGTAAAACAAAACAAAACGTTTACATTTCTACTTTACAACTTGTGAAAGCTCTCAGAGTATGCTCCTATAGGACAAGGACAAATGTTTTATACTCTACAAAAGAGATATGAAAATAGAGAATTGCTTAAGTGAGTATCAGAGAAAATTCACAGAATCAACTGTCTATTCTTTGATGAAGAGGTACAAGGATCTCCATACTCCAGCTTATCAGGGGAGATGAAAATTTGCTAGACTAGAAAAAGAAAATAATACTGAAGAACTATAAGAAGTAAAAACTTCTGAGGCAATGGTGAAATAAAGACAAATTTTTTTAAATATGAAAAATGGAATACAAAAAACTGGCATTAAAAGAACAGTCAGTGAAGGGACTTTCACTTTCAGGCAGGATGGAGTAACAGAGACTGGATTTAACCTCAACTTGAAACACCCAAAAGAAAAAGAAAAATAGAAAAAATATATGAAGGAAAAAAAAAGGTTTTCAAGACACTGGATACCAGGTAATGAAGGACAATCATCTCAGAGAGATGGGAAACAAACTAGGTGAGCAGTTTATTGCCTTGAGAGAGTTTTCAACTGATGGTGTGGGTAGGGTGGGGCAGGATATGAGATCCATAAAAAACCCATCAGACTCTCTTGGGTTGAGGAGACACAGCTGAAGGTCCAAGACAACTAGAATGTGCAGGACAGAGTACTGGAGAGGAGAAAGCTGGACAGAGTTGATATGCAGAGGGTTCCCTCTAGTATTCAGCAGAGAGCACATGTATGGGAAGAAACTATCCTAGTCCAGGGAAAGAACCATCTGAAGGGATTAGAGGGACAGTGGCCAGTAAGACAACATGAAGGTGAAATAAAGAAGTTTTCAGACATTAAAAAAAAAACCCAGAAATAATTCATCACCCAGAGCACCTGCACACATGTTATGGAAGTCCTTCAGGCTAAAGGAAAATGATAACAAGTGAAAATAATGACTTATGCAGAACAATAAAGAACACCAGAAATGAGGAGATGGAGCTCAAGACCCATGGAGAAATATGCGTGATTTTTTAAAAATTATTTCAGTCACTTTAAAAGATAATTCACTGTTTAAACCAAAATAAAGAAGTATTGTGGAATTCATAAGTTGTGTAGAGGCAAAATGTATGCCAACAATAATGCAAAGAACAGGTAAAGAGAAATGGAAGTATGCTATTGTAAATGTCTTATATGTGAAGTGATATCATGTCAAAGGTAGAATATGATAATGACTTACACCATGAGCCCTAGAGCAGCCTCCTAAATAGCAACAACAATAAAAAAGCCATGAAAAAAAATAAAGTGGAATCACAGAAAATATTCAATTAATCTAAAAGAAGGCAGGAAAAGAGATCAAAGGGAACAAAAATAGATAAGAGAAAAAGAAAACAAGTAACAAGGTGATGATTTACACCTAGCTATATTAATAATCACACTAAATATAAATAGGATAAACATTGCAAATAAAAGGAAAAGATGATCAGGTCTGATACAAAAAGCAAAATCCAATTAAATACTGCCTACAAGAAACACAGTTTAAATATAAACACTAATAGGCTAAAAGTAGAAGATTGAAAACGATATATTATGCCCATACTAATCAAAGGATAGCTGGAATGGATACATGAATAACAGTGCAAATAGATTACACAGTGAAGAATATTATCTGAGATAAAGAAGGTTATTTCTTAGTGATAATGGGGTAAATTCATCAACAGCGCTTAAGAATCTCAAATAATTAATCACTTAAAAATAGAGTATCAAAATGCCTGAAATAAAAACTGATAGAACTGCAAGGAAAAATACACAAATCCACAATTATGCTCAGAATAATTAATATGCTCTCAATTATGCTCTCAATAATTAATGGAATAGAAAATCAAGAGTATTGCAGACTTAAACAACACTATCAACAAACTTGACCTAATTGAAATTTATAGAACTCCTCGCCAATAACAGTAGGCTACACACTCTTTCAAAGTTCACATGGAACATTTATCATGATAGACCAGATCCTGAGCCATGAAAAAAGTTTCAATAATTTTTAAAAGATTCAAGTCATACAAAATATGTTCTCTGATCACAATGGAATTAAATCAGAAATCAATAACAAAAATATCTGGAAAATTTCCAAATGTGTGAAAACCAAATAACACAGCTCAAATAACCCATAGGTCAAAAACAAAATCAAAAGGAAAATAAGAAAATATTTTGAACTGAATGAAAAACAAAACATCAGAATTTGTAGGATGCTACTAAAGCAGTGCTTATAACATGCCTGTATTAAAAAGAAGAAAGGTCTCGAATCAGTGACTTCAAGTTCTACCGTAAGAAACTGAAAAATAAAGAACAAATTAAATGCAAAGTAAATAAAGGAACTAATAAAGACCAGAGAGGAAATTAATGAAATAGATAACAGGAAAACAATAGAGAAATTAATAAGACCAAAACTGATTTTTTTTTAGAAGATAAAGAAAATTGATAAATCTCTAGCCAGACTGACCAGAAGAAAGGCACAAATCACCAATATCTGGAACAAGAGAGGTGATATTACAGATTCTACAGATATTAAAAGGATACAGTTATAAATAACCTTATGCCTACAAATTTGACATTTGGATGAAATGAACAAAATACCTAAAAGACAAATTACAAGAGAACTCTTAAGAGGTAATAAATAGATACTCTAAACAAGCCTAGGTCTATTAAAGAAATTCAATTTGTAGTTAAAAATCTTCCCACAAAGAAAACCTCAGGCCCATTGACTTCCCTAGTGAATTCTACTGAGCATTTAAGGGAGAACTAATACCAATTCTACATAAACCCTTTCAGAAAATCAAAGATAAGGAAATACATCCCAACTTATTCTATGATGCCAGCATCACTCATCATTTATCTAAATTTCACTGTACCATCTACCAAAAATTATCTTATATTCATGTGGATATGATAAATATGGGGTAAATGACAGTACAGTTAGTACTCTTAGTATTGTTGAGGTAGTACAGTCCTTTTTGATTGAATGACTATGGCAAAACAGTGATTGAATAACAGACTAATGTCAACCATAGAGAATTTTAATAGAAGATGAGAACATGTAGGCTATCAAACAATTCAATGAGCGTAGAGCAATAAATAACAGTTTCTTTCTGGCTCATGGAAGGTTCAGTGTGAATTTTCCTTTTTAGGAGGCTCTCCTGGAATGTCTCCTTCAAATGACGGACTCAGGGATCCACTTTTTGTTTTCTCTGAGGTCTTTTTTTGCAACAAGTCAATTAGAGACAGAGTACACCTTTGCACTGCATGTCTCTGGCCAGCACTGAAACAGATCATAGGGCACTTCTGCCTATATCCCACTGACCAAAACTCAGTCCTATCCCTAGATGCAACAGGAGCTCAGTATGTAGTTGTGCTGTATGCCCAGGAGGAAAATAAAACAATTTGGTGAACACGTCGCATTATATCTGCCATAAATATTATGAATACTTTGTATAACAGCATCAGGATCCACAAACTAAAACCATGATCCATATCTAACAAGATGACATAGGTTTAAAAAAATTCTATAAATCCACTTAAATCAAAATTGTAAAATAAAGATTTGACTAAACATCAGCTAGTTAAAATATGGATCAAATATGTATTAATTTGAGACATTAATTGAAGTATGAAATCCAGGTTAAGATTTCCTCTCTGCACCATTCAGGCTATCCTGAAATATTGTATTCAACCCTAATTGATGCACGAAGAGAACAACTGACTAATGGGAGTAGGCCCAAGGATAATATTGGGTTGGCCAAAAAGTTCATATGGGGTTTTCCGGAAGATGTTTCAGAAAACCCAAATGAACTTTTTGGCCAACTCAATATAACTAAGGTGGAAAATTGAAAATTTTCACACGATAATTAGTTGAAAGAACTATGAAAGTTTATCCTGAAGGAAAGATACAGGGATAACAAGATAGTTGTCATAAATTATTTGAGTGAGGGGATCCTTTGAAGCAGAGATCACACTTATTCTTTATGATTCTTGAGATTAGTACAAGGACCTTTCAAATAGAAGGATAATATGAGCTCAAAATAAAGAAAATCCTTTATAAATAATTGGAGCAATGGTTCTCAAAATGTGATCTGGAGTCCCAGCACAATCTGAGACCTTTTCAGGGGGTCTGCTAGTTCACAACTATATTTAAATAATACTAGGATGTTATTTGCCGTTTAGATTCCCATTTTCATGCAAGTGAACAGTGAAGTTTTCCAGAGGCTACTTGACGTGTCATATCACAAAAAAGAAGACATAAGAACCCCTTATTAAGCTAGACATTAAAGAGATTTGAAAAGAGATAAAACCATTTCATTCTTCTCACTATAATTTTTTAAAAATATAATTATTTTTTCAACTTTATCAGGGTATGATTGACAAATAAAAATGGTATATATTTAAGGTGTACAGCATACTTAATATATATATATATATATACACATTGTGAAATGATTACCACAATCAAGCTAACTAACAAACCCATCACCTTACACAGTTAGTGTGTGTGTGTGTGTGTGTTGTGTGTGAGAACACTGTAGATCTATTCTCTTAGCAAATTTCAAGTACACAATGCATTATTATTAGCTGTAGTCACTATGCTGTACATTAGGTCTCCAGAATTTATTCATCCTATAACTGAAAGTTTGTACTCTTTGGCCAGCATCTCCTCTTTTCCCCCACCTCTTCCAGTCCCTGGTCCCATACTACTCTCTGTCTCCATGAATTAAACTTTTTTAAAAATTCCACATATAAGTGAGATCATGTAGTAGCTGTTTTTCTGTGCCTAGCTCAAAATTATTAAAATTTTAAAACATTTATGCTAATATCTAATGGGCTTATTGTTGCTATTTTAAATGAACTAATTATTTAAATGCCTCATTTTAATTCCTAATATCACTATCAATAGATATACCCCATATAAACAAAAAGCTCTTTGTGATGTTTAGTTAGTTCTAACAGTATAAATGGGTCCTGAGACAAAAAAGTTTAAGACCCACTGAATTAGAGCTATACAAAATGGGATAGATTGCCTCAGTAGGTACTGAATTCTCTTTCACTGATGGAGCTAGCTGGTCAGTTATTAGGGATATTGTGGGAGGCATTCATACTACAGATTTGGATTAGCCAACCACTGAACCCCTTTCCAAATCTGAAATTTAATGATGGTAAAACTCAGTAATCCAGTAATTTCATAAAATACTGATAAGAACATAAACTTAATTAAAATTCGTTTCATCTAACATCTATTTAGTGTCAGAGACATACTTAGAATTCTGTCGTCTTTCTACTAAACCACTTTTATTCCTTCCCCTTATCCTGTTCCCATACCTAGCAACCTTATGTTTACTTCCAGGCCTTGGCCAGGCAAATAAATGGACTGTTTTCTATTCTAACTAGAACCATTCATGAGCTCACCAGCTAAGATGTTTGTTGGTTGTGACCACCTTCCTTTCTTAGCACTCCTTGACTGAATAGACAATAGATTTCTTGGACTTCCGGTGTGCTGTTTACCATGACTCTTGTTTTCTATTTGTGTCTAAGGCATTCAAAGTACATGTTAGCAAAGAAAGAAAGATTCAGTTGTGAGATATGGGTGGGAAGAAAACAAGAAAGAAGCCAGATGAAATACAACCTAGTTTTGAGGTCATCCATGGAGTGGGATGAGTCATAAAACAGTAAAGCACATACAATTGTACACCAACAAATACTTTCCCAAATAATGAACCTGAATATAAAAGGTATATTGAATGAATGCCATGCAACACTTTCTAAAGCAAGTGTAAAAAATCAGTAAGAATGGCATGCTATGAGCATGGAGATACTGTAGGCACAAGTGTTAATTAGGTACTACCATGTATGTGCCATAATATTCAAGCATCCTTGTTGGTGTCAAAGTTTTGGATCAGTTACACATTCCTTTAAAATGTCCATGGTTCAGAAACTTGTACCTATATTATATTTCCTTGCCAGAAAAAAAAAAAATGTCAAGAGTAAAGGCAAAAATCCTAAGGTGAAATTCAAACAGTAAAATAAAATTGCCCACGGGATACTTGCAATGACACCAGACTGATCTGAAAAATAGTTTCCTACCAGTCAGTAGGTGCCATTTTATGACTGTCCCAAACTTAAACACGAGAGATAATTTCAATAGTCTCCAAACATTTTTGCACTTATTATCTGAATATTTAAAGAGAAAATAACCTAATTATAATGATTCCTTGTCCTTATATAGTAGGTACAGAAATGTTGTCTTCTTTGAATACTAGAAAAGTAAAGGCCAGTATACCATTTTAGATGTTTTTTTTTTTTTTTAAAGTTTTAGTTGATTTTTATTTATTTATTTATTTATTTATTTATCTTTGGCTGTGTTGGGTCTTCGGTTCGTGCGAGGGCTTTCTCCAGCTGCGGCAAGCGGGGGCCACTCTTCATCGCGGTGCGGGGACCGCTCTTCATCGCGGTGCGCGGGCCTTTCTCTATCGCGGCCCCTCCCGTCGCGGGGCACAGGCTCCAGACGCGCAGGCTCAGCAATTGTGGCTCACGGGCCCAGCTGCTCCGTGGCATGTGGGATCTTCCCAGACCAGGGCTCGAACCCGTGTCCCCTGCATTAGCAGGCAGATTCTCAACCACTGCGCCACCAGGGAAGCCCCCATTTTAGATGTTTTGAAGACAATAGATTCAATCAGAGAGAGCTGGCATTGTTATAATTTTCACCACACATATACAGAACTTCCTTACACTATTCTTGCAAGTTTTCTATAATTTGTAGAAATATAAATTTAAAATAAATTTAGAATAAAAGTTTAAAAATAAGATTTTATCATTATCTTTCATAAAACACTACAATCCTTTCCATCATACTTAGAATAAAATAACATCCTTCCCACAGCCTACAAGGTCCTATATAACTTAGCCCCTGTTTACCTCACCAACATTGTTACACTTTACCCCTTGCTGAGTATACTTTAGTCATAAGGTTCTCCTAGTTCCTTCACATGACAGACTCTTCTCTGCCTCATTGTCCTTGAACTTGCTAATCTCTGCCTACAATATTACTTTTCAGGATCTTGTAAAGCCGATATTTTCTCAACATTCAATCTCAGCATAAGTATCATATCAAGTAGGCTTTCTCTATCTTGATTGAAACAATCATCACACACACACACACACACACACAAAATCACCTTGTCCTGATTGCTTTCCTTATATCATTCATCAAAATTCATAAATATTGGGCTTCCCTGGTGGTGCAGTGGTTAAGAATCTGCCTGCCAATGCAGGGGACACGGGGTTGAGCCCTGGTCCGTGAAGATCCCACATGCCACAGAGCAACTAAGCCCGTGCGCCACAAGTACTGAGGCTGCGCTCTAGAGCCTGCAAGCCACAACTACTGAGCCCACGTGCCACAACTACTGAAGCCTGCGTGCCTAGAGCCTGTGCTCCACATCAAGAGAAGCCACCGCAATGAGAAGCCTGTGCACCGCAATGAAGAGTAGCCCCGGCTCACCGCAACTAGAGAAAGCCTGCACGCAGCAACAAAGACCCAACTCAGCCATAAATAAATAAATAACTAAATAAATAAATTTATTTTAAAAAAATTCACAAATATTTTCTTTACCTGTTTATTATTATTTCTCCCCTAAACCAAATAGTTTTGTATTTCCATTTCTAACATTATAAGCATTCAATAAACATTTGTCAAATGAATCAATTTGAAAGAGAGCCACAAAATAATTATCATAATTATCATTATGATAGCTACCATTTACACAGTAACATGCTAAGTCCTTTATGTGCATTACTGTATCCTTACCTTACCTACTATATCCTTACCTTACCTTTCTTTTTTATTATTATTAAAGTTTTATTTTATATTGGAGTATACTTGATTAACAATGATGTGTTAGTTACAGGTATACAGCAAAGTGATTCAGTTATACCCATACAAGTATCCATTCTTTTTCAAATTCTTTTCCCATTTAAGTTATTACAGAATATTGAGCCAAGTTCCTTGTGCTATACAGTAGGTCCTTGTTGGTTATCTATTTTGAATATAGTAGTGTGTACTTCTCAATCCCAAACTCCCAATTTATCCCTCCCCTCCCCATGCCCTTTCCCCATGCCCTGGTAACCGTAAGTTTGTTCTCTAAGTCTGTGTTTCTGTTTTGTAAATAAGTTCATTTGTATCATTTTTTTTTTTAGATTCCACATATAAGCAATCTCATAGATTTGTCTTTCTCTGTCTGACTTACTTCACTTAGTATGATAATCTCCAGGTCCATCCATGTTGCTGCAAATGGCATTATTTCATTCTTCTTAATGGCTGAGTAATATTCCATTGTGTATATATATATACACCACATCTTCTTTATACATTCATCTGTTGATGGACATTTACTTACCTTACCTTTCATAGTATGATGAGCAACTTCTGAAATGACTCCCAAAGAACCCTACCTCCTGATACTTATGCCATTATATCATCTCCTTCCTTGTGTGTACTGGCTGGACTTAGCGACTTGTCTCTAACAAATAGAATATGTCAAAAGTGGTGGTGGTTCTGGGTTGATAAAAAAAAAATAGTAACTTCATTGAAGTGAAGCCTGATGCATACAACCTTGACCAATTTATCAAAGTTAATAACACTGCCAACATATACTGACATCATGTACCCATGATATGATACAATGGAAAGGGAAAATCACTTTTGTGTTATCCTTCTAATAATGTAAAACCTCAACAAAATCCTGAGAAAATTCCAACAAATCCAAATTGATGGGCAGTCCTACAAAATAACAAACTAACTAGAAGTTCTTCCAAAAAAATGTCAAGATCATGAAACACAAGGAAATACTGAGGAATGATTACAGATCAAAGAGACTAAGGAGACATGACAACCCTGAATAGGATCCTGGGTGGAAAAATTGTTGAAATATGAATAAAGTTGTAGTTTAGTTTTTTTTTTAAAAAGTGATGAGCTGTCAATTCTGAGACTACGCTATAGACCACTGAGACTTCCATCTGGCTTGCACTTACTCTTGGGCCCTTCCTGCTTGATGCTCTGATGAAGCTAGTTTCATGATATGAGCCACATGGAGAGGCCCACATGCCAAAGAACTTCTGCTCAAAAGCTGGTGGAGTCACTGAGGCCCTTGGTCCAACATACCTTTAGAAGCTGAATCCTACCAACAACAGTATGATTATCATATGATTGAACTTGGAAGAAGATTCTTCTCTATGTAAGACTTGAGATGACTGAAGCCACACCTGACAGATTGATTCCAGCCCTGTGAAACCCTGAGCCACAGATCCCAGATTCCTGACCCACAGAAACTGGATGATAAATATTTTAAGCCATTAAATTTTAGATTAATTTATTACACAGTAATAGATAACTAAGACCCATGGTTCTATACAATTATTATTCCTGTTTTTGCAAAGAGAAAAGTTGCTTAAAGAAGTTAGGTAACTTGCCCAAATTTACATAATTAAGTGACAAAACTGGAATTCAAACCCTGCTCTATCAAAGACTATGATCTTAATCACTGCATTATAATGTGCTCACCAGGTCCCTTAGAGTAGCAGTTATATTTCTGTTAATGAAATTGGTCTAAAACAAAATAAAGTTTTAAAAAGCATCTGAGCCTATTGACAAATAAATTTAAGAAAAAAATAGGCTTTAATATCTAATAGTGTCAAAGTAAAACAATGAGTTTTTGAGAGTGATTACTCACCATAATACAAATGGATAATATTAAGTAATCCCATTTAACTAGTGAATTCTCACAGCTACTTGGAGGTACTTTTGGCAATTAACATTTAGTGAGCCCAGCAATGATAGACAAAATCAGACATTCTATAAGATTCTGCAGTGAGTTTGAGGGATTTCAGGGCTGAACAAGGGAAAAGATATGACCATGAAGTGGCTGTTGTACATATGAGCATTATTTCAGTAACACTTTGACAGGTTTGCATGTGGGGGAAGTCCCTCATGGCATGATAGTATTTGGAGCCTAAAGCACTATCTAGAAGGGGATGGAGGGACAAGTGAACTCCCAGGGGAGAGGGGGCTTACATGTCTAGGGGATGTCATTCAGGAGACCAGTAGGGAATCTGGCTCAGAGAGTTCCAAAGGGCAGCAGCAGCTCTGCTTTTGTAGCTATAGGGTTTATTTTATCCATGGCTAGCAGATGTTGGGCATAGCTTCACAAGATACGCAAAGCAGTCAGACTCAAAATGACTAAATTCTGTTTATTTGGGCTATGTTGAAAACAATGTGTAAAAATTTTACTTTGGCACCAATGACCTTTTGAGCTAACAGGACACAGTCTGCTGTGACGAAATAAACAACCTAGGGGACATCTTTGGTTCACTTATAAAACAGATTTACACTAAAGTTCTTCTGTAATTAACTAGGTCAAATAGCAACAACTTGCCTTTAAAAAATCTCTCAGCTAAGGTAAAACCATAACTTTTAGTTCTCAGGTAACTCTGAACTGCCACAGAAGTATTATTCAGGCATATGAGAGGCTCAAAATTCTTTGAGAAAAATACTGGCTCCTCTCCAGGCATTACTGTAGACTCTTGTCCCAGGCACCTCCATGAGGAGGTGGGATTACGGATTACCTCTGAGCAAAAATAAAACAACCTCTTTATTTTGTATAACTGCATCTTATTCTGCTATTGAGCATAATCCGTAAAGAACATATGACTCTTTTCAATAAGATACACGGTCTTCATTCCAGTCACTGGCCAGAGAGCACAATTTAGAATTGGAAATCTTGTGTGCTAAAAGTATAGATGAGATGTTACAGTCTAAGGGCAATGTTAGCCGTGAAGTTTTCTAAATTCTGTAAATTCTATCTTTAAGCCAGAACTCTAGAAATTAGGGAAACTTAGTTCCTGACAGAAATATTTTTACTAAGTTATATTTAGTATCTGTATTTTTTTTTTAGGATAAACTATGTCAAACAGCGGTAACAAATTACCACTCCAACTGTGGTGGCTTAAAGTAATAAAAAAAAATTTATTTCTAGCTCCACTACATGTTCAAATAGGATTTGAGAGTGTTTTCTGTGCTTTACATAGGCTCTCAGGGGCCCAGTTTGACTGAGGAGGTGCCATCTTGTAGTTGTACCATCTAAATAAACCATATGGACACGGCAGTAGAAAAGAATCTGATCTGAAAGTGACCCACTTCACTTCTGCTTACATTTCATTGGCCAGAACAACTAACATCTAACTTTAAGGGGACTGGAAAATGTAAGTGAGGGTAGGGAATAGAATATTTGATGAATATTATCTCTGGGACAGTATCATTCCTATACGTTTGTGAGGACAAGTATGATAGATACACTTGTTTGCTATTGCTGTTTTAACAAATTACCACAAATTAGTGACTTAAAACAACAAAAATGTATTACCTTAGTCTTTGAAGGTCAGAAATCCAAAATGGGTCTCACTGGACTACAATCAAAGTGCTGGCATTCCTTGGCTCATGGTCCCCTTCCTTCTTCTATCTTCGAAGCAAGAAGTGGGCAGTTGTATTTTTCTCATATCATACCATTCTGACACTGACTCTTTTGCTTCCCTCTTCCACATTTCAGGGTTCTCATGATTACATTTAACCTGGATAATCCAGGATAATCTCTCTATTTTAAGGTCAGCTGATTAGAACCTTAATTCCATCTGCAACCTTAATTCTCCTTTGCCACATACTCTAACATACTGACAGGCCCCAGAGACAAGACATGGACATTTCTGAGGGGCTGTCATTCTGCCTATCAAAGTAGGATATGAAAAACATATGTGCAGCTTTGGCATACTGCCTATTATGTTAAGCAATGACTTTTATATAAAATTTACATTTAAGGCACTTCCCTGGCAGTCCAGTGGTTAAGATTCTGAGCTTCCACTGCAGGGGGCACGAGTTCGATCCCTGGTCAGGGAACTAGGATCCTGCATGCCAGGTGGCGCGGCCCAAAAAAAAAAAAATTTACATTTAAAAAACTGTAGAAACTTCCTTTCATCAATTCATAGGAACAAAGTAATACAACATGTTTTCCTTTTAGTCTTAGAGACAAGAAGAAGAAAAATGAATTCAGTAATACATTGCCATATGCATTTCAGTATCACTTTCTGAAGCAAGTGAATCCTGTTTTCCTAGGTAGTCTTATAATTTATTTCTCCTTAAAATAAATGCTCCCTGTTGCTTCCAATGCTTTTAGAATAAAAAGTTTTAAGTACATTAATCAAAAATAGAATAATAATGTCAGTACTGCTGAATGAAAGAAAAATTATAGAATATTGGATGCAAAGTGAAAGGAAAAATACATTTTGAACATTTTCTACATAATGAACTTGTTCTTATATTTTATTTTCAGTCATATAGAGAGCAAGGTATGCATGTACTCAGAAGAGAGAATATTCCGAGGAATGAAGAAAAATCCCTTCCCTCAAGGAACATAACATTTATTTGGAGTGATAAAATCATACACGTAAAGGGATAACTAGCTACACCTAGCATGAAATAATCAGAAAAGTGTCTTTAGTTAAATGCTATAAGAGTTATATCAGAAGGAAAAGAAGGAAAAATGGGTAATTATCTGGAAAAAAAAGTCTGATGGGACGAGTAAGTTTTTTTTTTTTATAATAGACTTTCTTTTTTAGAGCTGTGTTTTAGGTTTATAGCAAAAAAAAATAATAATAATAAGAGGATGTACAGAGATTTCCCATATAAACTCCGTCCTCTGTCCTACACATGCAGAGGCTCCTCTGTTATCAACATTCCCCATCAGAGTGGTAGATTTTGGGTTTTGCGTTTGTTTTTGTAGGTTCTTTTCTTCTCTTGTGTTTCCCACTTAGAGAAGTTCCTTTAGCATTTGTTGTAGAGCTGGTTTGGTGGTGCTGAATTCTCTTAGCTTAGTCTAATCCTAAGATAGATTACTTGCTAGGCTACAAAACAAGTCTCAACAAATTTAAGAGAACAGAAATATATCAAGCATTTTTTCCAACCACAATGGTATGAAACTAGAAATAAGTTACAGGAAGAAAAATGGAAAACACAAACATGTGGAGGCTAAAGAGCATGCTACTAAAAAAGAATAGGTCGATGAAGAAATCAAAGAGGAAATCAGAAAATACTTTGAGAAAAATAAAAATGGAAAAACAGCTTTCCAAAATCTATGGTATACAGCAAAAGCAGTTCTAAGAGAGAAGTTTATAACAATACAGTCCTACCTCAAAAAACAAGAAAAATTTCAAATAAATAACCTAACCTATCATCTAAAGGAATTATAAAAAGAAGAGCAAACAAAGCCCAAAGTCAGCAGAAAGAAGGACTTAATAAAGATCAGAAAGAAAATAAGTAAAATTGAGAATAAACAATAGAAAAGATCAGTGAAACCAAGAGCCAGTTTTTTGAAAAGATAAACAAAATGGATAGCCTTTTAGCTAGGTTCATTAAGAAAAAAAGAAAGTGGGTCCAAATAAACAAAATAAGAAGTGAAAGAAGAGAATTAACAACCAATATCACAGAGATTCAAAAAATCACGAGAGAATACTACTAGAAGTTATATGCAAATACACTGGACAACCTAGAAGACATGGAAAAATTTCTAGAAATATACAAACTCCCAAGACCAAATCAGGAAGAAATAAACAACCTGAACTGACCAAACATGAGCAGTGAAATTGAATTTTTAATTTAAAAAACTCCCAGTAAGCAATAGTCCAGGACTGGATGGCTTTACAGGGACATTCTACCAGACATATAAAGAAGAGCTAATACCCATCCTTCTCAAACTATTCCAAAAAATTGAAGAGGAGGGAATACTCCCGAATTCATTCTACAAGGCCATCATTACCCTGATACCCAAACTAGACAAAGACACTGGAAAAAAAAAGAAGAAGAAGAAGAAGAAAATTAAAGGCTGATATCTCTGATGAATATAGATGCAAAAATTCTCAACAGAATATTAGCAAATTGGATTCAACAATATATAAACAGGATAATATACCATGATCAAGTGTGATTCATTCCAGGGATGCTAGGATAGTTCAATATCTGCAAATCAAAATTAAAAAAAGGATGAAATCACATGATCATATCAACATCCATTCATGATATAAACTCTCATAAAAGTTGGTATAGAGGGAACATATCTCAACATTATAAAGGCCATTTATGACAAACCCACAGCTAACATCAGACTTACTGGAGAAAAGCAGAAAAGCAGGAAGTTCTCCTCTAAGATCAGGAATAAGACAAGGAAGCTGATTTTAACCACCTCTATTTAACATCATATTGGAAATCCTAGTCACAGCAATCAGACAAGAAAAAGAAATAAAAGGCAACCAAATTGGAAGGGAAGAAGTAAAACTGTCACTATTTGCATATGACATGATGTTATATATAGAAAACCCTAACGTCTCCACGAAGAAACTATTAGAACTAATAAAGGCATTCAGTAAAATTTCAGGATACAAGATTAATATACAGAAATCTGTTGCTTTTCTATACTCTAATTATGAACTATCAGAAAGAGAAAGCAAGAAAACAATCCCACTTAAAATGGCATCAAAAAGACTAAAATGCCTAGGAATAAACTTAACCAAAGAGGTGGAAGACCCATACTCTGAAAACTATAAAACACTGATAAGGTAAATTGAAGATAATACAAAGAAATAGAAAAATATCCTGTGTTCCTGGATTGGGAGAATTAATATTGTTAAAATGCCCATACTACCCAAAGCCATCTACAAATTTAATGCAATCCCTAACAAAATATCCATCACATTTTTCACAGAACTAGAACAAATTATCCTAAAATTTATATGGAACCACGATAGATCCAGAATAGCCAAAACAATTCTGAAAAAAAATAACAAAGCTGGAGGTATCATGCTCCCTGACTTCAGGCTAAACCACAGACATACAGTAGCCAAAACCCCATGGTACTGGTACAAAACAGACACACAGAACAATGGAACAGAATACAGAGCCCAGAAGTAAACCCAAACACTTATGATCAATTAATCTATGACAAAGGAGGCACGTATATACAATGGATAAAAGATAGTCTCTTCAATAGATGGTGCTGGGAAAACTTGACAGCTACACATAAAACAAACAATGAAATTAGAACATTTTCTCACACCATATACAAAAGTAAATTCAAATGGGTTAAAGACCTAAATGTAAGCCTTAAAATCTTAAAACTCCTAGAAGAAAACAGGCAGAACACTCTTTTGACATAAATCGTAGCAATATTTTTTTGGATCTGTGTCCTGAGGCAAAAGAAACAAAAGTAAAAAATAAGCTATTCGGACTTCCCTGGTGGCACTGTGGTTAAGAATCCACCTGCCAATGCAGGGGACACGGGTTCTCTCCCTGGTCCAGGAAGATCCCACATGCCGTGGAGCAACTAAGCCCATGCGCCGCAACTACTGAAGCCCGCGTGCTCTAGGGCCTTCGTGCAGCAACTACTGAAGCCTGCGTGCCTAGAGCCTATGTTCCGCAACAAGAGAAGCCACCGCAATGAGAAGTCCGTGCACCACAACGAAGAGCAGCTCCCGCTCGCCACAGCTCCCGCTCGCCACAACTAGGGAAAGCCCACACAGCAAAGAAGACCCAATGTAGCCAAAATAAAAAATAAAAAAGATAAGCTATTCAGACCTAATTAAACATAAAAGGTTTTACACAGCAAAGAAAACCACTGACAACTTACTGAATGGGAGAAAATATTTGCAAATGATATGGCCAATAAGGGGTTAATATCCAAAATATATAATCAGTTCATAAAACTCAGTATCAAAAAACCAAACAATCTGATTTAAAAAATGGGCAGAAGACCTGAATACACATTTTTTCTACAGAAGACATACAGATGGCCAACAGGCACATGAAAAGTTGCTCAATATCACTAATCACCAGAGAAATGCAAATCAAAACCACAATGAACTATCACCTCACACCTGCCAGAATGGCTATTATCAAAAAGTCTACAAATAACAAATGTTGGTGAGGATGTGGATAAACAGGAACTCTAATACACTGTTGGTGGGAATGTAAATTGGAGCAGCCCCTGGGAAAACAGTATGGAGGTTTCTCAAAAAAACTAAAAATAGAACTACCATATAATCCAGTAATTCCACTTCTTGGTATATATCCGAAGAAAACAAAAACATCTTAATAAATCTTAGCACAGCTAAATCTCCATAGCATTTTCACCCAGCATCACAGTCACTCAGTCCTTTGTAGGTTTAAATGCTGGGGCTCACCTCCCTCCTTTGAGATGTAGTTCCTTGAGGGCATGAATTCCCAATAGAGAACAGTTTCATCAAACATTTAAAATCTGATACTTAAAAGTGTCTTTGCAGCTTCTTCATCTGCGCTTGCAGCTTCACTAGATACATTAACGTAGAAAGTGTAATGATCCTTGTTAGCATTAAAACATTCAAAACTGACTCCAAAGGAAGGTATTTCAATAGGATTTTTAGCTGGTTTTTTTTTTTAAGACTTCTTCTTAAGGTCTTCTCATTAGTAGTGAGAAAGCTTCCTCTGATTGTTTCAAAAGCTGCTAAATTTGTGTTAACCAGTGACTTTGGGTTATATTTTCTCTATTTATCAATCCTCTATGAACTATAATAGTTTGTGACATAGAAACACATGGTCTATTGTAGCAGAAAGTTATACGCAAATTTAAGTCTTAACACTACTCTCCAAATTATTATAATCTTTATTATACCTTTGCTGGTTTGTTTTCCAAAAAAAAGCAAAAAGAAAATATGTAGATATTTACATATACACACAGAAATATATTATAAGCACCTTCAAATTGGATCTGAATATTATTCTTTTACCTTATTTCCTAGTTGCATAAATTTTCAAATAATATTTTTAGACAATAGAATATTAAGAAAGAATATAAATAACCTAAAATTATTAATCTTTAATTCTAGATAAACATATATTGTACATTGATGTTTAAAATCCTACATACATTAAAAACATATGAGAAATGCTTTATAAGAATGTACTTTATTATGAAAATACAAATCACCACAGATACATTTCTACTACTTCGGTAAACATCACATGTGATGTCCCTTTTCTGAAAGTAGGGCACAGCAACAGATCTTGTAGAATCTTTAAAGATTCTGTTTTCACACTCTGATCCTCAGATATTCTGCCATCCTGCTGGTTCAAACAGAGAAGAGTCAAACTGTCAAGTAGAGTTTCACATAAAGACTGGTTTATAGATTTTCATAAATGCATGTTAAAGTTAGGTAAGAAAAACGTATAGTAAGATATGAATACTCCCTGCTTCACACTTCCTTCTGCCAGCCAAGACCAATAGGGCAATGTCTGCCCTTACACATAGGGTCATTGACTAATGTAAATAACAAAGAAGAAAATTTGTCAGTTATTCATTCTCCCAAGAGAACAAAAGAAACACTGCAGAGAAGTTTTTGTTTCAGAACAATTTGATTTTTATTTCAATATTTGGAAAATTGCTATATAATTTGGATAGATGTAGAATCATGTATGAAATAATTATATCAAAATTTTTCTATAGAAACACATTTAAGCTTAAGAAGAATTCCACAAATGGTTGACACATTTTCTGCATCCGAATTTGAACATTTCTTTAAGTGAAATAATTACGATTAATCATAAAATTAAATATAAAAACACAAAAATGGATATCAACTTAGGTACCAGTAGTCTTTATCAATAAAATTCAAGTCAAGGTAAAAATAGAGAGGTATATGATCAAATTGAATTTTATGTCTACTAAAATTAAAGAAGCATGAAAATATATATTACAAACTGGCCAACTGACCAGAGAAATTTTCTGAGGAAAACCTCTCCATTAACAGAGATAAATGTTAATTTTAAAATGTCTCCTTTTGGAGAATAAATATGACCTTCATATAAATTTTTATTATATGAACTGGACTGGCACATCTAATATTACTTTGAAAAATTATTGCGAAATAAATATCCACAGCCCAAATGAAAAGTAATAAGAATAAACTATATGAAACCTAAGTAAGCCTACATAACCAAAGACCAATAACTAATATATAAGATATCATTGCAGTCAGAATTAACTTATGTGTATTTTCCCATTTCCACTTCATGCTTTTCTTTCAAAGTATTACCTTTCTATTGAAAGTATTAAATATGTATCTTATAATATCTTTTAAAAGTGCAAAACACAGAGACTATATTATTATATTTATACTCAAAATATAATAAAGCTTATAAGATCACATGAATCACATTCACTTATTAAACATGTAGTTATATTAAATCATTTTAAATTTTATTAATATTTAATAATATACCATTGATAGATTGACAATGTGTAATTCTTACATAATGATGATCCAGTTCTTTCCTTTTTTTTGACTTTTAGATTCTTCACAACTGTAGGCAGGACGTCACTGTTTTCCTGTGGTAAATATTTATATAGGCCAAATGCAATAGCAGTGAAGAAGATAGTAACTACTTTGCAAATAAAACCTGAATTCGAAAAAAATACAGCCATCAGATGTGTCAATTTATTTAGAGCAAAAATGTTTGTGGAAAGAGCCATTTACCAAAGAAAAGGTAAGTATATTTCATCTATAAAGGTACCAATTTTCCAATTATAGAATGCAATTAATGTCATAAACTTATGTCAAGTTACTTAAAGGAAATTTTAAAAATATGCTTATAAAACCTTTTAGACTTCTTAAACAAATAGCCCAAGACAAATGCAAAGTGTGTTACTATTTCACAGAATGTATTAATTCTAAAACATAAAAATATATTTCTACTTTCAAAACTTAATTATCAGCAGAAACTGGAACCTTTTTAAACCACTTCATGCAGCTTTACTCCTTGAAATATTCATCATTTTCCAAATGCCAACAGAAATATTTTAGAAAAATTAATTGACTATGTAAGTTTTTAAATTCTTTTTCATTTTTCAAGTTTCGGAAAGTTAATACATTACAGGAATTATATAAAAGTACTTGAACTTTGGATGCAAATAACCCTGGTCATTAAAGTAAAAAATATTTTACAGCAACAATATCAATTATCTGACACTATCAATTATAGTGGTTTCAAAGATAAAATAGGAAACATTAATGAGTTATTTGTAATGATACAATACTTCAAGCATTTATTTATAACAGCTGAACACTGCAAACAACCCAAATGTCCATTAATAAGAGCATGAATAAGCTATAGCATATTCATAAAGTGAAACAATACTCAGAAATTTTTAAAAAGCACAAACTACTGCTATAGAATAGCATGGATGAATCTCCCAAAAGCATAACATTAAGCAAGACAGGTGAAAAACCCCACCAGCATGTATTGTATTCCATTTGCATAATTTTTAGAACAGGCAAAGCCAATATATTTTAATAGAAATATGAAAGGGGTTTATCTGTGGGGGAGGGAAATTGACTAGCCAGGGGCATAGGAGAAATTTCTATAGCTTCTTTTGAGTGCTGGTTCCACAGGTGATTGATAGACTGATAAAATAAATTTTTTATTAACTTTTTTGAGTTGATAAAACTTTTGAGAATCTGATGAATGCTACAGCCTTCCTTTATAGAAGACATACAATTGTACAAACAGAATTTTAGGATTCCAAAAATATACTAAAGTTTAATGTGGGCTCCTAGGGCTCATGCATCCCTCTTGAATAAGCCTTGCTCTAGAGTAGTGGTACGCATAGAATTTTCTGTGACAATGGCAGTGTTCTACATCTGCACTGTCCCATAGAATAGTCAAATGTGACCATTAAGCAAGTGAAATTTGGCTGTTGATACTGAAGAACTGAATGTTTAATTGCATTAAATTAAATTAAATTTAAATAGCTATGTGCGGGTAATGTCTACCATATTGGACAGTGCAGCTCCAGGATCTCTCACATAGCTGTCTTCAAAGTTTACTGTGATAAAAATCACCTGAGGTGCTTTATTAAAAATATACATTTCCTACCACTAATTCTTGGTATTCTAAATAAAGACCTCAGAACTTATATTTTAGCAAGCACTCCAAGTGATTCTGATTCAAATGACTCATGGAACAAAATTTAAATACTGGTTTACACTAAATTGCTGCAAATGCATATTCCTATTTCAGTTTCCTGAATTTGCCCTTTCTGACTGTAATTCCCTATGTTCTGTATTATCATTATCCCTTTTAGTAGCTCCCTAGTAGGATTTCTAATAGTTCATCAATTTTCTCAATTATATGCCGTGTTTGAAAATAGCTAAGCATATTACAGTTATATCTAAAATGAAAACTAAAAGGTTCAGCAGACTTTCTTAAGAATAATGCCTAGTTTTGTTGAATTATCTCTGAGAAATTAATTTTGACTTCCTAAATGCCATTTTTGACTTTTTAAATTTTTTTAAAGTTTATTTAGTGTTCAGTATTGACTAATAAGCTCACTGGACAATTGACTTCTGATTTAGAAGGCATTGCTGAATACTGTTTATCAAACAGATATTTGTTACTGTTAAATATTAGAGTCTATCATTATGTGGTTCTTTGAATTACTGAACCCACTCAGTAAAATCACAAAACATATAAACACTTTAAAATATTTAGCACACCAAAAGTATCTATACAATAAAACCACTGAATGTTAATGCTGATTAAGGCTTCAGAAATTATGTAGTCCAACATCTTCATTTCACAAGAAGATCTAGTGAATTTCCCGAAGTAATACAAGCATATCTAGACTTTCCCCAACACTTTGACCATATCAGTATAGCATCCCAATTTTCTATATCTCTTATTTATTCAACAATACTGAATGTTTGCTATATGTCGGCCCTGTTTTATCACTGAGCAAAAGAGATGATGTGAAATTTACATTTCAGTGGGGTAAGAGTATTTTGATACTTTTCAGTGGTGTAAAATTTCTTTTTTAAATTATCCAATCTCTTTTACTGCAGAAATGGAAAAGGCCATAAGGTCAAGCAACTTAGTTGTATATGTATACAGGCAAAATTGTTTCCCAAATTGAAATTCTGCTAATCATCACCCTTTATTCAGGAATAACATAAAACAATTGTGTAGTTAATGCAATGTCTCAAATATTTACATCAGTTCTATAGTAATTTAGTTTCTAAAATATTTTGTATATAATAATATATGTTTATTTAATAATCAAAGTATCCATTTGTTCTTAGTTTATTATGACTATAACTTACTCTAAACCGTAAGGTTTTAAAAACAATTTTACCTAGAGTCTGTCATACAGAGTGAAGTAAGTCAGAAAGAGAAAAACAAATACCGTATGCTAACACATATATATGGAATCCAAAAAAAAAAAAAAAAGGTCATGGAGAACCTAGGGGCAAGATGAGAATAAAGACACAGACCTACCAGAGAATGGACTTGAGGACAGGGGGAGGGGGAAGGGTAAGCTGGGACAAAGTGAGAGAGTGGCATGGACATATATACACTACCAAATGTAAAATCGATAGCTAGTGGGAAGCAGCCACATAGCACAGGGATATCAGCTCCGTGCTTTGTGACCACCTAGAGGGGTGGGATAGGGAGGGTGGGAGGGAGGGAGACCCAAGAGGGAAGAGATATGGGGATATATGTGTATGTATAGCTGATTCACTTTGTTATAAAGCAGAAACTAACACACCACTGAAAAGCAATTATACTCCAATAAAGATGTTAAAAATTTTTTTAAATAAATAAATAAAAACAATTTTACTTCTCGACATTCTTCAATAGATATCACTTACATACTCCTGCCAATAGGTAGGCCATTTTTGTCTTGTTATAGATCCAACAACTTCCAATGCTTCCACAGCGCTCAGTATCCCGAAGGATGCAAGAAGTTTCTCCTACTATTTTAAAAATTACTGGTCCAGGTATAGTCCCTACGAAAAACGCAATGGTTGTAAATTCACCATGAAAACACTGTAGGTTGGGATCAGAATGATTTTTATCCTAAACATAAACTTATATATTTAGTCATCATCACTGTAAACATATCATTTAAAGTTATCTAAGAAGTTGCTTATCAATAGGATTGTTAAAAACTGAAAACGTAATTGAGTGTTTTCGAAAATCCTTATCCCTGTAGATATAAAAAAAGCTAGCAGATTTTCATCTTCTTAGAATGATATGCATGTTGTTATTTAGTTGACGTCTCAACATTTTTGTTAATTTCTAAATGAAAAACAGAGACACTAAATATTGATTTTGTGAACTCAATATACCTCCTAAGATTTCAAATTGTGAAATTTTCAATGACTGAAAATTTAGTTTTGAAATGCAATGTATGCCTGTTATGTATCAAGATATTGAGAAAATAACTGAAAATGTAAACGCTTTGGCGTTTGTAGCAGCCCTAGCTTCAGAAGACCTCATATGCAGAGGAATAGTTGTGTGCTGCCTGAGGGAAATCTCTATATACTCATAGAGACATTTCCTCAGCAACAGTATTGCTTTCAGGTAAAAGTGAATGCAGTCTTAAAAATAAAATAAAATAAAATAAAATAAAATAAATAAATAAATAAATAAATAAATAAATGCCACTCCAAAGACATTAGAACTGGGTTTTCAGAACTAACATATCTAATGATTGACCATCTTCCTTAAGAAATTATCGGAGTGCTCATGCCTCATGACTTTTTAATTCCTGTCAAAGACCACTGCCCATCACCAGATTTCCCAATCTCAGTGAGTGCTGGTACTCTGTTTATAATTGTTCAAAGTGAAAAACCTAGGCCTACTACTCATTTTTTTCTATTTCCCACCATATTTTTTCTAATCCATGATAAACCTCTGTAACACCAACTCCAAATACACCTTGGATAAGTTGATTTCTCTTTTTCATTACAACCCCCAGAATCCAATTTAATATAACTCTGACTTAGACTTCAGCAAAAGCCTCCTTTTTCTTTTCCTCCACATTTATCTTTGATAAATATTTCTCCCTCCAGCAGCAGAGTTATCTTTTAAATGTAAATCAGATAATATCTACCCTCTGCTTAAATTCTCTGATGGCAAAACCCTGAAAGATCTAGAGACAGTTGTATCTAAAATATCATCACCTTATTCCACCCTCTCCCATTCAAAAATGCATCAGCCTCACTGGCTTCCTTTCTGAGGTAGGAAAATGTGCACTTGCTGTTTCCTATGCTCCTTCCTCCATTAAGAATCCATCCTTATCCACTGGATCACTTTTGACCATAAAAATATGCTCTAATTTTTCTCAATTAAAGCAGCTAATTTAAACCCTGCATATTGATCTAGCTATAGAACAATTTCTCTGATCCCCATTAGAGCCACACTTCAATTTTTCTACATTCTTGACTCCATTTATCATATGGCTTTCAGTCTTCAATCCAGTCTAATCTTGTTTCCTTACCCCACCGATAATTTTAATCAACTTCTTGAATCAGAGGTCCTAATATAGTCATAATGTGGATTTGAAAGCTATTTTTTGCATTTTAAGAAAGCCTGAAGTACACAGTGCATCACCCTCAGCAAAACCAATTTGTTCTTTGGATATAAATCTTTTAAAACATCAGATTCAGTGTCTTTGGTAATGAGAAATTTTTAAAGCACTAGTCTAGGTTAATGTCTCAAACATGCAAGCAATGTAAAATATAGTTTCTGTGCTTATATGTGCTTTGTTTCAGCTTACCAAACCACTTGTATAAGCTTGAAGAATATACTTCTGATCAAAAAGATTCTCTTCTAACTGAATATAATATTAATGCATATTATATATGACAGGATAGGCTTTACATTAAGTATTATCTTTTTACACTAAGTATTGTCTCCTAAATTCTATAAAGCAGCTCCTCCATTCACTTGTTTTGTGTCAGTTTATCATAATTATTCATTTGAAATTCTAAATATACATGTTCACACATGTATAAATCAAAAAAGAAACAATTCAATTCAATGTAATAATAGATTACCAAAAGTCCATACCAAATATTCTCAAAATCACAAAGGTCACACCCATGGCCAGAGAACGTTGTTTGTCAGATACAATCCTGCAAGCAAATAGCAATGATATCATGAAAACATCATTATTATTAGCTGTAGAGAATGTCTGCTAGGTTCAGGGGTAATTTTTTTCCCTGTGCATCCATTAGACTAAGGATCTTTGGCCAGTTGACAGAGTGCAATCTGGGTGAATTAACTGCAACTCTTCCCATTTTTCCATATTCTGCCCCCTGCCAACCAATTCCAAAGCTACTTGCGCTTCACTAGGAGGAAGCATTTATGGCCCAAACTCTCTGCCCCAGCCTTGGCTGAAAAAAATTTAGCACTACCTTTCACACTTCTCATTCTTCATTCTGTGGTGCACATCCATTGTTTCAGATTTCTTCCTTTTGTCCCTGTGAAACTTACTCTCTACCTTTCTCTACCTTGCTCTCTGCCTTGGGAGGCTGACCTAAATGGACTACATCAATAGGCTCTCTTGCCTCTGGCTACTGATTGGGTTATGCCAATAGGGTGCTCCAGAGTGAGAAAGGAAAGTGAAGTCAAGGTCTTCATTCCCAGACTCCTTCTCTGCAGTTACCCAAGTTGACTGGGTCACTAGGCAAAGCAGTACCCTCTACAGGTCTCTCTTCTTCCTACCCTTGTTTCCCTTTGGGTGTTGGGTGGTAACAGACCTGAAGTATTGCACTATACTTTGGGATTCCTTATACCCTGCCTGCATTTTAAATAGCCACTTTATTCAACCTTACTTGAATTGTCCTAATTTGAGGGTGCCTCTGACTTTTACCCTCACTATTCAAAAGTTAAAATAAATAAGAAATAACTTTCTCAAATATAAAGAATGAAGATTTCTGTATTTTGTATTGGTCAAGTATTTGTTTTAAAAAGAAAAATAATGTATAAACATCACATATTAGTATTTTGGAAAATAAACTAAAATACAACAAAAAATAATCAACCATTGAACATTTTAGAAAGTAAAGAACTAAAAGCTACATTTTAAATGGATATTTTAAATAAATCCTATGCTTACCCTTTATTTCCTTGTTCCAGAACTTGAATAATAAACAAGTGTGACCAATATTGTCATCCAAAATGACTCAATTTATTAAAATGTAGCATATGTTCAGTATTTTATGACTATTTTGTAAAAAGTGAGATAATTCCACCTGTATCAACCTGGTAAAAATATATGTTCTTTCCTCAAATATTTACTACTAGGAAATGAAAACATATTTACCAATTCTTAAAAGATAATGATGTTTTTAAATGAAAAATAATTTAACTTTTATTATGAGCAGATTCATTAAAGACATATAAAGGAAGTAAAGTGTCACATTTTAGAACCACACTTTAGGATAAAGTTTTTGGTATAAAATAGAAATGTGGGTCATATGCCTAACTAAAATTGAGTATTCTGCTTCATTTAGCATAAGCAGTTTTTTTATATGCAGTATGATAATGGTGTTCTCTGAAGTATATAAAGAGCTAACAATAACTCATAATTATTAACAAATATTTATGTATCTTCAGTTTGATTATAACCTTCTTTCTGATATACAAAAGAAGATGAAAAGATGAATGATTCTCATAATTTTCCAAAATCAGTTAAATGAACAGCAAAACAAGAAATAATATTCATAAAACACAATTTTTTAGTGAAAAACATTACTATGTTTTAAGAATAAAGTGAATTTTTTTGGTATTTTGTCTAAGGAGTAAGGCTATGATGGTATGGTTTAAGAATTTCATGGAATAAACAAAATATTGGTTAGTACTCTTCCAAGATGTAAAAGACAGCTTCCAATATCTTTCATGACTTCTAAATATATATTTTCAGTCCATATCTTTCTTGAGTTCTAGACTTAAGTTCCTATCACACACAAAAGTTGCTCTTCCCGTGGTGCTCCCTGTCACAAGAAATGGAATCGTCACCCATGCAGTTTTCAAGCCCAAAACCTGGAAAGAGGCATGCTTGAAAGAGTATTCTTTTCCTCATTCACCACAGACAATCAATAATAAAATACTGTGATTTTTATAAATAACTTTTTATATCTCTCTCTGATTTTCTTCATCTCTAATTCCACTGGCCTATTCCAAGCATGTATTTTTTGCCTGAAGAAAATAAAACAATTTCCTAACTTATCTGCCAACAACCATTTTTATCCCTGCAGTCCACTCTCCACATACAGCCACAGTGATTTTTTTAAGGTAAAATTCTGATTATTTCACTAACCCACTAGGAACCTTCAATGGCTCATCAGTCTCATTGCATGCCACCTCACACCTTTTGCCTTTACCACCCTCTTTGTTTACGACATTCTATCATACAACACTCTTATATAGCTATTTCTTGCACTCAGAGTCAGAGTCTTTGCATACATTGTTCCCACTGTGTGAAATTCTCATCCCCCATCTTTTAGGGCTTAGCTTAAATGCGATTTCTTTAAGGACACCCTCTCTGAATCCTCAGAGAGGGGATTTAGATTTAGATTGTCCCATAATTCTCTCTTGGCATTCTTCTACATTTTCTTTGCAGTATGTTTTAATATTACAATTGAAAACTTATTAGTGAAACTACTTTTTTTTTTTTTTTCTATCTTGCCACCCTCCAAAGTCCATCAGAGAAGCAGGAATCTGGTCACTTCTGTTCCTCTTTTATTTCACCTTTTTCTCTTAAAGTGCTCATCCACCTTCTTGTTTAAATCCATGGTAACTATCACAGGTGAGAATACATACACATATTAAAATAATGATGGATGGGGGCTTCCCTGGTGGCGCAGTGGTTAAGAATCTGCCTGCCAGTGCAGGGGACACTGTTTGATCCCTGGTCCGGGAGGATCCCACATGCTGCAGAGCGGCTGGGCCTCTGCGCCACAACTACTGAGCCTGCACTCTAGAGCCCATGTGCCACAAGAAATAAAAAATAATAATAATAATAATAAATTAATTAAATAATGAGGGATGGAAGGGAAAGAAATGAATGAAGAACTAATTTTTCTTAATGATCGCCTTGATGGAGCGAGAACTGACAAATCATGATATTGATACTTTTCTGTTTAGACTTAAGCCTCACACAGCTTCAGATTTCATCAGAATTCTCCAGAGGAAAAAGAATGGTGTCATTCTTGGCCCCATTTGGTCACCAGAAACTATGCCAGTTTGCTTGCCCCCTAGTGTGACACTACCTAGACCTAGTCCATGTTGTCAGCACCTAGCCCTCATCAAGAATTGACAAGAATGTCAGGGACAGCTTTAGATCCCTATTTCATCTCTAAAAGCTTCTGCTCTCTCTGGAATTTTAATCCCTCTAGTCCTCTGCCACTTTGTGCCTTTAAATATATGATTTTTAATTTAACCCAGCTTTTCTAGTTATCCTCTGCAGGAGCATTGGCCTGCAATGCTATTCCATCCTACACCACTTCCATGACATTATCACTTGATAATGATTTCACAATTTATGTATTTGGCTTTGACTTTTATTGTACTTTTTAAAAAATTAAACTGTTGAATTTGAAGTATGATTATATTTTGGAAAGCTATACAAAGAGCACATGCTGGAGAGACATGCTTGCTTATACCCCTGCTCTCATCTACTCTCATTTCTATCCCACCCCTTTAGGTTATCATTTTCATCACTTTCTTGTTTATACCTTCACAGTGTTTCTTTATAAAAATACAAATGATTATAAATGCATACCGCTATACTCTCTTCTTTCTTCAGAGGAAGTAGCAAACTATTGGGTCGGCCAAAAAGTTTGTTCAGGTTTTCTGTAACATCTCATGGAAAAACCTGAATGAACTTTTCGGTGAACCCAATATATTGACTGTTCTGTACCGGATTTTTTCATGTTACAATATATTCTTAAGATCCCCTCCTATATGAACATAGAGCTCCTCCCTATTTGTTTTCACTTTCATTATATTACATTGTGCAAAAATGAAATCATCTACTCAACCTGTCTGTTGCTCTTTCACACTTAGTTTTTTCCCAGTGTTTGTTGTTTCATGTATATATTAAATACACAATATGTGGTTGTATGTAATATAGATAGCCTTACGGATGTAAACATATTTTTTTGCAGGATATCTGCAAAAAGGATTTCAAGAAGTACAAGTGCTGGCATAAACGGTAAACATATCTGCAATTTTTTTAAGTATTAAAGATACCCTTTTCATCAGAGTTGCACCATTTTGTGCTCTTTCAAGCAATATATGAAAGTACTTTTTTTTATACAGCAACATAAACAGATCTACTATCAATGTTTTATTCCTGTCAACTAGGTACATAAGAAATACTATCACATAAAAATTTTAAATTCTATGACCTTTACTATAGATATGGCTGAACATCCTTTCATATTTGTATTTGTATTTTGTTTTCTTTGATGCTTTTCCACTTTTCTATTGGGATGTTAATCTTAGGAGAGCTTTACTTATTAGAGGAATATACTTATTATATTCTATAATCTTTTATAGAATATGAGTTGCATAAATTCATTGTTGCTTCGCTTTTGACTTTGCTTATTATTTTTAATTTTATGGAGTAAAATTTATCAGTCTTTCCCTTATGACTTCTAGATTTTTAGTCACAGTTACAAATACCTTCCCCTTTTAAAAATAATAATGGAATTAGCTGATTTTTTTTACCACTTGTATTATTTAATTTTTTTTACATTTAAATCTTTGTCCCATTTGAGTTTTTCCTGGTGTATCACATGGGCTCTGGATATAATTTTTTCCCCAAAGTCTATCCCCATTGTACCCAAACCACTTTCTTAAAAGTCCATTATTAATGCACTTATTTAGAATTTTACTTTCATTACATTAAATTCCTATATGAGTTGAGATCTGTTTCTAGACTTAATGTCAGTCTATTCATAAATCAATATTATATTTCTTCAGTGTTGAGACTTTATGGTGCATTTTAGCTTATGAGGCTAAGCCTCTGTTATTGTGTTTCTTTGTTTCAGATTCCCAAGCTACTCTTGCTTATTTTTCCATAAAAACCTTAGAATCAGGTTTTATAGTTCAATAATTCCATTAGTATTTTCGTTATCACATTAAAATTATGAATTAACTTAAGGAGAACTGATATATTGGTGGTGTTAGGTCTTCCTATTCAATAATATGAGATATATCTTTTCAAATTGTTCAAGTCAGTTTTTGTGACATTCAAGTGTGTTTCATTTTATTTTGAAAGTATTTTTATTTTGAAATTATTATTTATTTTGTAACTCACAGGTAGTTGTAAAAATAGTACAAAGCATCATGTGTACCCTCACCCAGCATCCCTAAATGGTGAAATCTTATATAACTGTAATATAATATTAAAACCAGGAAACTGGCATTGGCTTACTGCTGTTAACCAGACTACAGACCTTACTTTGTTTTTATTTTTCAGTTAATATACGTTAAATTTTTTTAACTGAATTTGTTTGTGTGTGAGTGTGTGTGTGTATAGCTCAATATATCTGCTATTTTTTATATGCTGTTACCTTACCAAATAGTTAGCTAAATGTACTGGCTATTATTTCTTTTCTTCTTTTTTTATAAATTTATTTTTGGCTGCATTGGGTCTTCATTGCTGCATGTGGGCTTTCTCTAGTTGCAGAGAGCAGGGGCTACTCTTCAATGTGGTGGCTTCTCTTGTTGCAGAACACAGGCTCTAGGCGCATGGGCTTCAGTAGTTGTGGCACGGGGCCTCAGTAGTTGTGGCTCACTGGCTTAGTTGCTCTGTGGCATGTGGGATCTTCCCAGACCAGGGCTCAAACCCGTGTCCCCTGCATTGGCAGGCGGATTCTTAACCACTCTGCCACCAGGGAAGTCCTATTATTTCTAATACAATGTAAAAAGAACTGGTAATATTGCTCTAGGAAGTTTTACTGTGACTGGGTAGACAAATACTGGAGTTCAAATGTCACCAAAAGTGAAGGATCCTATGTTTAACATACCTTTCAATCAGGACCTCTTGAAAGACTATACTCTAGGATAAAGGACAATCTGAAAATTGATAAGGTCTTTTAAAAACTTAAACCTATCCTTAAATCAGCTAAATTCCTGCTTGGTTTACAGGGAACTGTTCATATTCTACCTTCCTTAATAAAGCTATTGTAAAATATTTTTGGAGTTATTAATGTTCAGAGTCTCTATTATTTTTAGTACACAAAATCTCACATGATTAAAAATAATTATAGGAGTTATAAGAGACAGAGTCAAGAGAAAAAAAATGAAATTTAAATAGTACTACAGGATATTCAGATACTAGATATCTGACAGACATTTTAAATTTAGAGGATTAATATGTCCAAGAAAACAGATGACAAGATAGAGAATATTATCAGAGAACTAGAATCTATTAAAAAGAAATAAAATTCTATAACAGAAAAGTACACTAATTATAATGAACTCATAGGTGAATTTAACAACTAATTAGACACAGGGGATGGTAGAATTAGTAAACTAGAGTAGAGGTAACTGGAAAAGCAGGTGGAAATGTTATTAATACATTAGAGTAGAGATCAGTGAAAAAACTTTAGTCTGAAGCACAGAGCATAAAAGCAAATGAAAACAGAAAGTAGAAAAGAATAAAAGATACATGGATATAGTGAAAGGTTTACAATGTGTAACTGATATCCAAAAGGTAAGTAGATAAAGAATGGAGCAGAAGCAATATCTGAAGAAAGAATAGTTAAGTATTTTCCAAAACCAATGAAAGATACTGTGGTAGATAATCACTCAACATGGCTATCATTGATTCCTCTTTTCCCCCGATACATGCTTGTTGCTCCTGACATCAAGAGATGGAATCTAATCACCCTCTTTCTGAAACATGACTTTTTTGACAAATAGAATGCAGAAGAGTGACATTCTTGGACTTTCAGCCTAGGTCTAATGAAGCCTTGCAGTTTATGCCTTGTACCTTATGCCTGGGTCTCTTAGAACACTAAAACTTGGGATGTTCCCTTTTGGAATTCTTGCACTTTGTTAGCAGACATTTAAGTTACATAAAGAAGCCTCTATGACCAATCAACAGCCCCACCTAGGCTCCTAGCAAAATTTAGCCTAAATTGTCAGCCATCTAGGAAATCTAACCCAGTCATGCTATCAGGTAACTCAAATGTTATGTGCCATCTGACCACAAGCTCAAGAGAAACCTTAAGCAAGAACTACCCTGTTGAGCCCAGTCAACTCACAGAACCATGAAAGATAAGGATAAATTGTTGTTGTTAAGTGATTAAATTTGGGATGGTTTGTTACTGTTATGGACTGATTTCTGTTCCCTCCAAAATTTATATGCCAAAATCCTAACTCCCAGTACTTTGGAATGCCATCATATTGGATACAGGGTTTTACAGAGGTAATTAAGTTAAAATGAGGTCAGTTGGGTAGGCCCTAATCCAATATAACTGGTGTCATTATAAGAAGAGAAAATATGGACACAGACATTCACAGAGTGAAGACAATGTGAAGACTCAGGAAAAGATAGCCATCTACAAGCCAAGGATATCTGGAACAGACCCTGCCTTCATAGCCATCAGAAGGAACCAACCCTGCACCAACTGTACACTTCTAAATGACACATGGCTTAAATGAAAAATACATTGAAAGGCATATTTGAATTGAAAGTATGAGTAAAAATATATATCAAGACTTCTGGGATGCAGCTAAATTTATACTTGGATAGAAAAGGCATATATACCAATAGACAGAAGATATAGGTGAATAAAATAAAAATACTAAAAACATAGAAGTAAAATGATAGAAATTATAAAAATAAAAGCAGAAAGATTTGTTAGACACACACACACACACACACACACACACACACACACACAGACATTCAATTTTTAATTTAAAACATTCTCACAAAGAAATTCTAGGCCCAGGTACATGACAAGTGAGTTCTTCCAAAGATTCAGTTTAAAAATTATATCATACCTCCATAAATTAGTCCAGATATTAAGAGAAGAGGAAATATTTCTCAACTTATTTTATGAAACCAGAGTAACACTGATGCCAAAGCCTAACAAGCACATTAATAAGAAGGGAAAATTATAAGGCAACCTTATTCATGAATATAGATGCAAAAATTCTAAACAAAGTATCAGCAAATTGAATCAAGCAACTGACTAAATCCAATTTATTCCTAGAATAAAGTAGAGGTATCATATTGCAATCATTTCAATAGATGCATCAAATGCATTTGATAAATTTTAAAATTTATTAATTAAAAAAAAGTTTTAGTGAACTAGAAATAGAAACAAACTGGCTTATTTTGATAGATGGTACCACTACCACACTTAAGGGTAAATTTACAGCAAATTTTATATCTAACAATAAAATACCAAAAACCTTCATCTTGATGGGCATAAAAAACAAGTATACCATCACTGCTTCTATTCAACACTGTACAGGATATCTTAATCAGTGCAAGAGAAAAAAAATGTATAAGCGTTAGAGAAGAAGAAATAAAAATCATTATTTGCAGATTGTGATTATGTACTGCGGAAAAAGGAACTTCAGAATGTAGTCAGTATTGCTAAGAGAGCTCTTTAAAATGGAGTTGGAAGGCCATTAAGGAAGCAGGGCTTATGCACATCCTCACCAGCTGGAACTATGAACTTCTGAATTGGGCCAAACCACAAATATTCCAAGAACTCTACAAGAAAACCTGCAACCTGTCACAGTAACAAACTTTTCCCTCCCTCTGGTGGTAGCCTTTAGCAACCAATCATGTAAAGATAAAAATAGCTTTGGCTTGCCAGTACCAATCATAATTCTTTTGAAACAACTTTTGCAATCTTGTTGGTTTTTTTGCCTTTATAAACCCCTGTTTTTTATCTCCTCCTTGGAACACATTTTCAACTCTTGCTCAGATCAGTGTCTCCTGAATTGGAATTCTCAAACGCCAAATAAAGCCTTTATTTCTTTGCAGCTTTGCTGTGGTGAATTTTGTTCATTATTACATAGAAAATCTGAAGTAATCTACCAACTAACTATTAGAAATTAATATGAACACAGTCGCAGAATACAAGGTCAAAGCAATAAGAATGAATTGCATTTCCTTCATACCAGTAATAAACAACGATTTTATACTAAGTTTATTGTTTTCCAAAGTTATGTATTCATTTGTAGATGGTATTTTGCTGGCACTTTTTTAGATCTGCTATGTCTGGACCCCCTAGGCATTTTGCAAAACTTTTTTCCCATTCTTTCCAAAAATACTCTGCTTTGACTTATCTACCTCGGTCCTACTCCCAGAACTTCCATCTTAAGGTACAACCCTCTCTTCCTGAGCAGAAATATATGCTGGAGATATTTGAGATCTGTCAATCCTGAGACCCTCTCCACATTCCCTGTTATTCTTTGTAACATCTTTATGAATCTACAAGCTGGTTCCTTGTTCTACTTCAATTTTGGCAATATTTATATGCAATTACAACTCTGTCATTTTTTGTTGATCTCATACTTGTACTGAAACAACAGTATATGTGTGCATGTGTGTTTATGTGTGTGTGCATGCATGTTATATTTTATTCTACTTATTGCTCTCTACAGTTACCAGGAGACATGAGAAGATTCAGAACTAGACTTCTAGAATATTACTATGATCTTTCTCATCTCACTGCTGAGAATATTTGCTCAGAAGTTTCACATGAGCTTTAAATAAGGCATGCTCAACATTGTACTGATTATGTTCAATCTGAGCTTTCTCTTCTCCTTGAATTTCTTATCTCAGTTAATGCATTATCATTCATTTAGTTCTCCAGACTGGACAACTGGACATAATTCCAGATTTTTCCACATTGTATACCAGGAACATCAAATTAATAACCTTGCCCTTTGATCCAAACTAAATATTTCTCTATTATGTTCTATTCTCTCTATCTCTAAATAGAGATAAATTCTAAACTGGTCTCCTAAGTACCTTCCTTTGTTTCCAGTTTTCCCCTATCAGCTTCATCATCCACACTATCTTCAAACTAATCTATCTAAAACACATATTTGATAACTTTTACTTCTGAGGTTTACTCTTTTCAATGGCTTCCAGGTACATACAGGATAACATCATTCATGTTAACATGGCAAAGAAAGCCTCCCATGACCAGGCCCCTACCAAGCTCAAATCTCCCTGTCCAATTTACAATCATGCTACTCTTGTCATAACAAACTCCTTGCCAAGATATTTCACACATTTTTGCCTCTACTTTTCCTACTAATTTTTCCTGTTAAGAACTTGCCGCCAGTTTGCTTGCATTATGAGAAATCACTTATCTTCACAACTCAAGTTGAAGTGCCACACTGTCTATAAGCATTTCCAAATCATCCTAGATAAAAATGACCATTTTCTCCACTTTGTTCCCAGGTCAATCTGTACAAGCTTTAATCAAGGCATTTCTAAGTACTCCCTGCACTCCTTTTTATGTGTTTTTCTCCCCCTAGTAAACTCTAAGCAGCTTGAAGGCAAGGTCCATATTTTATTAGTTTTTGTAGTTTCAGTGCCAGATCTAGGTGAATAAGTAAAAACCTGCTTCACTGTATTGATATGTTAAAGTTTTGTCTCCCATCTAAACTGCAAGTTCATTGAAGTCAGAGACCATATGTGCCCAACTCAGATTTTTTTGCATATATTTATTCATGTTTTTTAGTCTGTTTTCCTAGGGGACAACAAATTGCTCCTGATGACCTAAAGGTTTATGTTAGCCTTTTGAAAAAAATAATTTGAAAATAATGACCAATTATTCTGCTACTATGATAAAAACAAATGTTAAATAAATTTCATATATTCAGGAAGAACAAATGAATAACAAATGTTGGTTTAAGTTAGAATAGTAATAAACTTATGTATTGAAATTCCAAAATTCTAGAAGTTATTTTGTTCCTTTGTTGATGACACTGATGTTTTCTCATAGTCAAACTGGTAATATAGGAGTAAATAGTCAATAAACATCTATAACCAATGAATCAACATTGTAATCACATGTGTTATAATTAAGATTTTTTTCCTATATTTATGAATTTTTCAGGTGTGTTAAATTAAGTAAATAAATTTAGTTTTAAGTTAAACTAAATGTGTTATCTATATACATACTTTATGCAAATAAATTAGTTAAAATAGAGAATTAAGCATATACATGAATTTTGAAAATATAACAATTTTCCCCTCTAGCAGTTGCTACCTTGAAACAAAAGCATAAATCATTTACTACAATATTCTAAAACCTTCCTAAACTTGTCTTTCATATGTATTAAATGAATAATGATTATGAATAACATATACACACCGAAGGATGGTCAGGATGCTTGGTATACCAGCAAAAGCAGAAAATACAATTGTAGAAAAGATAAAAGCAATGAACAAAGGTAATTTATAGCACTTTGAATCACATGTCCCATGTCTAGCGTCAATAAAATCACCTTGATTATCTGAGGTTGTTAATCCTTCTTTAATGCAAGAACAATTGTAATATGTCTATGAAAATGAAGACAGGAAACAATCTTTTAGAAATATAGTCATAAGACAAAAACTCTTATAATTGTAAAATAAAAATTAAATCATTAACTGCAGGGAGACTAGGCAGTTTTATTAGTAAATATCCTTATATTAAATCTGCCATTCATAATTTACAAATGAACCACTAATGATAAATAAGACCAAGGTATTTTACCTAACAAAGAATTGTGTATGTGTATATATAATTGTAGTTACTTAGGAAAAATTCTATTAATCTAAGAAATTTCACTAAAAATATTTACACTTAATTGTACAAATAATTGTTGGAGAGAGATATAGATTAAGGACAAATAAGGAAAATGTAATGAATAAAGTGGAATTTTAGCTAGGATTTGAAATACGGAGTTACCCAATCATAGACAGTTTTAGAACTATGCTGCAAAGGCAAGACTTTATTTTGTATGTGATGATGACAGGGCTGTTATCTATTAGGCAGAGTAGGCACAGTGTACCTAGGAACCACAATACTTTCAGAACCAAAAAAAAAAGGTTTTAATTTTAGTGTCTTTTAAAATCAGAGAAAAAATAAATATCATAATAATGAATATATTATAATGCATCCAGCCTGGATCATATTTGTCTTTACGCCAATGCAGTTGTACATTAAATCAATCTCTCTCTCTCTCTCTCTCTCTCTTTCTTTTTTTAAGTGAAGGAAAGGGTTTAAAAAGGCAAAAGTGCCTAAAGCCAACATAAGTCATAATGTAGTCCCTAATGGGAACGAATGAAAACTTGGGGTTGTTATATTATTATTGATAACTCAAGGAAGATGAATAGGTGATATTTTCTAAGAAGAACTAAACAGAGTTGGAGATACAGAGACCAGTTAGCAATTTGTTAATCTATTGAAAAGATTCTAAATTAAATAATAATAATAATTTTAAAAATTCAGTAGAAATATTAAACTAAGTTACCAGTGAAGGAATAAGAGGAAATAAAGATGGCTTGAACCTGGGTGATTCAGAAAATGATGGTACAAAAACCATGTCGTTGTTTAGGGAAGCTGCTAAGTGGTTACTGGATATATTAAACAAAAATAGAAATATCTAAATAGCAAATCATTCATTCTACCATACTTTTTTTATAATGCCTATGTGCCAAACATCATTCTAGGTATTGTGAAAACATAGTAAGCAATACAATAGAAATCCCTGCCCTCATGTAGGAAATTTTTTACTTGCATGAGATAGGCAATTTTTTTAAAAAAAGAACCTTTAATGGAGCACATGGTGACAAATACTATGGAGGAAAAAATAAAGTAAGGGATAAAAACAGGGATTATAGGGGTGAATTTAGCATGATCAGGTAATGCTACAATGATACAGTGATATTTGAGCAGAGATTTGAAGAAGGTAAGGGAGTGAGCCATGTGGTTACCTGAAAGAAGTATATTCCAGGTGGGAAAAACAAAACAGAAATTGAAAAGCCTTGGGACTGGAGCTTGCTTGACAAATTCAAAGAAAAACAAGGAGAAAAATTTGGTTGAATCAGAGTGAACATGAGGGAAACTAAGAGAAAATAAAATTGGAGTAATGAGGGAAGGATTTATATAGAAACTGGTAGGTAATCGCAAGAGCAATTTAAGAACTTCAGTTTTCATTCTTAGTAATGTGAAACCATTAGAGGGATAGATGTATAAATGGCATTTTTTAAAAGATCGCTCTAGCTGATATATTGAGGCTACTGAACTGTGCAAGCAAGGGTAAAAGCAGAGAAAACAGTTAAAAAGCTCTTGAAGTAAGATGCAAGTCATTGGTGACTGCGGCCGGGGTATCAGAGAAAATGATGAAGATAGTCAGATCTAGCATGTATTTTGAAAGTAGATTTGAAGGGTCCTAGGGTAAGAATAGTTACCAGAAGGAGAAAGTCATATGGAGAAGGCCTCCCTGAAAGAAATTAAGACTTGCAGGCAAGGGAGGCAGTCAGTCCATGGCTCAGAGAGGGAACCAAGACAATAAACACAACGACTTCACTTTTCCCCCCCATCTTTCTGATTTTCTATCAAGACTCCTTATTATCATAGTCTATATGATAATAGATTATATATGATAATAGAACTCTCATCCTATAGTTTGGTCTCTTGGAACAGTGAGGAGGGTAGAGAAGGTGAAAAGTGGATCTGGAGGTCAGAAAAAAGATATCGAGTACAACAAATAATTGAAGACCATAGAACCTAAGATGACTAAGGGGAAAAGTGAAAACGTGAAGAAAGTTTAGTGAACAGATAGTAGGATCACAAGATATTAGGCTCTGGAAGGGCTGAAGAACTGTAGAGTTATATCCAAAGAGATACAACCAAAATGGGAAAAATTATATTAAAATGAAATAGTAAAATATATTCAATTCAAATAATAAAAGAAGATAGATCTAAGTCTACCATATCAATAATTATAATAAATGTCAGTTGTCTAAAAACTCCAATTGAAAGACAGACATTAACAGAATTGAGGAAAAAGCAAAAGCATATTATACCTTGGCTACAGGAGACACTTTAAACATAAGGACACGAACAGTTGGAAAATAAAATGATAGAAGTAAGATAAACCATGAAAACAGCAAGAAAGCTTACAGTGACTGTTTAATATATAAAACAGACTTCAAGACAAAGAGTATTATCAGAGATAGAAAGGGACATTTTGTAAAGATAAAAGGAACAATTCATCAAGAAGCTGTGACAATTATTAATGTGTATGCACACAATAAGAGGGTCTAAAATACATGAAGTCAAAATAAAGAGAGAAATAGACAACTGTATAATTATATTAAGATATATTTTTCATATATAATGTTCAGGATTTCATATATTATTACAAGGTATGCAAAATGACAAGAATAATTGGCTTAAAATTAGAAGAACAAATATAAGTAGACTACTACAGATAGTAGACTTAATAGCAAGAACTTTAAATAGTTATGATTAATATTTTCCAGAAAATAGAGGGTAAATGGATAAAATATCTTAAATGATGTGGAATTTCACCAGGGACTTGGATTCTACAGAAACATAAATGTTAGAACGGAAAAACACAATGAGTAAACTTACAACCTCAGTAATGGGTTTAACAACAAAGCAGACACGGCAGAATACAGAAATAGTAAGTGGAAGACAGGTCAACAGAAAATATCTACATTTAAACAAACAGATAAAAGGAGATGGAAAATAGAGAAAAGAGCAAAAGAGTATGGGACACAGTGGAAAGGTCTATTTGTAGTCTGCTGTTAGGCAGAATATTAAGATGGAACCTGGGCTTCCCTGGTGGCCCAGTGGTTGAGAATCTGCCTGCCAATGCAGGGGACACGGGTTCGAGCCCTGGTCTGGGAAGATCCCACATGCCGCGGAGCAACTAGGCCCGTGAGCCACAATTACTGAGCCTGCGTGTCTGGAGCCTGTGCTCCGCAACAGAAGAGGCCGCGACGGTGAGAGGCCCGCGCACCGCGATGAAAAGTGGCCCCCACTTGCCGCAACTAGAGAAAGCCCTCGCACAGAAACGAAGACCCAACACAGCCAAAAATAAAAATAAATAAATAAAAACATGTCAATTCATTAAAAAAAAAAAAAAAGAAACAGATGGCACCTAAGATTCCCACCCTGCTATTTTATAAACCTGCATAATCCCTAGATTGATGTGAATTGGTGGATTTTAATCCCCTTACTAAGTTATGTTACATGGCATAGCTGACTTTAAGAAACAGAGGTAAACTTCACCTAATTAGATAATATATAAAAGGAACTGAGCTTTTCCTGAAGTCAGAGAGTGAAAGCATGTCATAAGGGAGATTCTGTTGCTAGTTTTGAAGATGGAAGGAGTCATGTGGCAAAGAATGGGGGTGGCCTCTAAGAGCTAAAATTGGCCCTCAGCAGACAGTTACCAAGGAAATAGGGGCTTCATTTTTTACAGCCCAATGGAACTGAATTTGGCCCAAAATCTGAATGACCTTGGAAGTAGATTTTTTCCCAGAGCCTCCAGAAAGGAATGTATTTCAGCCAACACCCTGATTTCAGTCTGTGAGACTCCGAGCAGAGGAACCAGCAATGCCATATCTAGACTTCTGACCTGTGAGCTAATAAATGGGTATTATTTAAAGACACTAAGGCTGTAGTAATTTGTTATGCAGCAATATTAAACTAATATTTGGTGCCTCCTCCACAACCAATAAAAGAGGAGAAAGTGAGGGAGAAATAATAGCTGAGAATTTTCCAACTGATAGACATAAATCCACGGACTAAAGATATTCTGTGAAACCCTAGCAAAATAAGTATAATGAAAACCGCATCCAGGCACATCAAAGTAAAATTGCTAAAAGTCAAAAAAAAAGAGAAAATCTTAAACGCAGCTAAGCAGCCAGAGACATAAAGACAATATAATGACATCTTTCAAACGCCGGGGCACGGTCAGGGGGTGGGGTGGCGGGCGGGCATCACTGCCAATACAGAATTCCATACCAAGTGAAAACAGTTTTTCTTTTCAGAAATGAGAGTGAAATATGGTTCTTAAGGAAAAAAAAAAAAATCTCATATGAAAACATGGAAATGCAAGGAAGTGGGTAAATATAAGTGCATACTGACTGTGCAAAAAACAACAATAACAGTATGTGTCCTTTAAAATATATGGAGAAATAAAATATATGACAAAAATAACACAAAGGTGGGAAATCAGTAAATGAAGTTAAAATATTCTAGGGATGTTTCAACTGGAAGAGATCCTGAAGCCTGGCTTCTTGTAATCCCTAATGCTTTGGACGAGACTGACTTCCCTTCTCTATAGATATGTAGAATGAGGCTCCTGTTGGACTACAGCAGTCTCTGGAAGAAAACCCCTGATACTGCTATTTTATACTGAAAGCCATATCAGCTGCTGAAAAGAGCTAGTCCTAGTGAGAAGATCATGAAGAAAAGCCCAAGATTTCTTTCGTATCTGTATAAGGAAATTTGAAGATCTTGATAGCATGGATAAGAATATGTGGGTCTCAATGAGGCAAGACACTTGGAATATTATCAACATGAAGAGCAGATATCTATTTTCAGTTTTGGTAAAGCTGTGATTTTCTATAGAAACTTAGGAATCTTCAAAGGTATAGTATTTCCTACCACTCCTCTTGTAAACTTTTGCATAAGTGTAATTGAAGAGCACTCAATTCTAATACATTTGACCCTTATATTTTGAATACGAACATTTAATCAGAATTATTTCAAAGTTGACATATTTTCATTGAAAAAAATTTTCCAGAGGGAATTCCATTAACACAATTTAGACACAATAATTTTTTTATATGGTATTTCTCTAATTTTCATTTTGTTAAAATTATTTTTACTGGCATCAGTTCTTTCCCATTTGAAATTAATGTATATTTTATCCATTAATTGGTTTCATCTGTATCAAATTGTACTAATCATTACTTCTGCTATTGTCAGTTTTCCTTCAGAGCCATTATTTCTTTCAAGGCTAATTGTCCTGGGTAATTCGTAACAGATCTAATTTTTGTCAAAAATATTTTATTCTTTCAAATTTTATTCAGCATCAAATGTTATCACACAGTTTGAGTCACTATTTTGTGAATTATTTCATTATTCATTATTCATTATTCCTTAGAGGAATGAAAGGAAATTATAAAGTTTTTTATGAAATAGAAACAATTCCCTAGAAGGGATTCCCCAGAAAAAGAAAGATGGGTTGGAGCTATATAGTGGCTGGCAGTTTTAGCTCTTGAATATCCCATGGATCAAAACACCAAGGTCAAGCAGTTCTGCTTTATTCTGTGGTGACAACATGAGCTTTAAAAAATCATTTACTTGTCAAGATAAAATGGAGGAGAGGAAGTAAACAGGAGTGTAAATTAAGATTTTCCATAAGTTAATAAATTGTTGAGGATGGGTAACTAACATATGGGAGTTCATTTTGGTTTTCTATTACATTTAAAGTTTCCCACAGTAATATATTTTAAAGATTTTAAATATCATTTAAAATATATTTTAAAATATATAAATCATTTAAAACATGTAATAGTTTTTAAAATATATAATACATATAAATGACCATTTTAAATTTAAAAATTTTAAAGAATCATTTTAAACATTTAAGAAGAAAGATTTTTAAAGGGTATATAATCTTTTTAATATTAATATTCAATTAAAAACTGAAGATATATTGTTAAATAGTAGGCCAGTGAAAATATGACAACGAGGAACTAAAGTTGGTCAGGCATGCTAATATACTGTAATAAAATGATCTGTGTGTAACAGGAAAAAGAATATTGTTATGTACGTACTAATAAATAAAGTACTAATAAAGTACTTCATTGCCTGCTAAGGAAGATGCTATAACGCCCATGGGTCAGGAAATATCCTCTTTGTTGCTCTCTTCCCCTCGCAAAGACTAGACAAAGAGAGGGGAGGGAGGAACACAGAATTTTTAAAACCTGGGTCCCTACTTCACTCCCAATTCTCACAAGTCCTATGTATTGTGATCACATGAAGCCATAATTTAAGAAAAATTTAAGAAAGGGGAAAATAAGAGGGGGAAACGATTTTATAGAGAGCAGGAGTAAAATATAAACATCATCTATAAGTTGCACTTCTTAATGGAGAGGAGGAAGCAGAGAAAAAGATAATTACCTTGTGATTCTTTAATGTTTTAGAATATGTACAACCTGCAAAGCAAGGAGAAAAATATCCAATATCATTTCTTCCACATGTAGCAGAATAAAATGAAGATGAGCATTTACAATGAGAATTGCAAGGAGCTGTCAGGTTTCCCAACTGCCCTGTTCTGTAAAAGAAGAGATTGAATGTAATTATAATACAACTGTATTATCCTTATTAATGTATACACAAAGATATCAATGAGATCAATAAAATATGATTATTTAAATAATTTTAACAGATTTAGGTATAACAGATATATAATAAACTGTACATTTTTAAAGTATACAATCTGCATACACTTGTGAAACCATCACTGCAATCATGTTAACAAACATAATCATCACCCCCAATAGTTCCCTCATGCTCCTTTATAATTTCTCCACCCCCTGGCATCTGCTGATCTACTTTCTGAAACTGTTCATTAGTTGGAATTTCATAGTGCACTAGGTGCACTTTCTTTGTCTGGCTTCTTTCATGCAGCTGGTCTTTACATGGTCTTTGTATGGTCATATGCTTCCATGTCTCTTGGATAAATATTAAGGAGTAGAATGTTTGGATCATATGGTAGGTGTTCATTTAACTTTTTAAGAAACTGTCAAACAGTTTTCCAAAGTGATTGTGCTATTTTGCATTCTCACACGCAGTGTGTAAGATTTCAATTGCTTTCTATATTCCTTGCCAACACTTGGAATAGTCAGTCTTTTTTAGACATTCTAACAAGGACACAGTAACTTCATATTGTGGTTTTTAATACGTATTTCCCTAATGACTGATGCTGGACATCTTTCCATGTGCTTATTTTCCATCTGTATCTATTATTTGGTTAATATCTGTTTAAATCTTTTGCCCATTTTTGTGCATATTACTAAGCATTGAAAGTTCTTTATATGTTCTAGAAACTAAGTTCTTTGTTAGATTTATGATTTTCAAATATCTTCTCACAGTCTATGGCTTGTTTCTGCATTACCTTAATGGGATCTTTCAAAGAGCAGATGCTTTTTATTTTAATGAAGTCCAGTTTATCAATACATTTCTTTATGTATCACATATTTGGTGTCATAACTAAGAAATCTTTGCTGAACCCAAGTTCACATAAATTTTCCTTATATTCCTGGAATTTTATATTTCACAATTATATCTACAATCCATTTTGAATTAATTATTTACATGGCATAAGATATGGATCAAAGTTTGTTTAAATATAGATATCTAATTGATCCAGCATCATTTGTTAAAATGACTGTATGTTCTCTGCTAAATTGCATATGCACCCTATCAAAAATCAATTATCTATATATGATTGTGCTTACTTTTGGACTCTCCGTTCTGTTCCACTGACTTATTGGTCTATATTTACACCAATACTACTTTCTTGATTATTGTAGCTTTATAATAAGCCTTGAAATCAAATAGTGTTAGTCCTCCATGTTTGTTCTTTAGAATTGTTTGTGGTTTTTCCAGATCCTTTGCATAACTATATGAATTTAAAAGTCATTTTTCCAATATCTAAAAACAAAAGCTTGCTGGGATTTTGATTGTGATTACATCACATACATACATCAATTTGGGGAGGATTAACATCTTAAAGATACTGAGTTTTGTAACCCACAAATATGGGATATCTCTTCATTTAAAAATTTAGGTCTTTGGGCTTCCCTGGTGGCGCAGTGGTTGAGAATCTGCCTGCCAATGCAGGGGACACGGGTTCGAGCCCTGGTCTGGGAGGATCCCACATGCCGCGGAGCACCTGGGCCCGTGAGCCACGATTGCTGAGCCGGCGCTTCTGGAGCCTGTGCTCCACAACAAGAGAGGCCGCGACGGTGAGAGGCCTGCGCACCGCGATGAAGAGTGGCCCCCGCTTGCCACAACTAGAGAAAGCCCTCGCACAGAAGCGAAGACCCAACACAGCCAAAAATAAATAAATAAATTAATTAAAAAAAAAAAAATTTAGGTCTTTAATTACTGTCAGCAATGTTTTACAGTAATCAGTGCATAGGGCTTTTACATCTTTATCATATTTATCCTTAAGAATTTCTTTTTCTTGATACTATTGTTAATGGTATTGTTGTTTAATATCAATTTCAAGTTGTTTGTAGGTAGTATATAAAATGCCATAGAGTCTTATATATTAATCTTTTCTTCTATGGTATTTCTTTTTGTTTGATAGTATTAACATTATTTTTTAAGTTTTTTCCAGAATTTATTGAGATATAATTGACACAGCACTGTATAAGTTTAAGATGTACAGCATAATTATTAGACTTACATACATCATGAAATGATTATCACAATAAGTTTAGTGAACATCCATCATCTCATATCAAAACAAAATTAAAGAGAAAAAATGTTTTCCTTGTAATGAAACTCTTAGAATTTACCCTCTTAACAACTTTCATGTATGACATACAGCAGTATTAATTATATTTGTCATGTTGTACATTACTTCCTTAGTACTTATTTACCTTATAACTGGTAGTTTGTGCATTTCGACTGCCTTCATTCAATTCCCGATCCCTTAACCCTCTGCCTTTGTTAACCACAAATCTGATCTCTTTTTCTATAAGTTAGTTAGTTGGTTGGTTGGTTGGTTTTAACATCTTTATTGGAGTATAATTTACAATGGTGTGTTAGTTTCTGCTTTATAACAAAGTCAATCAGCTATACATATACATATATCCCCATATCTCCTCCCTTTTGTGTCTCCCTCCCACCCTCCCTATCCCACCCCTCTAGGTGGTCACAAAGCACTGAGGTAATCACCCTGTGCTATGTGCCTGCTTCCCATTAGCTATCTATTTTACATTTGGCAGTGTATATATGTCCATGCCACTCTCTCACTTTGTCCCAGCTTACCCTTCTCCCTCCCAATGTCCTCAAGTCCATTCTCTACGTCTGTGTCTTTATTCCTGTCCTGGTTCTTCAGAACCTTCTTTTTTTTTTTTTTTTTTAAGATTCCATATATATGTGTTAACATACGGTATTTGCTTTTCTCTTTCTGACTTACTTCACTCTGTATGACAGATTCTAGCTCCATCCACCTCACTACAAATAACTCAGTTTCATTTCTTTTTATGGCTGAGTAATATTCCATTGTTTATATGTGCCACATCTTCTTTATCCATTCATCTGTCGATGGACACTTAGGTTGCTTCCATGTCCTGGCTATTGTAAATAGTGCTGCAATGAACATTGCGGTGCATAACTCTTTTTGAATTATGGTTTTCTCAGGGTATGTGTCCAGAAGTGGGATTGCTGGGTCGTATTGTAGTTCTATATTTAGTTTTTTAAGGAACCTCCATACTGTTCTCCATAGTGGCTGTATCAATTTACATTCCCACCAACAGTGCAAGAGGGTTCCCTTTTCTCCACACCCTCTCCACCATTTATTGTTTGTAGATTTTTTGATGATGGCCATTCTGACCGGTGTGAGGTGATACCTCATTGTAGTTTTGATTTGCATTTCTCTAATGATTAATGATTTGAGCATTCTTTCATATGTTTGTTGGCAATTTGTATATCTTCTTTGGAGAAATGTCTATTTAGGTCTTCTGCCCATTTTTGGGTTGGGTTGTTTGCTTTTTTGATATTGAGCTGCATGAGTTGCTTCTAAATTTGGGAGATTAATCCCTTGTCAGTTGCTTCATTTGCAAATATTTTTCTCCCATTCTGAGGGTTGTCTTTTCGTCTTGTTTATGGTTTCCTTTGCTGTGCAAAAGCTTTTAAGTTTCATTAGGTCCCATTTGTTTATTTTTGTTTTTATTTCCATTTCTCTAGGAGGTGGGTCAAAAAGGATCTTGCTGTGATTTATGTCATAGAGTGTTCTACCTATGTTTTCCTCTAAGAGTTTGATAGTGTCTGGCCTTACATTTAGATCTTTAATCCATTTTGAGTTTATCTTTGTGTATGGTGTTAGGGAGTGTTCTAATTTCATTCTTTTACATGTAGCTGTCCAGTTTTCCCAGCACCACTTATTGAAGAGACTGTCTTTTCTCCATTGTATATTCTTGCCACCTTTATCAAAAATAAGGTGGCCATATGTGTGTGGGTTTATCTCTGGGCTTTCTATCCTGTTCCATTGATCTATATTTCTGTTTTTGTGCCAGTACCATACTGTCTTGATTACTGTAGCTTTGTAGCATAGTCTGAAGTCAGGGAGCCTGATTCCTCCAGCTCCGTTTTTCTTTCTCAAGATTGCTTTGGCTCTTCAGGGTCTTTTGTGTTTCATTACAAATTGTGAAATTTTTTTTTCTAGTTCTGTGAAAAATGCCCGTGGTAGTTTGATAGGGATTGCATTGAATCTGTAGTTTGCTTTGGGTAGTACAGTCATTTTCACAATGTTGATTCTTCCAATCCAAGAACATGGTATATCTCTCCATCTATTTGTATCATCTTTTATTTCTTTCATCAGTGTCTTATAATTTTCTGCATACAGGTCTTTTGTCTCCTTAGGTAGGTTTATTCCTAGATAATTTATTCTTTTTGTTGCATTGGTAAATGGGAGTTTTTTCTTAATTTCACTTTCAGATTTTTCATCATTAGTGTATTGAATGCAAGAGATTTCTGTGCATTAATTTTGTATCCTGCTACTTTACCAAATTCATTGATTAGCTCTAGTATTTTTCTGGTAGCATCTTTAGGATACTTTGTGTATAGTATCATGTCATCTGAAAACAGTGACAGCCTTACTCTTCTTTTCTGATTTGGATTCCTTTTATTTCTTTTTCTTCCCAGATTGCTGTGGCTAAAACTTCCAAAACTATGTTGCTTCATAGTGGTGAGAGTGGGCAAGCTTGTCTTGTTCCTGATCTTAGTGGAAATGGTTTCAGTTTTTCACCATTGAGGACGATGTTGGCTGTGGGTTTGTCATATATGGCCTTTATTATGTTGAGGAAAGTTCCCTCTATGCCTACTTTCTGCAGGGTTTTTATCATAAATGGGTGTTGAATTTTGTCAGAAGCTTTCTCTGCATCTATTCAGATGATCATATGGTTTTCCTCCTTCAATTTGTTAATATGGTGTGTCACATTGATTGATTTGCATATATTGAAGAATCCTTGCATTCCTGGGATAAACCCCACTTCATCATGGTGTATGATCCTTGTTAAACGTTTCTTGTATTTTCTCCATTTTATTTCCAAGATTTTGGATCATCTTTAGTATTACTATTCTGAATTGTTTTTCAGGTAGACTGCCTATTTCGTCTTCATTTGTTAGGTCTGGTGGGTTTTTGCCTTGCTCCTTCATCTGCTGTGTGTTTCTCTGTCTTCTCATTTTGCTTAACTTACTGTGTTTGGGGTCTCCTTTTCACAGGCTGCAGGTTCATAGTTCCCGTTGTTTTTGGTGTCTGTCCCCAGTGGCTAAGGTTGGTTCAGTGGGTTGTGCAGGCTTCCTGGTGGAGGGGAGTAGTGCCTGTGTTCTGGTGGATGAGGCTGGATCTTGTCTTTCTGGTGGTCAGGTCCACGTCTGGTGGTGTGTTTTGGGGTGTCTGTGACGTTCTTATGATTTTAGGCAGCCTCTCTGCTACTGGATGGAATTGTGCTCCTTTCTTGCTAGGTGTTTGGCATAGGGTGTCCAGCACTGTAGTTTGCTGGTCATTGAGTGGAGCTGGGTCTTGGCGTTGAGATGGAGATCTCTGGGAGATTTTCGCCACTTGGTATTATGTGGAGCTGGGAGTTCTCTTGTGGACCAGTGTCCTGAACTTGGCTCTCCCACCTCAGAGGCACAGGCCTGATGCCTGCCTGGAGCACCAAGAGCCTGTCCTCCACATGGCTCAGAAAAAAAGGGAGGAAACAAAAGAAAGAAAGAAGAAGATACAATAAAATAAAATAAAGTTATTAAAATAAAAATAAAAAATAATGATTTACTAAGCAAAAATTTTTTAAAGTAATAAAAAAAACCCCAAAACGGACAGACAGAACCCTAGGACAAATGGTAAAAGCAAAGCTATACAGACAAAATCACACCCAGAAGCATACATATACACACTCAGAAAAAGAGAAAAAGGGGAAAAATATATATATATCATTGCTCCCAAAGTCCACCTCCTAAATTTGGGATGATTCGTTGTCTATTCTGGTATTCCACAGATGCAGGGTACATGAAGTTGTTTGTGGAGATTTAATCCGCTGCTCCTGAGGCTGCTGGGAGAGATTTCCCTTTCTCTTCTTTGTTGCACAGCTCCTGGGGTTCAGCTTTGGATTTGGACCCGCCTCTGCATGTAGGTCGCCTGAGGGCGTCTGTTCTTTGCTCAGACACGACGGGGTTAAAGGAGCAGCTGATTAAGGGGCTCTGGCTCACTCAGGCCGGGGTGAGGGACGGGTAGGGAATGCGGGGCGAGCCTGCATGCTGGCAGAGGCCAGCATGACGTTGCACCAGCCTGAGGCGCACCGTCTGTTCTCCCGGGGAAGTTGTCCCTGGATCACGGGATGCTGGCAGTGGCGGGCTGCACAGGCTCCCGGGAGGGGAGGTGTGGATAGTGATCTGTGCTTGCACACAGGCTTCTTGGCAGCTGCAGCAGCAGCCTGAGTGTCCCATGCCCGTCTCTGGGGTCCGCGCAGATAGCCACAGCTCACGCCCGTCTCTGGAGCTGTTTTTAGCAGCGCTCTTAATCTTCTCTCCTCACACACCAGGAAACAAAGAGGCAAGAAAGAGTCTCTTGCCTCTTTGGCAGTTCCAGACCTTTTCCCTGACTCCCTCCCAGCTAGCCGTGGCGCACCTAGCCCCCTTCGGGCTGTGTTCACGCAGCCAACCCCAGTCCTCTCCCTTGGGTCTGACCTCCGAAGCCCGAGCCTCAGCTCCCAGCCCCCGCCCGCCCCGGCGGCTGAGCAGACAAGCCTCTCGGGCTGGTGAGTGCTGCTCGGCGCCGAGCCTCTGTGCGAGAATCTCTCCGCTTTGCCCTCCGCACCCCTGTGGCTACGCTCTCCTCCGTGGCTCCAAAGCTTCCCCCCTCTGCCGCCTGCAGTCTCCACCCGCGAAGGGGCTTCCTAGTGTGTGGAAACCTTTCCTCCTTCACAGCTCCCTCCCACTGGTGCAGGTTCCGTCCCTATTCTTTTGTCTCTGTTTTTTCTTTTTTCTTTTGCCCTTCCCAGGTACATGGGGAGTTTCTTGCCTTTTGGGAGGTCTGAGGTCTTCTGTCAGCGTTCAGTAGGTGTTCTGTAGTTGTTCCACATGTAGATGTATTTCTGATGTATTTGTGGGGAGGAAGGTGATCTCCACATCTTCCCCTTCTGCCATCTTGAAGCTCCTCCCTGGGGATTGTTTTTATAGGTCTTTTTTGTTCCTTTCTCTTCCTTTGTTCTCTTCCCTTGTGATTTGATGACTATCTTTAATGTTATGTCTCGATTCCTTTTTTCTGTGTGTGTGTAACTAATAGATTTTTGATTTGTAGTTACCATGAGGTAGGTACACACACACACACACATCATTATTTTATGTTATTTATCTAAGTTCAAACACATTTTAACAATCCCGCATTTTTGCTGCACCCATGTTTCCTGTTTTTGACTTAGTTTACATCTTTTTGTGTATCTTTTAACTACTTATTGCAGATAGATATAATTTTACTACTTTTGTCTTTTAGTCTTCCTACTAACTTTATATGTGGTTGATTTACTGTCTTTCCTTCATATTGCTGTTACCAATGAGTTTTTTCCTTCTATTATTTTCATGTTTCTAGTAATGACCTTTTCTTTTTCAGTTAGAGTAGTCCTTTTAATATTTCTTGTAAAGCTGGTTTGGTGGTGCTGAAGAATTTTAGCTTTTGCTTATCTAACTTTTTATCTCTCCATCAAATCTGAATAAAAGGCTTGCTTGATAAAGTATTCTTGTTTGTAAGTTTTTTCCCTTTCATCACTTTAAATACTTCATGACACTCCCTTCTGGACTACAGAGTTTCTGCTGAAAAGTCAGTTGATAGCCTTATGGGAATTAACAATATTATTTTTAATATTGATTTCTGCATTTGTAGTTAGCATATAGAAATACCATAGATTCTTGTAGGTTGATTTGATCTTACAAACTTGCTAACCTCATTTTATTAGTTATAGTGTTTTTTGGATTTTCTACATAGACAATGGTGTTGACTTCAAATAAACACAGTTTTGCTTCTACTTTTGCTATTGTAATGCCTTTTGTTTATTTTTCTTACATTATTGTATGGCTAGAACCTTTAGAACAATGTTAAAATAGAAGTATTAAAAACAGATATCCTTGTATTTCTGGTTAGTCAATGTTTCATCGTCTTAGTCTGCTCAAGCCACTATAATAAAATATCATAGATTGTGTGGCTTAAACAACAGACATTTATTTCTCACTATTCTGGAAGCTATGTCCAGTTCAAGGTGCAGGCAGCTTTGGTGTCTGGTGTGGGCTGTCTTCCTGGATTGCAGAACATCACCTTCTCATTGTTATCCTCACACAGTCGACAGAGGGAAAGCTTTGGTCTCTTCCTCTTCTTAGAAGGACATTAATCCCATCATGAGGTGTCCACCCTCATGATCTTACCTAACCCTAATTATCTCTTAAAGGCTCCATCTCATAATACTATCATATTGGGGATTAGGGCTTCAGCATATGAATCTGGAAGGAGGGGGAAACACAAACATGCAGTCTATAATCATCAACTAAGTATGATGTTAGCTGTACATTTTCATAGAATCCCTTCCATTATTAATTTTCTACTTGATCAGGAATAGATGTTGCACTTTATCAAGCATTTTTGACATCTATTGAGATAATTTTTTTTCATTTTTAGTTTATTAACATGGTAGATTATGTATCAATCGATTTTCAACTATTAAACTATCCTTGCATCTCTATATGAATCTTGTTTGATCATAATTTAGTTTCCTTTTAATATACTATTGGATTCCATTTATTAAAGTTCTGTTAAGAATTTTTGCATCTATACTCATGAGTGATGTAGGTCTGTAGTTTTCCTTTCTTACAATGTCTTTGTCTGGTTTTGAGATCAGGATAATGCAGGTCTCATAGAATGAGTTAAGGAGTATCCATTCCTTTTCAATTTTCTAGAAGAATTTGTGTAAGAACAGATATTTTTTAAATGTTTGGTAGAATTCCCCAGTGAAACCATTTGGGCCTGGAGTTTTCTTTGTGGGAAAGTGTTTAACTACAAATTTGATTTATTTGCTAGATATAAAAATTAGCTATTTCTTCTTAAGTGAGTTTTTTGTCTTTCAAAGGTTTTACCCATTTCATGGTAGCTGTTAAATTTACGGGCATAAAGTTGTTCATAATATTAACCTATTATCTTTTTATATTAGTAGAACCTATACTAACAACAGATCTCTAACTCCTGATTTTGGTAATTTTCTCTCTGTAGTGGTTTAGCAATTTCATCAATTTTCTCAGAATAACACCTACTATTTTACTGATTTTCTCCATTGTTTTTCTCATTTCTACTCCACTGATTTCTGTTCTGATCTCAATTGCATGCTTTGTTCTACTTAATTTACAATCAGTCTGCTTTGATGTTTATAGTTTTTTAGGGTAGAAAAAAATGTCACTGGTTTGAGACTTTTTTCTTTTCTAATACAGACTTTTAATGCTATACATTTTGCCCTACATACTGCTTTAACAGCATCCCACAAATTTTTTAATGTGTGTTTACATTTTCATTCACTTCAAAATATTTTACAATTTCCCTTTAGGAGAAATTATTTGACCCAAAGTTTATGTAGAAGGTTTTTTCAGTTTCCAGATATCTGGGGCTTTTTCAGAAATCTTTTTTTATTAATTTATTTCTAATTTAATTCCATCATGGTCAGAAATTTTACTTCCATTTTATTATTTGATCCTTTAAATTTACTGAGTTTTGTTTCATAGAATATGGTCTATTTTGGTAAGTATTTCATGCATTCTTGAAAAGAAAGCATATTTTCCTTTGTTACATGAAATGTTCTACAAATGTCAATTAGGTCAAGTTGGTTGACAGTGTTATTCAAATCATTTTTATCATCACTGTTTTTTTTTTCTCCCTACTTCTACTAAGAGAGGAATACTGAAATAGCTGACTACACTTGTGAATTTCTACATTTCTCCTTGCAGTGCGTAAGTTTTTGCTCCACATATTTTAAAGCTCTTTCATTAGGTTCCGAATCATTTAGGATTGCTATTAATTTTTTATGAATTGGCCAATTTATAGTACATAATGACATTATTTTTTCCTGCTAATATTGTTTGCTCTCAAATCTACTTGGTCACTGATATCAGCTTTCTTTTGACTTCTGTTAACATGTTATATCTTTTCCCATCCTTTTACACATAATCTACTTGTGTCTGTATTTGAAGTGCATTTCTTTCATGCGGCATATAGTCTTGCTTTTTTTAAATTAAACTGCAGATTATCTGCCTTTTAACTGAGATACTACAACCATTTGCATTTAATGTGATTACTAATGTGGTTAGGTTTGAATATATCCTCTTTCTATTTGTTTTCTATTTATTCTATCTCTTCTTTGTTCTCTTTTTCCACTTTTCTGCCTACTTTGAGATCAAACAGTTTTGGAAAATTCTATTTTAACTCCTGTGTTGGCTTATTAGCTATGACTCCTTGTTTTTTAGTGGTTGCTTCAGAGTTTACACTATACATTTTTACTTAATACAGGCTACCAACATATGATATGATAGCACTTCATGTAAACCCATATTACATGTTAATCTGTTTTAAACAATTGTTTTTAAAGAGATTTAAATAAGAAAAAATGATTTACCTATATAGTTACAATTTCCTTTGCTCTTCTTTGCTTTGTGTAGTTCATATTTTCATCTGGTATTTTTTTTAATGTCCTTTATTGTAAAATTATCCAGTTCAAATCATGCATTGCATTTATTTTTTATTTATTCATTTATTTATTTATGGCCGCACCACACAGCATGTGGAATCTTAGATCCCCGGACCAGGTATCAAACCCGTGACCCCTGCATTGGAAGTGTGGAGTCTTAATCACTGGACCGCCAGGGAAGTCCCTCATCTGGTATTATTTTATTTCAGCTTGAAAGACTTCCTTTAACACTTCATGTAGTATAAGTTTGTTGATTGAATACTATTTACATTTTTAATATCTAAAATTATTTCTCCTTCATTTTTGATAGATATTCTGATTTTGTGTAGAATTACAGGTTGACTTTTTTCTTTCAGTACTTTAAAAATAGTTCCACCCTCTTCTTACCTGTATTGCTTTTGATGTAAAATCAACTGTTACCCTTATCTTTGGTCTTTCATATTTAAGGTATGTTTTCCACCTCTCACTACTTTTAAGATTTTCACTTTACACTTATTTTGAGCAACTTGATTATTATGTACCATGATGTAATTTTTCTCATGTTTCTTGTACTTAGTGTTTGTCTGATTTTTTTAAGTCTGTAGATTTATAGGTCACATGAAATTTTAATGTTTTGGACATCATTTCTTCAGATATTTTTCTTTTCCCAAGCTCCTTCCTCTGGGGACTTCAACCATATAAGCACCTTCACATATAGCACCTGAAGTTGTTCAACTCAGTGATGCTTTGTTCATTTTTATTAATTCTCTTTTCTCTGTTTTCTGTTGGATGGTTTTTATTGCTATTGATTTCAAGTTCACTAGTCTTCTGCAATGTCTAATCTATCATTAATCTCATAGAGAGTATTTTTCTCACAAATTCTAGTTTTTATTTCTATATGTTCAATTTGGGTTTTTAAAATTGTCTTCTACTTAACTTTTTTAACATGTGGATTTAATAGTCGTGTTAACATTCTTCTCTGATAATTTTAACATACACATCAGTTATGGGTTTGTTTTGATGAATTGAGTTTTTGTTCCTCATTATGGGTTGTGTTTTTCTGCTGATTTGAATTTCTTATAATTTTTAATGGATACTAGGCCTTGTAAATTTCACCATCTTGGAAACTAAATATTTTTGTATTTAGATAAATAAGCTTTGGTCTGGAATGCAGCTAATTTACAGGTAAATGTTTTATCTTTTTGGGCTCTTGCTTCCAAGACTTGATTGGTAGAGCCAGAGTAGTGCTCAGTTTAGAGCTAATTATTACCCACTACTGTGGCAAGATCCTTCTGTATACTGTGTGCTCTGTGATTTTTGAGGTTTTCCAGTCTGATCAGAACAGGTACTAATCCCAACCATGTGTGAGTGGTGAGTACTGTTTCCTTTGATTTTTTTGGTTCCTTAGACTCAGGTACTTTCCTCACATATATGCTAATTAGTACTCTGCTTTACATTTTAGAGCAATCCTCTGCAGATATGTTATGTCTTCTGGTACACTATCCTATGAACTCTAGCTGTATTGGTTTCTCTGGACTCTCAGCTCAAATGCCTCAACTCAGGGAGTCTGCCAGAATTTGTCTGGTTCCCCCTTCCTGTACCATGACCTCAAAACCCTCTTAAGGCGGTAAGCTGGAGGAATTATAAGGCTCACCTTAAATGTTTCCCACCTCTCATGTATCACTGTCCTTCACTGACTGACTCCTCTGTCATGAAAACCACTGTTTCAATTTTTGGTTGGTTTTTATAGTAGGGGAAATGTGTTATTCCATCTTGGCTAAAAATGGAAGTCCAGAAAAGTTTCTAAATATAAATTTAGAATGAAATCAAAGGGTCTTACTTTACATTATTAATAATTTGAAAAAGTGGCTATATTTCAAAATCATTTTTAAGATTATCATTTTTCTTTTATAAACTATATATTTGAACCAATACAGGTAGCATAAACTAATTCTGGATAAAGTGAATGAACTTATTGAAAGAACGTCTAAGAGCTCATAGAATGAGGAAGAAGCCTCAAAAAGTAGATTCTGAAAACCATCAAGAACCCAAAAAAAGGCAAGCAAGATTACATTATAGGACTAATCTTCTTAGCAAGATGTCCCCCATGCCCCCACCCCCAGGACTTGATGCACTGCAGTACTCAGTTTTGCATTGAAAGCTGCAGGTAATCTCTCACTGACCATGGGCTTTTTTGTTACTTTCTCAAAAATCAAAATCTTAAGGGAGCAGTCCAATCATATGAGCCTAACTCATATACTTGTTGACGTAAGGAAGATTAAAAAAGTAGTATTTAACTCCCTTTGGTTGATTTAGATGGAGGCAAGGCCCTGACTTATATGTACACTGAATGAGCCCCAAAAGAAAAGATGATGAATGTTAGGCACCAAAAGGACTAACTTTTTATACATTGTTGCATTTAACTTGCTAACATTTTGTTGAGACTATTGCATCTAAGTTTATGAGAGATACTGTTCTGTATGATCCATTTTTTTTGTATTGTCTTTGGCTTTGCTATCAAAATAACACTGGCCTCATCAACCAAGTTAGGAAGTATTCCCTCCTCTTCTACTTTCTAGAAGATATCGTGTAGAATCATTGTTAATTCTTTAAATATTTGGTAGAATTCTCCAGTGAAATCATCTGGGCCAGAATATGTTTGGGGGGTACTTTATAAACTGTGGATTCAATTTATTTAATAATTCCTTTTATAACTATTCAAATTATCTGTTTCATATTGGGTGAGTTTTTTCAGTTTTCAAGGATTAGTCCATATTACCTGTCAAATTTTTTTAATTTTATTTTATTTTTATTTATTTATTATCTTTGGCTGTGTTGGGTCTTCGTTGCTGTGTGTGGGCTTTCTCCAGTTGCGGTGAGTGGGGGCCACTCCTCGTTGTGGTGCGTGGGCCTCCCACTGTGGTGGCCTCCGCCGTTGCGGAGTACGGGCTCTAGAGAGTGTGGACTTCAGTAGTTGTGGTGCGTGGGCTCAGCAGTTGTGGCTCATGGGCTCCAGAGCACAGGCTCAGCAGCTGTGGTGCATGGGCCCAGTTGCTCCGTGGCATGTGGGATCTTCCCGGACCAGGGATTGAACCCGTGTCCCCCGCACTGGCAGGTGGATTCCCAACCACTGCACCACAAGGGAAGCCCCTACCTGTCAAATTTATGTGTGTGGAGTTATTTTTGGTAGTCCCTTATTATCCTTTAAATATCTCTGGGGATAGTTACTGCCTGTTTCATTCCTGATAATGGTAATTTGTGTTCTCTGCTTTTCTTCTTTGTTAATCTTGCTAGGGATGTGTCAATTTTATTGATCTTTCAAAGAACCAGGTTTTTGTTTGATTGATTTCTGCTTGTATCTTTATTATTTGCTTCCTTCTGCTTCTTTTGGGTTTATTTTGCTCTTAAATTCTTGAGGTGGGAGCTTAGATTATTGATACTTTTCCTATTTTTAATTGTATGCATTTAGTACTATAAATTTCCCTCTCAATACTGTTTTAGTTTTGTCCCACAATTGTGATATGTGGTATTTTCATTTTCATTCAGGTCAATGTATTTTCTGTTGATTTCTCTTCAGACTTCCTCTTTGACCTACAGATTATTTAGAAGTATGTTATTCAGTTTCCAAGTGTTTAGAGATTGTCTCATTACTTTTCTGTTTTAATTATAGTTTGATTCTGCTGTGGTAGAAAACACACTCTGTATAATTTCAGTCTTTTATACTTTTCAGGTCTGTTTTATAACCCAAAATATGGCTTATTTTGGTGAATAATCCATTTGTATTCAAAAAGAATAGGTATTCTGCTATTGTTGACTGAAGTGTTCCATAAATATAAATTAGTTCAAGTTGATTGTGTTATTCAGTACTTCTTTAACTCCCTTGAGAGGGTAGTAATAAAGTTTCTAAGTATATTTTTGAATTTATCTTCTTTTTCTTTCAGTTTTACTAGTTTTTGCCTCTTAGATCTTGAGTCTCTGTTGTTAGCTGCATACACAAGTAGAATTGTTTGTTCTTTGTAAACTGACCATTTCATAATTTGTAATGTCTCTTTATCCCTATAATTTTGTTGATTCTGAAGTCTGATATTAATATATTTATTTCAGCTTTCTTTTATTTAGCATTTGTATGTTATAACTTTTTCATCTTTTTACTTTTAAACTACATGTCATTATTTATTGTAGGTTTCACATAGACTGAATTTAGCTTGGGATTACTTTTTAAAATAATCTGACAATTGCTGCCTTTGAATAGGTAGGTTTAGATTAGGGATCAATGAATATTTTCTGTAAGGGGCCAGATAGCAAATATTTAGGCTTTACAAACCTTGTACTGTCTGTTGTATATTCGCAGGCATCTGGAAGCTGACTGTGATCCTCCCCAGAGACTGGGGAAGACATCAGACACCACCTTTGCCTTCTCACTCCAGCCCACTACAAATGGCAAGTCCTCCTGGAAGGAGCACGTACATATGTCTGGCACCCCAGCTTTTGTGACTGCTGCCCAAGGAACAGGTCCCTGGATCACTTGGCTCTGACAGCTAGTGGGGCTTGTATTCATGAGTCCCAAAGGACTGTAAACAAAAAAGCAGTTATTAATGGGCACAGGGGCACTCCACTTGCAGCTATACACTCAGGCTTAGTACACAGGCAGCAGGCAAAAAAAGCCCATCACCCAGTTTCTCTCTAAAAGCATCCTAACTACGTATTCTCCCCTCTACTGCCTGAGGATCTGGCTTCCAATCTGCCTGTATCTAAGTGTTGGCTGCAATCCTCCCCTTTGGGACACTGACAGGTCTTGGCACACCCTCAACTACTGGGGGCCACTAAAAACAAAGAAGACAGCCTGAACAATCACAAAGATTTGATAGACAACCAAGAACTCAGGCCTGGTTGGTCAATAAGGCTTATCTAGTCATTACAATTATAGATAAGGTTATTGTTATAGATAAAGTTCATCTAGTTATTATAGTTAGAAAAATAAATATAACTACAATAATTTGTTTATAGATACACAAGGTAAAAAGATATAAATTTTAACATCAAAAACATAAAATACAGGAGGAAAGAAAAATGTAGAGCTTTAGTATGCATTTGAGGTTAAGTTGTCATCACCTTAAAATAGACTGTTATAAATACGTTTTATATAAGCCTCATGGTAACCACAAAACAAAAACCTATAGAAAATACACAAAAGATAAAGAGAACGGAACCTAAGCACTAAAGAAAATCATCAAATCACAAAGGAAGAGCAAGAGAAGGACGAAACACAGGAACAACAAAATAGCCAGAAAACAATTAACAAAACGGCAATAAGTACATACCTGTCAATAATCACTTTAAATGTAAATAGACTAAATTCCCCAATTAAAAGACATAGAGTATCTGAATGGATTAAAATAACAAGCCCCATATATATATATGCCCCATAAAAGAGACTCACTTCAGATGTAAGGACACACAGACTGAAAGTAAAGCGATGGAAAAATATATTACATAGAAATGGAAACCAAAAGAAAGCTGGGATAGCTATACTTATATCAGACAAAACAGACTTTAAGACAAAGACTGCAAGAAGAGACAAAAAAGGTCGTTTTATAATGAAAAGGGATCAATCCAACAGGAGATATAACACTTGTAAATATTTATGCACCCAACACAGGAACACCTAAACATATGAAGCAAATATTAACAGACCTACAGGGAGAAATAGACAGCAACACAATAATACTAGAGGACTTTGATGTCCCACTTTCAGCAATGGATAAAACATCCAGGCAGAAAATTAATAAGGAAACACTGAACTTAAACTCCAGGTTAGAACAGACAGACTTAACAGACACTTACAGGACATTCCATCCAACAGCAGAAGAATACACATGTTTCTCACACGCACATGAAATATTCTCCAGTGTAGATCATATATTACATGACAAAACAAGTCTTCATAAATTTAAGAAGATTGAAATTATATCAAGCATCTTTTCCAACCACAATAGTATGAAACTAGAAATCATTTACAAGAAGAGGACTGGAAAATTCACAAATATGTGAAGATTAAACAACATACCACTAAACAACCAATTGGTCATAGAATAAATCAAAAGAGAAATGTAAAAATACCTTGAAATAAATAAAAATGAAAATATACCAAAAACTAATGGGACATAGCAAAAGCAATTCTAAGAAGTGGTTCAGCCATTATGGCAAACAGTATGAAGTTTCCTCAAAAAAACTAAAAGTGTAACTACCATATGACCTAGCAATTCCACTCCTGGGTATATATCCAAAGAAAATGAAAACACTAATTCGAAAAGATACACGCACCCCAATCAATGTTCATAGCAGCATTATTTATGATTGTGAAGATATGGAAGCAACCTAAGTGCCCAGCAACAGATGAATGGATAAAGAAGATGTGGCACGTATATATATATATATATATATATATATATATATATATATATATATATATATATATATATATATATGATGGAATATTACCCATAAAAAAGAATGAAATAATACCATTTGCAGCAACATGGATGGACCTAGAGGGTATTATGCTTAGTGAAATAAGTTAAATAGAGAAAAACAAATGCCTCTATGTTATCACTTATATATGAAATCTAAAAAATAAAACAAATGAATATATAAAACAAAACAGAAACAGCCTCACAGATACAGAGAACAAACTACTGGTTACCAGCAAGGAGAAGGAAGAGGGGAGGGGCAAGATAGGGGCAAGATATGTAAAAAATAAATAAGCAATAAAGACATATTGTATAACACAGGGAAATGTAGCCATTATTTTATAATAATCTTAAAAGGGTTATAATCTATAAAAATATTGAATCACTATTTTGTACACCTGAAACTAATATAATATTGTAAATCAACTAGTTTTCAGTAAAAAAAGCAATTTTAAGAAGTTCATAGCAATAAAAGCTTACACTAAGAAAAAAGAAAGATCTCAAACAATCTAACTACACCTCAAGGAATTAGAAAAAGAACAAACTAAGTCCAAAATTAGTAGAAGGAAGGAAATAAGGATGAGAGCAGAAATAAATGAAATAGAGACTAATACAATAGAAAAGATCAATAAAACTGAGTTGTTTTTTTAAAAGATAAATAAAATAGATAAACTTTTAGCTAGACTTGCCAAGAAAAAAAAGAGAGGATTCAAATAAATGAAATTATAAGAAAGCAGAGACATTACAACTGATACACTACAAATACAAAGGTCATAAGTGACTACTATGAAGAATTATACACCAAAAATTTTTTCTTGCTTGCTTGCTTTCTTGCTTTCATCATTCATGCTCTTCTGCTTTCTCTGGTTTTGAGTACTTTATGAGATTTCATTTTCTCTCATCTGTTAGCATAACAATTATACTTCTTTTTAAAAACGTTTTAATGATTTTCCCTAGAATTCCCAACATACATTTTCAAGTTATTTAAGTCTACTTTCAAATAACATTATACCACTTCATTGGTAGTTCAGGTACTTTATAACAAAGCATTCCCGATTCCTCCCTCCCTTTTTATAAGACTGCTGTCATTTATTTCACTATCCATAAACTATAATTACTGAATACCTTAATGCCATAATTATTTTGAAGAGTTATCTATTATACCTATTAAAATGATAAAAATAAAAGAACATAGTCTACCTTTATTTATTCATCTCTAATGCTCTGTTTCTTTATGTGAATCTACATCTAACTCATGTCATTTTTCATTTTTCTGAAGAACTTCTTTAAACATTTCTTGCAAAGCAGATTTACTGGTGACAATTCCCTTATATTTTGTTTATCTGAGAATATCTTTATTTCTCCTTCACTTTTCAAAGATAGTTTCATTGCATACAGCATTCTAAGTTGACTTTTTTTTCCCAGTCCTTTAAATATTTCATTCCTCTCTCATCTTGCTTGCATTGTTTGTGAAGAGAAGTCTGTTGTAAATTATCCTTGATCCTCTATAAGTTTTATTTCCTCTGACTTTTTTTCAAGACTTCGATTTTGATTCTGCAGTTTGAATATGATATGCCTACATGTAGATTTTTTTTGGTATTTATCCTTCTTGATATTCTTTGAGCTTCCAAGATCTGTGGTTTGCTGTCTGTCATTAACTATGGAAAATTCTCAGCCATTATTAATTCATCTATTTCTTCTGTTCTTTTGTCTCCTTCTTCTCTTTCTGGTCCTTCCATTACATATGTGTTACATCTTTGTAATTGCTGCACAGTTCTTGGATATTCTATTCCAGTTATTTGCATTCTTTTTTCTCTTTGCTTTTCAGTTTGAAAGGTTTCCACTGACATATCTTCAAAGTCATTAATACTTTCCTCAGTTCTGTACAGTCTACTGATGAATCCATGAAAGGGACTCTTCATTTTATTATAGTGTTGTTTTGGCTTTCTAGAATTTACTTTTGATTTTTTTCTTAGAGTTTCCATTTCTCTGCTTGCATTACCTATACTTCTTTCATGTTGTCCACTTTTTCCATTAGAGCCCTTAGAATATTAATCATAGTTATTTTATGTTCCCAGTCTGATCATTCCAAAATCTCATTTCTTTTAGAGCTAACAACAAATGTTACTAATTATCCTTCACCTGAGACTATCTTTCTTTCATTTTCTTTCTTGAAGGATATTTTCACTGGATAATAAATTATGTGTTAGCAGTTCTTTTCTTTCAGGACTAAAGATATTGTTCTACTGTTTTCTGAACCCATGGTTTCTGATGAGAAATTCAGTTATCTGTATTACTGCACCCATAAATACTATTGTAACATTCTTATTTGATAATGCCAATATCTGGATCCCCTGTGGTCTGTTCTATCATCTGTTTTAGCTAAGGGTTTTTGGCCATGTCTTTGGCCTGCTGGGTATTTTTTTTAATGCAAGACCCTTGCCTACAACACTTTATAGCTTTGTATGATATTATCTTTCTTTCGGAGTGTTAAGTCTGCCTTTCTGCTGCTACAGCACTCGCTGACCAAATTAATCCAATTAGAGACAAATTAATTCCTGGCTGGGTTATAGTACTTTAGGGAGGCCCTCACTCATAGGTCTTAACCTTACAGAGGTATCAGTTGAGAACATGGTATTCACCACAGTTGCTCCCCAACTGCACAATCTAAAGTTGAACTCTTATCTATAGAGCATCACAAGACTGGTGAAATTTTTCTCTGCTTTTTACAAGATTTCTACTTGATTTCAGCCTCTTAGCTTCATAATTCAGCAAATGTATTGAGTGAAACCCCAACAGAGTGTTATCTCATTTGTCTACCTCTCTCCTTACTGATATCCTGTCCCACTCCATGTCCTAATTTTTGTCTCTTTAGGTTCAAAGGTCAGTCAAAATTTGTGCCAGTTTTTTTGTCATCTTACTAGATGCTTTTTGCCCAGACACTTTGCCAGAATTGCCAGCTTCTTGCCAATGTCCAGAAATAGTAAATATACTCAGGGTAAAAAGTAACTGCAGAAGATTGCTTCTCCTCACAAGGTTTGCCTTTCTCCAGGATTTTGGTCTTTAAATTCCTAGTTGCCTAAACAACTGTCTGATGCCTTTAAACACATTTTTTAAATGTTATTCAGCTTTTCTAGGTGTTCTCAGTAGGAGCATTGGTCTGCCATAAGCCACTTCATTGTAGCTCAAGTGTAAGTCTTGTTTTCTTTACTTATTTTACTTGCTTAGTCCTTTGGTTTCCAATTCCAGTTCTGTTTCTCTTCTTTAACATCAATCTCTACTCAGTTCTTTGAATTTTTTCATGTTTAACTTAAAGGAGACATTACTCATGCATACTTTCAGATGTCTTCAGTTCCATTCTTTGATAAGAAGGCAGACATACCAATTCAAAAACAAAGGTAAGACTGGCTTTGTACAGTTAGTATGGTCTCCTAGTTGCTACTCACTTTAATACAGATTTCTAGTTCTGGGTTCTGATTCATTTCATTATGATGTTTTTTTTCTTTAGACTATATGAATGCATAAGCAGTCATACCACAAGCTATCATGATATTTCTGCCCTTAAAGTGAAAGGTGAACTACGCTTTATGTTTCTTTTACATGTTCAATAATGCCAAGAATGATATGAGCATATTAGGGTTACTGGATAAATAATTGTTAATCGACTAAGAAATCTATTGTTGGGATTAGATGTAAAAATCTCATAAATATAAAATTATATTTACCCGCCATAATCTTCAGTGATCCCAGCAAATGGTATTGAATCACAGTGTACAAAAATTACAAATGCAAGCAGTACAAGTGTTACAGCAGATGTAACCATTACAAATCTCATAAGGCCTTTACAAGACATTTTTAACTTGGAAATAATGATACCTCCCAGAATCTGGCCAAGAGCACCTCCTGGAATTAAAACAAGTCCTAAAAGAAAGGAGGAAGAGAAAACACAGTTAAAAAATAGTCAGCTAAAGACAGTACAGAAAATTCATACTTTGAGGCAATCCCCTCTGCTCTAAACATATAGCAAACATAGATTTAACTAAGAGACTGAGACAAAACTTAAAGGCATGATATTAATAAATACCTCAACAAACCCTGAACCCTAAGAGAAATACAAATTTGTGAGTGGGGCTGAAGCTATAGGCCTAAAGGACCTAGAATAAGAGGCTCCACAAAATGTTTTACAGCAGTTGTGAGAAATACAATAAAAGGCATACCGGAGGAACAACATTTGAAAATTTGTAGCTAAGAATGAGAAATTTCAATAATTAAAGAAATATTGGGCTTCCCTGGTGGTGCAGTGGTTAAGAATCTGCCTGCCAATGCAGGGGACACGGGTTCAAGCCCTGGTCTGGGAAGATCCCACATGCAGTGGAGCAACTAAGTCTGTGCGCCACAACTACTGAGCCTGCACTCTAGAGCCTGTGTGCCACAACTACTGAAGCCTGTGTGCCTAGAGCCCGTGCTCCGCAACAAGAGAAGCACCGCAACGAGAAGCCTGCGCACTGCAGCAAAGAGTAGCCCCCACTCACCGCAACTAGAGAAATCCGCGTGCAGCAACGAAGACCCAACACAGCCAAAAATATAAATAAATAAATAAATTAAAAAAAAAAAAAAAAAAAAAAAAGAAATATTAGTCCTGGGAATAAAAGTGCACTCCAATTACTGAGAAAGAGTAAAAATAAATAAATATTAAATCACATAAGGTAATAAGGTAAGGAAACTTCATAACATCAAGATTAAAGTATAAATTGTAAAAGCTTCCAGAGAGCCTGTAACTTGCAAAATAATTATAATTATAGCTAATTTTTTAAAAAGATAAAATTAATAAACTAGACCAAACACACATACACAATCCTGAGGAGTGGGGTTAGTAAACTGCAAGTGAGTAGTGAAAATTTCCTAAACCAACTGAGGGGGATAAAATGAATAAAAAATGAGTCCATTGAGAGAGGACAGAATAGTGGGGGAAAAAAAGAAGCAAAAGAGAAGTGTAATAAACAAAATGTACAATTAAAAATTTAAAAATTACTTAAATATGTCAGAATTTACAATAATGATAAATGGATAAAACAACTATTAAAAAGACAGAATATCAAATTTGATATTTTTTAAAAAGGAAAGCTTGAAAATAAAGCAGTGAAAAAACATGTACCATGAAAATGTAAATCATGAACATGTATATACCTAATGACAATGCATAAAATAAATTATGTAAACACTGCTTAGATTCCAAGAAAATTAAAAACCTGTAAACAAAGTGTTCTAACTCAGCTTTCTCAGAGACAGAGACTTAGTTAACAACACTATTAAAGATATGGAAAGTATTAATTGATTTGAACAAGCAGTTATTTAAAAAGAGAAATAAGAGCCTATGTCTACAAACTAAAAATCTCTTTTCAATAATTCATGGCTTAAGTAAAAATATGCTGATGAGAATTAAAAATGCTTAGAACTGAACAATGATACAAATTACATCTAAATGTATGAGATGCTACTAAAGAAAATCTATAGCTCACGATACCTCCATTATAACTTGTTAGGAGAACTAAATGAGTTAATATTTAAGTGCTTAGAACAGTGTATAGTCACATAGCAAACATTATACGAGTGTCTGTTAAAAGGTAGAATTTACAGACAAATTCATTTATTAGAAAGCAAAAAAGTACAAATAGTGTAGTGGCAATGTTTATTAAGAAAATTGTGGGAATTGGAAGTGAATCAGAGGGTGAGCAACAAGGCTGCAGTTAAGAAGTCAAGAAGAAGTAAACCACATTTTACCTCATAATCTCAGAAATTAAGGGCAGTAGGTATGACTGAAAGCAAGAGTGAGGTAGACTTAAAAAACAAGAGGATCGGATGGCTGTCTATATAAAATGTTTGATCCCCAATTCCTATCCCTACCCACAATGCCAGACAACCCTAGGTTTATTCAGTTTGAACCCAACAACTATAGAGTTAAGAAAACCAATTACGTCTGTGAGCAGGAAACTGAGAACACAACTCGGCTGAGAAAAGTATTGGCTGTCAGGCTTATTGCTCTAGGCAATAAGAAAATACTGGACACTGGGGGTTCAAAAATTAAAAAGCTGGGTCCTTGAAAGACTATCCTAAAAGGACACAAAACAGTTGAAAATTCAACTGCAAAGCACAGAACTTCCAATCAACTTCTTATGTAAATACTTTATTGGTGTACAGAAAAATACACAAATCAATATTACACATTTGATGAATTTTCAAAGTGAACATAACTACGTAACCACACCCAGGTAAAAAAAATCAAACATTACCAGAAGGCCAGAGGCTCTTTCATGCACTTATAGGATTTTATAAAATATGAATCATAAAGTATGCATACATTATGGCTTCTTTTATTGGACATGATGTTTGAAAAATCCACCCATGTTTTTGTATATAACAATAGTTCACGCCTTCTCATTGCTGAATAGCATTCTAGTATATGCATACAACTCAACTTATTTATTCACTGTGATGTTGCAAATTGTGCTGCTACTTTAAAAATTCATGTATATGTCCTTTTGTAAATGTTTGCATTTCTGTTGGGTGTACTCTTAAGAGAAGAACTTATGTTGGGTATATAACTAGGAGTTGAATTCCTGGGTCAGGGGATATGTATAGATTCAGATTTTTATGATACTGCCAAACAGATTTATAAAATGATAAACCAATTTACATTCTCACAGTAGTGGATAAAATGTCAATTGCTCCACATCCATGCCAACATATATCTTTCTTTTTCATTTTAGCAATTCTGGTGAATGGGTAATAGTATTGCATTGTGATTTTAATACGCATTTCCCTGAAAAACCACTGAAGGTGAGCACATTTTCAGATGAATATTGGCCAATTGATATCATCTTTTATATAATGTCTGTTCAAGTCTTTTGTCCATCTTTATTGGATTATCTGCCTTTTTATTATTGTCAGATTTTTTACATATTCTGGACACAAACACTTTGTAGAATATTTCTATTGAAAATGTTGTTTTGCATGCATTTTCACTCTTCATGCTGACATTTGATGAACAGAAGTTCTTAATTTTAATGTAATAGCACATTTTTTTTCCTTATGGCTATGTAATTTGTGTCCTGTTTAATAAATCTTTGTCTTCTCCAAGCCATGAAGATATTTTCCTATGCCTTATTCTAAAAAGTTTCATTGTTTTATCATACACATTGAGATCTGCAATCCATCTAGAATTGGTATCTATGTATGTAGTGAGGTAGAGGTCAAGATTTGTCTTTATTTAAATGTACTATAACTACTACTCTATTTATTGGGCAACAATTCTCCACTACCCTCTGATGCTGTATATCCTACAAGTAGAAGTACTGACTGCTTTTTGTTTTATATTTTCTAGGATATTTCTATAGTGAACATGCTTGGATAAGCAAGATAGATCCCCTTTTAGAGCACTTTTGTTGTGGCTTCACTACACAAATGCTGTGGCTTCAATTTCAAAACATAAAATAGGTAATTATTTTACCTATTTTAGGCTTGTACTGTATATCTCTAAATTCCAAAAGTGATACTGGAACACATAAATTGTTACCCCTGCTCCTCAAGTATGGTCCAACAGGAACAACACAGAATCTCAGGAGGAAAAAGGAAAGTCCCAACTCTCATTATGGACTCACATGAAGCAGAAGTAGTAAGAATTGCAGTATCTCAATTCAACAGACCTTATGTTCAGTGAAAAAAGTTACCAGGGGCTTGAGGTTTACAGTGGATTAACCACCAATTGAATTCCATTGTTCCTATAGCCCTGGATGTTCCATACACTGTGATGTAACTAAATTTTTGGCACAGACCAATGGCACTGGATATGCTGTCCTGGACATTGCCAAAGTCTTCTTTTGAATCCCTCTATCACCCAAAGAAAAAGACTAATTCTCATTCATGCTACAAGGCCACAAATATACATTTGCAGTATTCCCTCAGGAGTACCTAAATTCCTCTTCCATTTACTACAAGGGGGCAGGTCAGGATTTATTGTGACTACCACTACACTATGATGCCCAAAGCTTTCAGTGATAGATGTTATTCAGTTGGCTGTAGGGTCAGAAGCCTGACTCAATGGCTCTGACTCTGGTATTAGCACACCATCACCAGCAAGGGTGACTGATCAAGCCTAACAAAATCCAGAAGTCTGCTCATCGAGTTTTGGGGGGATTCTGCAGACAAAATCACAATGCTCTATCACTCTGGAAGTTAAGGAAAAATTGTCTCCCTTCCCCCAACCAAAAGCCAGCCTAGCATCACTTTGGATTCTTGAGTATTAGAGACAGTAGCCGATTCACTTGGGCATTCTCTTTGGTCTTGTATACCAGCTAACCCACAGGCCTGCACTGGATGCCAATCCGCAAGCTGTGGTATGCTCCCTACTTTGAGGTACCACAAACCTAATGACCTATTTGAGCTACAAGGCTCCATGACTGATGATTTTGTTTGCTGGAGCCTATGGAAAAGGGAGGAAGTCCCCACTCAGAAGCATCATTGGTTGTATAGGACTCACCGACTCGCTGAAACAGGTACATTTAAAAGCAACTCTTAGCTTACTGCTGGCCCCTTGTCACAACCAAAGCTCTGACCCACAGAGACTTTGTGATTCTGTGGACTGATATTCTCAGTTTGAGATGAACCAAAATAGACTCACCACTAACCATTTGACAAGCCTTACTTGTCAACTGGAATTGGTGTGTACAAGCCATGGGGGTGGGTCACAGAGATCTTCAAATGATTAAAGAAACACCACCAGTAGATCACCAGTAGCCCTCAGAAGACAGTGGAAATCTCTTTTAAATGCACTTACTTTTGGTTACTCAGGGAAGATTTCCAGAGGGACTACTGATACATTATTTATATGTACCCTGAGGGCAGTTATCTTTATTACTCTAAGAGTAATCCAACTAGAAAAGGTGGTACAAAATTTGTCCCTAATTTTAGTTGAAATAATCAATGACACCTCATCCCTGGAAAGCACTCTGGTCAGCCTCAGTCACTGATCAGCATTGTTATGGATGACAGAATTGCCCAAAACTTCATCCTTGCAGGCCAGGGTAGAATATATGCAATTGCTAATGCATTCTGTTATGCTTGGATTAATACCTCAGGCTAAGTGGAAAGGTCAATACGGAAACTTTAGGAGAAAGCCATCTTGCTTTCTAAGGTAGACCCTGAGGGCCAAGAAATTTGTTCAGCTGGCTTGGTCCAGGAATTTGCCAGCATGATTGAGGCCAATACTGCAAGTGGCCTTATCCTGTTCTTTGGAGTCCTGTTGATATGAGCCTTAATTAAATACTCTATGAAACAAATTGAATGGGTTTAGTCCCTATCTCTATTAATTAGATTAATCAGAGTGTCAAACAATGTGGTACACCTGTGGAAAAATCTGTCATGGCCCCTGAAACTGGGTCATGTTTGGCTTTTGGACTATGCACAGTCTGACAATGGTGTGCCCTTTATCACAAAATCTACTCAATAATAGGCTGATAGTCAATGTTTTTGCATACCTTAACATTTGTTTTTTATTTGGCCCACATGTTTTATGTTCCTTCTTTTTTTCCTTTCTTCTTTTTTTAAATTATTAGTAAAAATTTTCAAATAAATATACTCATTTACTATTCTTTTACTGGTTACCTGCAAGTTACAGTATGCATCTCTGACTTTTTATAGCATAAAATAAATGATCACATTTACCATCTTTCCATTAATGCTGGAACCTTAAAACATTTAGTTCCATTTGCAACCTCTTTTGGAGAGCCAATTCTCAATATCTAGTAAAACTGATGTACACAATAGCAATGCCTCTTCAATGTCTAAATATAGATCAACTTTTACAAATGTGCACAAGAAGACATGTACAAGTCTACTTGTTACTGCACTGTTTGGAAAAGTGAAAAAGTTGGGGGCAACTTCATATCCTTTTATATGATATGGATAAATAAACAGTATTCATAAAATAGAATCCCACAGCACTGTTAAAATGCACTAAATAGAGATCAACATAAATCGATGAACATAATTTCAGATGAAAGTAACAGAAGAGTACATACAAAATGATATATGAATTTTAGAAACAGATTGTATGTAAGTAGGTACATAAGAGGTAAAAATATATAAATGTGAGAGAAGGATGAACTCTAACTTTAGAAGAGTTGTTACCTATGGGGAGGGAGAGAGAGAAATGGGATAAAGAAGAGGTACAGGGGCTTCCCTGGTGGCGCAGTGGTTGAGGGTCCGCCTGCCAGTGCGGGGGACACGGGTTCGAGCCCTGGTCTGGGAAGGTCCCACGTGCCGCGGAGCGGCTGGGCCCGTGAGCCACAATTACTGAGCCTGCGCGTCTGGAGCCTGTGCTCCACAACAAGAGAGGCCGCGATAGTGAGAGGCCTGCGCACCGCGATGAGGAGTGGCCCCCGCTTGCCGCAACTGGGGAAAGCCCTCGCACAGCAACGAAGACCCAACACAGCCAAAAATAAATAAATAAATTTATTAAAAAAAAAAAAAAGAAGAGGTACAGAAGTCTTACAAGGTTTTATGTGTTAAAAACTATTGATGGGCTTCCCTGGTAGCGCAGTGGTTGAGAGTCTGCCTGCCAATGCAGGGGACACGGGTTCGAGCCCTGGTCTGGGAGGATCCCACATGCCGTGGAGCGGCTGGGCCCGTGAGCCACGACTACTGAGCCTGCGCGTCTGGAGCCTGTGCTCCGCAACAAGAGAGGCCGCGATAGTGAGAGGCCCGCGCACCGCAATGAAGAGTGGCCCCCGCTTGCCACAACTAGAGAAAGCCCTCGCACAGAAACGAAGACCCAACACAGCCATAAATAAATAAATAAATAAATAAATAAATAAATAAAACCAAAAAAACTCAAAAAACTATTGATGCAATGATGGCAAAGTGCTCATATTTTAAAAATTTCAGCAAGAAGTACTTAGATATTTAAAGTTTAAGCAAATGCTACTAGTCCTTCTACTTTCTGCTTATTTGAAATAGTTCATAAATACATATAAGAAAACTTTTCATAAAAATTTCATAACGAGTACGAGTGGAAATGTCTACCTGCAAGTGTAGTTGCTTCACTGGGTGTTAATATAAACTGATTTTCTATGTATATAGGCAAAAATTCAGATGCTCCAATCATAACTAAAGATTCTGAAGCTCTGGACAGGGATAGGTACACAAACATTGGATTCTTGATCAGAATCTGAAATAGAAATAAGTTACATATGAATTACTTTATTTTGTTAGGTAAAGAGGAATAGATATACCCACTCGCATGTTAATGACCAATCCACAAAAAGTTTAGCTTTCTCAATCTTAACTGAAAATACATATATATGTATATAAAAATTGAAATATAAATTTAAAATTCACCAATATACACATACCATAAAAGACATGTAGTGTTTTAACCATTTTTATTTGTTATTTGATCTCCATACCACCGATAATTTTTATTTGGGGATCTGGCAGTTTGCTAGAAATGCTAGAACTAAAACATTAACCTTCAAACTAATTTCTGGATTTCCTAGATATGTATATATCTTTGAAACTATTTAGTGGTGTTTTATATTTGTATATATTTTTTAACAAACTTAAAATTTCTTTTTCTAGCTCTAAACACAATTTCTAAAATCTAATCATTTTCTGCATATTCATCGAATTCATCTTCTGAGTGCTATTTAACATTACATAGTGTAATTCCACAATATTTATCCACTCCCATAGGGTTAAATGCTTAGGCTTACTTCAACTTCCTACTGGCACAAACAAGGCTACATTAAACATCCCTGTGCAACCCTTAAGGAAACAGGATAGAGTGTCTTTGGAAGTACATATCCTAGAAAGGGATTGCTAGGGCATTGGAATTTGGTGTACTTCATTCCATTATTTCTCCAAATCTTTTCTCCAGAATTATCAGTTTATATTCCCACCATAATATAAGATAGTTCCATTTTCTTCATGTAGCAACTGATACTTTCTAAAATTCATCAGATCAATATTTCTTTTTTTTTAATTTTATTTATTTATTTATGGTTGTGTCGGGTCTTCGTTTCTGTGCGAGGGCTCTCTCTAGTTGCAGCAAGCGGGGGCCACTCTTCATCGCGGTGCACGGGCCTCACTATCGCGGCCTCTCTTGTTGCGGAGCACAGGCTCCAGACGCGCAGGCTCAGTAATTGTGGCTCACGGGCCCAGTTGCTCCGTGGCATGTGGGATCTTCCCAGACCAGGGCTCGAACCCGTGTCCCCTGCATCGGCAGGCAGACTCTCAACCACTGCGCCACCAGGGAGACCCAGATCAATATTTCTGACTTCACATCCCCTTCCAGAACTTTGCTATTCTCCAAGAAAGAGGCATTGAACTTGGAAAGGGCTTTACGACCGCCTCAGCAAAGCAAGTAATGCTGCATGACTTCTGAGGTTGGGTCATAAAAGGATAATATGACTTCTGCTGGGAACTCTCACTCTCTCAGGACTCTGGCCTTGGAACTTGGTTACCATGTTATGAGAAAGCCCAGGCCAGATGGAGAGGTGATGTGTGGGCATTCCAGCAAACAGCCAGGATCAAAAGCTAATATCTGAGTGAACAAGTCTTCAGATGACTCCATCCCCCAGACTTAGTTCACTACAACTGACCACAAGTACAGCTGAGAAGAGTAAGCCCTGCACAAATCACAGCATCATGAGCAAAACGGATGCTCTAGTATTTTAAGCCACTAAGTTTTGGGGAGGTTTGTCATGTAGCAATAATAACTGGCACACCCCACATAATCACGAACACTTTAATATTGGCTGGCTTTCAAAATTTTTCCATGCTGATGAATGTATATTATTACAATGCTATATTTTGTATTTCTCTAATTTCCAATACAACTGAGCATTTCTTGATATAATTCTTAGCTATTTAGGACTATTTTGTGTGTATGAACTGGCTATTTGTATGTTTATTAGGCTTCCTGAAATTCTTGTGTAGATTTTCCAAGAATTCCTTGTTTATTCTAAATATTAATCTCTTGTTGGATTTAGGTATCTCTCGCCCACCTTTTACAACTGTTTATAGCTTCCTTCATTGAACAGAAATCTTTGACTTAATGTAATCTAATCCATAAATTATAAGCCCATATTTGACGCTATTGGGAATCTTGTCTAACCTTTTCCTACCTCTATGTCACAAGGTATTTCTTTCATTTTAAACATTAACTTTGTTGTTTTTTCTAGTCACATTCTATTAACCTAGAAATCACCTTTTTGCATAACATGAAGTAGAGAGCCAACTTCATTTTACCAAATAGAGAACGAAGTTAGTCATCACACCTATTGAACAATTATCCTTGAAGGGCCTCTTCTATCATATGACAGGTTCTTAGATACATAGCTGTGTATCTATAGCTGTGTTCTTTATTCTGTTCCACTGGCCTATTTATCTGTACTGAGAAAATGCTACCTTTTTTTTTTTCACTGCTAAGGCTTTATAGCCTGTCTTAATGTGTACGAGGATCAACACTCTTCGTTTTACCTATTCATGCCCTTATTCTGCCATAATAATTTTAGAATCAATTTGTCATTTACTAAAAAAATAAAATTCTTGCCATAGTGATTACATCACATTGAATTCATAGATTGAGAAAGAAATCACATATATGAAAGTTGTCATTTTATCCATTAAATTGTATATCTCTCAACTTATCCTAGTCTCCTCTAATACTGTTACATGAGTTTTAAATTTTTTCATGAAGTTCTTGAGTAGTTCTGAATTATTTATAGTTTTGTGATTACTTTTTACTTTATCTAATTTTAAAAATAGATAATTATTTATGAATAGTCTTATTTGAATATTTTATTTTTTAAAATTTTATATTTTTTATGTTGCACATTCAGATACTGCTCAATTAGTGGATTATACCTCTTTTATAGGTCCTTCTAGTTCACAAATGTTGATTTATTCATAATAATTATTGAGAATTGAATATTAAGCACAGTCCTTATTCTAATGAAAGTTATAGCAATATTCCATGATTCTGTATGAAATGGAAGTCTGTATTAGATATAACAAGCAAAACAAGAAACAGAAAATCTGGTTTTTTGTCTTGGCTCTGCAACTGATTTTTGGAGTAACAATAAGCAAATCACAATCTCTACATATCTCATTTTCAGCAAGTATTATGTAATAGTAGATAGAGCAATGGCCTGAGAGTAAAACACATGAGGTATTCTTATATTCTTAACCTCAATTCGGCCACCTGTATATGTGTGTGTGTGTGTGTGTGTGTGTAAGTGTGTGTCCAAAGACATACATGTCTTTGGAAAAGTTACTCATCCTCTTTAAATTACTGGTTCATCAACTGTAAAGTAGAAATGATAATACCTATATTTATGGTGATTATGAGAATTGCATATATGTAATAATTTATATAATTTCTGGCACATAGTAGGTGCCCAGTAAAGAATATACATCAGTTTCATAATTTATAAAATAAGAGTAATCACATGAGATTACTAAATTTGTTGTTTGTAAACTTGAGTTAGCCTTAAATCATTTGGAGGGCAATTATAAAACATATATTGCCAGGTCCTACTTCCAGAGTTTCTGATTCAGTAGGTCTGGAATGGGGCCTAAGAATTCACATTTTTAACAGATTCCCAAATGATGATGATGATGTTAATCTGAGAACCAATGCATGAGATAATTTTTCTGTTTATGCTGTTTAGGATTAAAATGAACAGACTCAGTGGCTAATTCAGTTGATGCAGCTTATCATAATGTTACACAGAAAGTAAGAAAGCCCAAACACTCTCTCAGTAGCTAAACAATTCAGCGCTCGTAAAGAAATAGAATCATCATTCAGAATAAGATGGCAATCGCTTCTCGGCCTTTTGGCTAAGATCAAGTGCAGAATAAGATGGCAGCCTATCTTGTCTGCTCAGTAGTGGGAGTTCCATTGCTTTATCTTGATTGCTTCAAAGGCCCAAATATTCAGTTTCTTTCTGTCAGCTTATTGTGTCTATGTCTGCTTCTATTTTGGCTACTGACTATTCTCTCTCCATTTTCTTCTTTATCTCAATGGTCTTTGCTCATTCATTTTCTCTATGTCAATTTACCAAAGCTATGTTGCTTGAGTTTCCCTCTCTTTCTCCTATGTATATACTCCCCAAGAGAGAGGAACTGACTAGATTAGTTAGTTTACAGCAAGGTGTCTCTGTTGGTCATTGTTCTCAAGATATGATATTTAATAGGTTTTGGGGAAATCTAAAGATTACTGTCTTGGACTCAAGTGCTGATCTCAGATCTACTTTTGGCTAGGACATTTGGAATATATCATACAGAGCAAGGCAACTAATGCACAAGGAAACACTTCTGGGCACTTTATTCAGAAAGGGACTGTGAGCATAGCAAATACTCAGAATACCATGGATTCTCTTCCAGGTGTTCCTGCTTAAAAAAAATCAACCCAGGGTCTTCCCTGGTGGCGCAGTGGTTGAGAATCTGCCTGCCAATGCAGGGGACACGGGTTCGAGCCCTGGTCCGGGAGGATCCCACATGCCGCGGAGCAACTAGGCCCGTGAGCCACAATTACTGAGCCTGCGCGTCTGGAGCCTGTGCTCCACAACGAGAGAGGCCGCAATAGTGAGAGGCCCGCGCACCGCGATGAAGAGTGGCCCCCGCTTGCCACAACTAGAGAAAGCCCTCGCACAGAAACGAAGACCCAACACAGCCAAAAACTAAAAATAAAAAAAATTAAATTAAATTAAAAAAAAAAATCAACCCATTTCTTTTCTTAGATATAAAATACAGGAGTCAAAGAAGAAGGCCAGATATACAAATCGGTATCCAAGTGGTTTCATGTAGCAAAATTAGGCTTAATTCTGGTAGTTGTTGATACACAAAGGGAGAAACTGAATTAGTTCCGCACAGTAGGAGACAGTTCTGTGCAACAGCCATATCTTGCAGTACTGTGGATCTTAGCCCTAGTCCATCACAGAGTCTGCCAACAACTAGGGTCTTTACTACACCAGAGGAGGCTCATGCTGGTCTGGAACTTCGAACTAGGTTAGGTACTTCTATATGTGCTTACTTAGTTGGAGTCTGAAACAAGAGCAGGACCAACAAAATATAAAGTATTAGGTATAGAGGCCTCAGAAAAGTAGGCTGAGGTTCAGGAGAGGGATCAAGTAGCAGTGGGGTACAAATGTTAATGAAGAAATCGCTGTAGAGGAATGTTGCAGAGAGGAAACAGTTCCTGAAGATGGGTCATATGATGTCACAATTAATTCTGGAAGTTTTTTCTTTCATGAGGTAGAAGTATTAATCTACTTCCTACCCTAATCCAGGTTGCATGATGGGAGACACTGATCCTGCCAGTAAAAAGGCCTTGGTGTCTATGGACAAATAGAAGGAAAACGTAAGTTGAGGAGGACACCAATAAATTTTTAACTTCTCAAGTGTCTTACCTGATTATTTAACTTCTCACCTGCTCTGGTCTTGATTCTTTATGGTACACAGCTATAATTTGCCATAGAAAATAAGTAATGGTTATCTTTTTGCTTATAGCATGTTTAAAAATGTTTCAGCTTCCCATGCTGGAATCTTACCTAGTCTGCTTCCATGAACACCAATTTATTTTAAGTAAAACCTAGCAGACAACTCAGAGATTAAAACCAGTATATAATGTCCTGACATAAATACAAGTGATATATTTGATTATGTTTTCTACAATAGTAATTAATTTGCCTTCAAAGGAAAGTCAATATTTTGACTACCAATATTTGACTACCAAAATATCTAAATAATTTGGACAGTATCTTCTTTGATATAGTCTGTCATCTATCAGCAGTCACACAAGCAATGAAGAATACCTCATATTCATTTGGTCCTTTATAGTCACAAAGTTCTTTCATATTATAATACTCATTGACACTTCTTTGTTCATTGGAGTCCTGGTATGTAAATGTCTTCCTGGGTAATAAGGGATGAGACAAGCATGAGATGAAGAAAAGGAGGGTGAACGTGTTGATCTCTCTGCTCCACACATTTAAAAGGAGCTTTTCCCCTATGAAATTTTATTCCTTACATACTTGCAGTGAGTGTTAATTTCATTAATTTTTCTTTTCCATGATTTATTTCCCTCACTTCCAAGTATTATGTTCTTGTTGTTTTAAAATATGTTTCTAGTCCATTATATTTTTATAGCTATAGCTAAATAGATATTAAATTTATTCACTGTTCTACTTTCTTTTCTTCAAGCTTAATCCCATTTACTTTTACAGTTACAACTTTTCACCTCATGTACATTATAACTTTATAAAAATGTTAAGTATTTTGTCTCTTCTAGCTTTTTATCTTTTATTTTACTTATGTCTATTTTATTTATTTTAAAAGTATAAAAATTGGGGAAGAGATCAAGATAGCAGAGCAGGAGGACACTGGGTTCACATCCCCCCCACAAACACATCAAAAATACATCTACATGTGGAAAAATTCTCACTGAAAACAACTGGAGACTGGCAGAAAGACTCTTCTACAACCAAGGCTGTAAAGAACTATCCACACAGAATCAAGTAGGAAGGGAGGAGAATGATCAGGTAGGGACTTACACTCCTAGGAGGGGACAGAGAAGAGGAGAGAGATTACTATGGGCTCAGAGAGCCTCCCTGGAGAGTGAGGGATTTGAACCAAATATTGAGTATCCCAGCCCTGGTATTTGATAGTGGGAAGACAAGTCCCCATAGCTGGTTAGAAGACCAGTGGAACTTACATGAGAGCTGTAAGAAACTGAGACTCTACTCGTAAAGAGTGTGCACATGCTTGTTCACTCCCCAAAAAAGATGGTGGAAGCAGACTGAAACCGCCTGGGGCTCTGACTGGTTTCCTATCACCACCCTAGCGAGTACCCCAGCCCCTTTAGCTCCAGTGCAGTTCCCCACTAGGGTGAAGGTTACCACTGTCTTGGACAGTGCACACTTGGTGAGGACATAGCTGACTTGGACCCAGCACTGCATCTGAATGGGGTGAGGGTGGCCACGACTGATACTCATGGAAGTTGGTGGATCGGGAGCTGTCTGGAACACTGACTGATGTGCAGAGACCACCTTGGCACATGCCCTGGCCCACACTGGGCACCTGCTCTGGCCCCTCTTGCTTCAGCACTACTACTCTCTAGGGCGAAGGTGCCATTGCAGGGAAGGGGGAGAGCACACACCTACAGGGAACAGAACCAGCTCAGACCCAATTCTCAGAGCTTCTCCTCCAGCACCTCAGGACACAATCTCACCCCAGATAGTGTGAGGATGGCCACTGAGCATAGGAGAAGCCCTGGCTCACCCCTGACTGGCTCTAGCCATGCTATCTCCAGCCCCACCTCCCATCAAGGTGACAGCTGCCAGTGTACCCTGGCAAAATACATGACCCATGCACACTTTAGATCCAGCTCTCCCACCAAAGGCACTGGGAACACACAGACTGCACAGGGATGCTCCCACACAAGGACACCCTTACAAGACTGGGAGAGTTAACTGTTTTACCTAATTTCATAGACATTCAGGAGAAAGTTAAACAAAACGAGAAGACAAAAGAATTTGTTTCAAATGAAATAACAAGAAAAAAACTCTGAAAAAATAATTAATGAAACAGAAATAAATAATTTACCAGATAAAGATTTCAAAGCATTAGTAATAAGAATGCTAACTGAACTTGAGAAAAGAATAGATGAACATAGTGAGAATTTTAACAAGGAAATTGAAAGTATAAAAAGAATCAGAGCTGAATATGAGAACTGAAATGAAAAACACACTACAAGGAGTTAACAGCAGACTAGGGCATACAAAAGAATGCATAAGTGATCTAGAAGATAGAATGATGGAAATCACCCAATCAGAACAGTAAAAAGAAAAACAAATTTTAAAAATGAGGACAGTTTAAGGGACCTCTGAGATTTCATCAAGCATACTATCATTTGCATTATAGGAGTCCTAGAAGGAGAAGAGAGAGAGAAAGGGGTTGAAAATGTATTTGATGAAATTATGGCTGGAAACATCCTGAACCTGAAGAAGGAAGCAGATATCCATGTACAGGAAACACAGAGAGCCCCAAAAGAGATGAACCCAAAGATATCTACACCAAGACGTACAATAATTAAAATGGCAAAAGTTAAAGATAAAGAGAGAATTCTAAAGACCAGCAAGAGAAAAATAAAGAGTCATGTACAAGGGAGCCCCCATAGATCTATCAGTGATTTTTCTGCAGAAACTTTGCAGGCCATAAGGGAGTGGCATGATATATTTAAACTGCTAAAAGGGAAAAACCTACAACCTAGGATACTCTACCCAGCAGGGTTATCATTCAGATTTGGGGGGAGTTAAAGAACTTTTTAGACAGAAAAAAACAAAAAGAAATCGTGAATACTAAACTGACCCTAAACAAAGTGTTAAAGGGTATTGTCTAAGTGGAAAAGAAAAGATTATAACAATAAGTAAGAATTTATGAAAAAGGAAAAATCCCACTAGGAAAGGCAAATATATAGTAAAGGCTATGGATCAACCACTTAAATAAGCTAGTATAAAGATTAAAAGACAAAAATTGTGAAATCAACTATAATACAATAAAGAGTTAAGGATAAATATGGAAATGTAAATATGCCATCAACAACACAAAACATGCATGGGGGAGTAAAAAATGTAGATCTTTTAGAATGTGTTTGAATGTAAACAGAGAACAGCTTAATACAAGTAGACAGTGTTATAGGTCAGCACATATGAAGCCTGTGGTAACCACAAATCAAAAACCTACAATAGATGCACAAAAACTAGAGAGGAAGAAATACAAGTATACTGCTAAAGAAAATCATAAAACCACAAGGGAGAAAACTAAAATAAGAAGAACAGAGAAGAATTATAAAAACAACCAGAACACGTAATGAAATGGCAATGAGTACATACCTATCAATAATCACTTTAAATGTCATTGGGAAAATGCTCCAATCAAAAGATAAAGGTTGTCTGATTGGATAGAAAAAACAATATCCATCTATATACTGCTTAGAAGAAACTCACTTCAGAGCTAAAGACACACATAGACTGAAAGTGAGGGGATGGAAAAAGATAGTTCATGCAAATGGAAATGAAAAGAAAGCTGGGGTTACAATACTCATATCAGACAAAATAGATGTTAAAACAAAGTCCATAATAAAAGACAAAGAAGGTCATTATATAATGACAAAGGGATCAATATAAGAAGAGGATGTAACATTCATTAACATATATGCACGTAATAGACGAGCACCTAAATATACAAAGCAAACACTAACAGACGTAAAGGGAGAAATTAATAATAATAATAGTAGGGGACATTAATACTCCACTTACATCAATGGACACATCATCCACACATAAAATCAATATGGAAATGGTGGTCTTACATGACACATTAGTCCAGTTGGCTTAATAGACATCCATAGGACATTCCATCCCAAAACAGCAGATATACATTCTTTTCAAGTGCAAATGGAGTGTTCTCCAGGTCAGATCAGATGTACGCCACAAAGCAAGTCTCAACAAATTTAAGAGGACAGAAATTATATTGAGCATTTTTTCTAACCACAGTGGTATGAAACTAGAAAACAATTACAGGAAAAAACACAAACTTGTGGAGACAAAAAAATACTACTAAAAAACCAATGGGCCAATAAAGAAATCCAAGAGGAAATCAGAAAATACCTTGAGGGCTTCCCTGGTGGCACAGTGGTTGAGAATCTGCCTGCCAATGCAGGGGACACGGGTTCGAGCCCTGGTCTGGGAAGATCCCACATGCCACGGAGCAACTGGGCCCGTGAGCCACAATTACTGAGCCTGCGCATCTGGAGCCTGTGCTCCGCAGCAAGAGAGGCCGCGATAGTGAGAGGCCCGCGCACAGCGATGAAGAGTGGTCCCCACTTGCCGCAACTAGAGAAAGCCCTCGCACAGAAACGAAGAACACAGTCATAAATAAATAAATTAAAAAAGAACGTGAATTTCTTAAAAAAAAAAAAAAGAAAATACCTTGAGAAAAATGAAAATAAAAAGACAAATTTCCAAATCTGTGGGATGTGACAAAAGCAGTTCTAAGAGGGAAGTTTATAATAATACAGTCCTACCTGAAGAAATAAGAAAAATCTCGAAAACGAACAACCTAAACTACTACCTAAAGGAATTAGAAAGAGAAGAGCAAACAAAGCCCAAAGTCAGCAGAAGGAAGGAAATAATAATGACCAGAGAGGAAATAAATAAAATAGAAACCAAAAAATAATAGAAAAGATCAACAAAACCAAGAGCTGTTTTGTTTGTTGTTTTTTTTTGAAAAGGTAAACAAAATTGATAAGCCTTAAGCCAGGATCATTAAGGAAAAAAGAGAGAGGATCTAAATAAACAAAATAAGATATGAAAGAGGAAAAATTATAACCGATATCACAGAGATACAAAAAATCATAAGAGAATACAACAAATCTGACAGCCTAGAAGAAATGGATAAATTTCTAGAAACATACAATTTTCAAAACTGAATCAAAAAGAAACAGACAATCTGAACAGACTGATTACTAGTAGTGAAATTGAATTTGTAAGAAAAAAACTCCCAGGAAACAAGTCCAGGACCAGATGGCTTCACAGGGGAATTCTACCAAACATATAAAGAAGAGCTAATACTTATCCTTCTCAAACTATTTCAAAAAATTTAAGAGGAGGGAACACTCCCAAATTCATTCTACAAAGCTACCGTTACCCTCATACAAAAATCAGATAAAGACACACAAAAAAGGAAAATTACAGGCCAAAATATATGATGAATACAGATGCAAAAATCCTCAACAAAATATTAGCAAATTGAATTCAACACTATATAAAAGGATCATACACCATGATCAAGTTAGATTTATTCTAGGGATGCAAGAATGGTTCAATGTCCACTAATCAATCAATGTGATATATCACATTAGCAAAACAGCATAAAAATTGTGTGATCATTTCAATAGATGCAGAAAAATCATTTAACAAAATTCAACATCCATTCATGACAAAGTTTCATCAAGGTGGGTATAGAGGGAACATATCTCAACATAATAAAGGCCACTTAGGACAAACCCACAGCTAACATCATACTCAATGATGAAAAGCTGAAAGCTTTTCTTCTAAAGTCAAGAAAAAGACAAGGATGCTCACTCTCTCCACTTCCATTTATCACAGAATTGGAAATCCTAGCCACAGCAATCAGACAAGAAAAAGAAATAAAAGGCATCCAAATCAGAAGGGAAGAAATAAAACTGTCTCTATTTTCAGATGACATGATACTACATATAAAAAACCCTAAAGTCTTCATCACAAAACTGTTAGTTCTAATAAATGCATTCAGTAAAGTTGCAGGATATAAGATTAATTGATGAAGAAAATTGAAAATGATGCAAAAAAATGGAAAGATATCCTATGTTCATGGATTGGAAGAATTAATATTGTTAAAATGTCCATACTACCCAAAGCAATCTACAGAATTTAATACAATCCCTACAAAAATACCCAGGACATTTTTCATAGAACTAGAACAAATAATCCTAAAATGTATATGAAACCACAAAAGACCCTGAATAGCTAAAGCAATCATGAGAAAAAACACTCATGAGAAATAACACAATTTATTACATAAATTGCAGTAATATTTTTTCAATCTGCCTCTAAGGCAAAGGAAACAAAAGCAAAAATAAACAAATGGTATCTAATTAAATTTAAAAGCTTTTGCACAGAAAAGAAAACCATTGACAAAATGAAGAGATAACCTACTGAATGGGAGAAAATATTTGCAAATAATCTGGATGATAAGGGGTTAATATCCAAGCTATATAAATACCTCAGAAAACTCAATATTAAAAAAAACCCCAAATAACGCAATTAAAAATTGGGCAGAAGACCTGAATAAACATTTCTCCAAAGAAGACATACAAATGGCCAACTGGCACATGAAAAGATGCTCAACATTGCTAATCATTGGTGAAATGCAAATCAAAACCACACCTGTCAGAAAGGCTATCAACAAAAAGATCACAAATAATAAATGTTGGCGAGGATGGGTAGAAAAGGGAACCCTAGTACACTGTTATTAGGAATGTAAATTGGTGCAGGCACTATGGAAAACAGTATGGAGGTTCCTCAAAAAACTAAAAATAGAACTACCATATGATCTAGCAATTCCACTCCTGGGTATATATCCAAAAAATTCCAAAAACACTAATTCAGAATGATAATGCACCTCAATGTTCATCACAGCATTATTTACAGTAGCCAAGATATGGAGGCAACCTAAGTGTCCATCAACAGGTGAATGGATAAAGAAGATGTGGTATATATATATAACAGCCATAAAAATGAACAAAGTTTTGCCTTCTGCAACAACATGGATGGGCCTGGGGGATATTATGCTTAGTAAAATAAGTCAGACAGAGAGGGACAAACACTGTATGGTATCACTTACATATGCAATATAAAAACTAAAACAAACAAATGAATATAACATAACAGAAACAGGCTTACAGATAGAACAAACTAGTGATTACCAGTGGGGAGGAGAAAGGGGGAAGGGCAAGAGGGGGTAGCAAATAAAGAGGTACAAACTACTATGTATATAATAAATAAGTTACAAGAATATATTATATAGCACAGGGAATATAGCCAATATTTTATGATAACTTCAAATGGCATATAATCTATAAAAGTATTAGATCACTATGCTGTACACTTGAAACCATATAATATTGTAAATCAACTACATTTCAATAAAAATAATAAGCTATAAAAATTATCTTTACTGACATGTTAATAAAACTCTTTTCTTTCCTTACTTGTTGAATTTTCTAAAATATGTCACACCAAGCAAGAAATACAGTAATAGTAGGGAGAATCCATTTAAAAATACCCACTTCTCTGGCTCCCTTTATTAAAAACTCATGACAAGTAAAGAAGACTTTAAAAAAAACCCAAAAACTATGTGTAGAAAATCAGGGGGTGTGTATTTCAACCAACTATTAGTAAGTCTTATAATGATGGTGATATATTTTACTGGCTGGAATGATCTGTTTGCTGGAATGATTTTCCATTAGTCCTTATATCAGGAGCTTCTAAACAGTCATTGGACTTCAAGCAAACAATACCAACTAAGTGTCATGAACCAGGAGGTACTGAACTACAGGATTAATAGAGGAGAAAGACAATAGGCCTTAGGAAATGAAGTTCCTCACACTAGTCTTTTTAATTTTCTTATTTTATAGTTGATAACTCACATTTCTTATCAAGATAAAGGAAAATCTTGTCATGACGTTTTCCCCTAATTTTTTTGTGCATTTTCCTTCCCTAATCTAAAATCAGAAATATCTCAATATCTCAATTCATATTATTTATGCATTTATTGAGTTTTTACTATGGGCTATGCACTGATCTGTACACTTTACATTCCTATGAGGAAGGCACCATTATTGTACCAATTTCTTGGCTGAAGAAAGTGAGGCTCAGAAAGGTTGAAATACCATATTTCATTGAATCTAAAATGCCAATGCCATCTACTGTAAGAGACACCATTATTTTATGTACTTCTAAGTAAAAAAAATCACTACCACTCACATTATGGTACAATGCCTTAAGGAAAGTCCTACGTTACTCAGCAGTCTAACCAGCTTTTGAAATACATTATATCTATTAAGAAGATATAATGTCAATTTTTCTGAGTTTTCTGAGGTATTTATATATTTTGGATATTAACCCATTATCATCCAGATCATCTGCAAATAATGCCAATTTTTCCTGACTCAGCTACACAACTTGGCATGTGGGAGGCAATCCTTTTGCAGATATCTCAATAAAAGAACAATAAAGCTATCTCTACTTGTGGGAATTCTTTACTTTAGTCCCACAAAACACTTGGCTATTTCTTTGCAAGAAAATGTGAACTAGTGATCATTCCTACAACAGCAAGTATTTGCTTTACTAGTATCAAAAATTATATCCTGTTGCTGTTTCTGTCTTTCTATACATATATTAACTTTAAAATTCAATGCTTAAATATTGCATTAGCTTTTTGAAGAGTTAAAGAGAAGTTTCTTTCAATATGGACAGCACCACTAATGTATATAACTCAAAGCAATAATAATATGAATAGTCATGACCAAGTTTGCTATATCAGGCAATATCTACTATGTCACAATTACATTCTGACTTACAGCTATTTCAAGATTCCATCAGTTTAAGATCCTACCCAATTTCAAAGATGTTAAAATGTCAAGGGGAAAAAGTGTATCTCAGAATCAAAGAAATACTTGTATCAATATAAGGTCTCAACAGTAGTAAGTGCTATATACTGTCTCCACTGGGTGGTCCTACTAGTAGGTAGGCCTGCTAACAGATCAGAACCTACGGATAAGGGGAGACCTGATTCACCATTAGCCTTGTTAACTCTTGAATATATATGTGGGACACAAAGAGAAGGCTACAGCTGGCTCTCTCTAAGGCTTTTCACCAAGGAAACTAGGATGTTACTCTCTGGTGGTCAGTCTCTAGTGTGCAACCTGACTTTTGGGCTTAGGTGAAAGTAACAGACCCTAACAAGGAAAATCTCTCTGCCTATTAGATCTACCACAGAGAAGCATAAACTCACAATTAGTTCTACCTTCTACTCATTACCAGAAAGTCATAGAATCTCTAGCCCTTACCTGATGAGAGATTATAACCATTACCAACTGCACAAATCTGCTCTTGCTTACATGAATTCCTTTATAATCTTCATTGCTTGACTGACTCACAAGTAAACACCAACCCATCAGAGAACACTGGCTAACCCTTTATCATCTGGGAAGACATGCTCTACTTTAATTTCACCAACATGGCTTAACAGATATGTTCTACTAAGAAACTCATCTTTGGCAGGTGCTAAACTATGAAAGAAAGCAAACACTGCAAATTTTTAAAATCTAGTAGGCCCGTTATCTCTCTGTTTTCTTTCTGAAACTCAAGCCTGCTATAATGTTAAAGGCAAGAGCCTAGATGCCTGGGCTTTTCTATTGAATCTTAACATTACATGTCTATAAGGTACCTGGATTTTAGAACATTTGCTTCCCATATTTTAGGCTTTTTATTTTTCTTTCTTTGTAATGGCTCCAGAAGCTCAGATCATGTTGCTTCCTAGAACGTCTATTTTTTTCTTCCTACATAAATTATTATCAGTAGCCCTGAATTTTATGAAGGCCAAATGATTCTTTAATTGGCTCCTGAAATTGAGTCCTCATATGCTAGAGCTGAATAAAAAATTCAACTTTTTATGGCACATAAGGAAAACTTCCTGAAACAACACTCAAATTGTACTGACTTTTCAATTCTTAATCCACTCTAATCCATTTTTTACACAAAGTTTAAAAGTTCCTAAAACAAAATTTATATTATGTTCATATTATTCCCCTACTTAAACTAGTGACTTCCTATTGCATTAAAAATAAAATCTAAAGTTCTTACCCTGTCCCACAAAGACATGAGTTAGCCTCTGAATGTCTCTCCAACCTATCATTCTATCACTCTCCCCACCAAGTAACTATGCTCCAACACAAAGGTCTTCTCTAAACTACACATACCCAAATCTTTGCTTCCTCAAGGTCTTTCCACATGTGTACCTTGTGCTTGGAATTTTCTTAACGACCATTCTTCACATGGTTAACTCCTTCTCATGCTTTAGGTTCCTCCATTTAAAGGCTCCCTGTTCAGTGAAGCCTTCTTTACCCCTCATCTAAAACAGGTTTCACACAATTTTCTCTGCTCAGTTGTTAATCAGTTGTTTTTAATCTGTGGGTTTTTTTTTTTTTAAATCTGAGACCCATAAGTTCCATAAAGGCATGGATATTAGTTACTAGTTTATCTTTAATACTGTTGGGCTGCACCCCACAAGCCTATAAGGCCAGTGCCTGCCCAGCTTTAAGACTGAAGAAAGAGTCTGGAGTCAGTGACAGAGACATCAATGGTTTAATGGATGGGGGAGCTTACATGTCTGAGGCAAGGTCCTGGAGCAACATCTCATCGTGTGCAGCAGACCAGCAGACAAGACATGGTAGCAGGCTTTGCTGGGGGGTGCGGGGGGTGGGGAGGAGGGGCGGGGACTGCCAGTTATAGGGGGAGTCAGGTTGGCTCACCAGGTTACCATGGAAACTAGCAGAGCGGCATGCCCCTCACCACCCCTTTGATAAGAACAATCACTAGCTGGGCCTGGGGCAAGTGTGTAGAAAGGTTAGTCAGGTGAGTAGGGTTTAGGTGAAGCAGGCACTGGTAGAGCACAGGAATGTACAGAGAGCCAGAGAACAGCCACCTTGAGTGGCCTGACCATACAAATACCAAACACAGTGACACTACACAATTAAAAAGAGATGAATAAGAAAAACTAAAATAACAATCCGTTATATTGTACTAGTATGCACCAGGCACTGTTCTAAGCACCTTACATCTATTAATATGTTTAATTCTAAGTATGTATATAAGATATGCACTACTATTACCATTATTTTATAGAAGAGCAACTAAGGCACATAAATGTCCCCAAAACTATTTAAGAACCATTTTAAATGGTGGGTTCAACAACTGTTAACTTGTAATCATTTAAAAATTAGATGGGTATGGTTCTATCAGGTTGTAACAAAAAAAGTTTAACTTTTTAAAAGAGTAACAAGTTATTCCATTTAAATTACACACCAATTTGTACTTGATAAATGAAAATGAGAATTTCTCAAATTATTGTTTATATAAAGTCCAGGTGGGCTCAAAGCAAGGAAACTTCATTTTGACTACTGCTTTGCTCTTGGCCACTTCGTGGCAGTGTGTTAGGAATATCACAAGGTGATTTATGGTTTTTGTAACCTTCCTTTGTCCTAGGACAGGCACCTATCAGAAACTAAGTTTATAAGCCAACGACATATGCAGAACCTGCTCTGTAACTGTGCTTTCAGAATTAGGGTAAGTAGAAAAATCTTTGATAAATCAGTGATTTTCAAAGTGTAATCCTAATTTCCAGAGTTTTGAAATGGTTGTTGACAATTTTGCCAGTTTCAATTACTATTTTTTGGAGCTTAAGAATTTCTAAGGTCCTCACTCTGACATTCTGGAAGTCTCTTCTAATAAACTTTTAAAAAGATTAAGATATCTTCTAGTTACCCACCCGGACAGGTGTTAGTCAGAAGTCTAAGACCGTTAACTGGACATTATATTATTTTGTATCCTAACGCTAGCAATCAAAGCACTCTATTTCCAAGAAAGAAATATTGGAATTGGCTTGTTTTTGTTTCTTGCCTGGCAATAATTTAAAAAGAAAAAAAAATCATGTTTAAATTTTCTGAAAAGTGTATTTTAACAATTGTATTTTAATTTTTAACAATGTGAAAAAGTTATACCCAAGTTATTTCAGTAGTTAAAATATACACACGAAATATTTTGTAAAAATTAGAATTAAATAAAAATCTGAATGAAATATAATCCATTACTGGGAAGAGTTCATGATTTGATAAAAAATAAACACTTTTGTGTTTGAATGAAAACAAGTAAACAAAATTTCTGATTTTATACAACAAATCTATTCATTTTAAGAAGAATTAAACTAATATAATAAAAAGTACTATCTGTACACATTCAATATATACATTTATATGATATGATATTTTGAACAAACATCTATGAAAGCATTAAGGAGAGAGAAACTCATTTTGCCTAGGAATGTAAGGTAAGGTTTGACAAAGAAGTTTTCTCAAATGGAGAAGAGAGAGAAGAACATTTGAAGTAGAGAGACTTGCATCTACAAAGGTAGATAATTATAAAAGTACCCAATATGTCCAGGAAAGAGCAAGTGGGGGAGATAGGGATAAAATTCTGAGATGAGGTAGGAAAATTCAGTTGATGGTATTGTGAAGGGTCTTCAAAGTTCCACTGAAAGAGTGTGAAATTCACCTGCCAAGTACTGTGGAAAATGACTTGATAAAACCTACATGTGAGAAACACAGTTCTTCAGACAACATAAAGGATGAAGTTATGAATAGGAGAAGTGGTTAAATTGGTTAAATTGAATATAGAATCACTATTTAGAAGTTGGGTTTTTTTAACCCCACTATGTCTGTACTGTAGGCTGTGTTTCTCACCCAGAAAACGAAGAGTTCTTCTCCATTTGATACTGAGATGAGATTATTTTCCACAAAATAAGATGTTCATTAGTTTTGCTGCTTTGACTGGTGGGCCATAGAAGCAAAACTCAGTCATAACCTGTGAGAAGGGCTGACAGGACCTTTATCTGGGTAAGGTCCTATAGGTCATTCTAAAATAAAGATAAACATTTCTAAATGAAAAAAAAAAAGTTGTTTGTGAAAAGATTTGTTAACTTCTAAAGTTCTTTTCTAAGTTATTTAAATATAGTAAAAAGATAATGTTAATACCTCTGTCATCTTTTTTTTTAATTTATTTATTTAATTTATTTACTTTTGGCTGCATTGTGTCTTCTTTGTGGTGAGTGGGTTTCTCATTGCGGTGGCTTCTCTTGTTGCAGAGCCCAGGCTCTAAGCCCAAGGGCTTCAGTAGTTGTGGCTCGCAGGCTCTAAAGCACAGGCTCAGTGGTTGTGGTGCATGGGCTTAGTTGCCCCGCGGCATGTGGGATCTTCCCGGACCAGGGGTCGAACCCGTGTCCTCTGCATTGGCAGGCGGATTCTTAACCACTAGTGCCACCAGGGAAGCCCCCTCTGTCATCTTATTAAATGGGTTATTTATTTATGCAGGGAGAAAATAAACTCAATATAATATAAAAGTCAAATTAAAAGCAATAGAAGAAAGAAAAATACTTGGTACCAGTCTTTGACACTAATCAAGTTCTTGGTGATGCCACTTAGGTGAAATGGGTCCTATTTTCCATTACCTATAAAATGAGTAGGTTAATTAAGACTTCAAAAGTTCCACTCAGATTTAAGCTGAACACTTTATAGTTATTTTCTTAAATCCACTACAAAAGAATTGTACATGTTAATTTAATTTGCTTGTTTATGTAAAATATTTTACTTTACCCCAAAAGTAGCAAATAAATCCTTGATACTAGCTGCAAATTCCTGATCTTTTGTTTGATCTCTGTCCAACAAATGAGGCTGTTTATGTTCTCCGGCTTTTATCCTCGCTGTGCCTGTACGTTAACAAGTAAAAGAATCTTATGACATGTTCAAATAACTAAAACACATATTATAAACATACATACACATCCCAATACACCCAGTTCGTCTTGAAATGGCAAGTGAGCTGTTTTTGAACATGCTAAAGTCAATCTAACTAAAAGGCACATTCTTCTAAAATAGTGCTGTCCTAAAGAACATTCTGTGATAAGGAAAATTTCCCACATCTGTACTCTCCAATACTGTAGCCATTAGCTGTACTGTGGCTGTTAAATACTTGAAATGTAGCTCTTATGACTGAGTAAATGGATTTTTAATTTAATTTAAAACTTAAATAGCCACATATGGTGACTACAGTATTTGACAGCATAGCCCTAAAATATAAAAGCACAAACTTTGATATTACTAAAAATATTTTGTGCCAATGAAATGTACTACCATTAGGAGAGTATTTGATTTCTCTAACATTACATGTATATTTTAGTGTTTCCAAAAGAATTTTAATAGTTATTACTCTATCTTACAACAATTCTGTGGGGTAACACATGCCTTAAATCATGATAGGTAAATAGGTTTAAATATGCTTCTTTCTTTAAGAAAACTTCTGAATTTTAGATATAAAGCATTTTTAAAGAGGAATGACAAGAAGCAAAAATATGTGCTAATGAAAGTCTGGTACATAAATAAAATAATACTTGGCTACATGCGGCTTTATTTGTTCAAATAATACTAGCACATGTCACTGTATGTCCATGACAGAATGAAATGTACACAGAAAGAAATGCAGTTCAGCCATATTCTGAGAATTGGTAGGGATGAAGAATATACTGTCCTTTAATTTAATGAATTATATTTTTATAGTCACCTCGAATACCGTGTGGAAAGCATGAAAATGGTATTAATGTAGACCATGCAATCACTGCAATAATAACAAAATGAATCCACCAACTCTGCTGCCAGCGTTCATTATCATCACTGTCTTCAACACTTTAATAGAGAAAATGAAAATTTTCAACTTTGTATACTTTATTACAAACAAAGCTATGATTAAGCAGAGAAAGAAAGAGCATTTTCTGTTAATTTGTTGTTTTGCTGAAATTGAGTGGTTGTGAGTTCTCCAATTATGTGCTTCTCTTTTGTCCTGCAGGATACTAAATTTTTTCCTTTCCCCACTTTTCCCCTGTCCAGTCAGGTGGCGAAGAGTAATTCTTTATTCCTTTTTAACTTGTTTCTCCAACAGAAGCTATGCATTTAGAAGACTATCACTAAATCTCATCTCTTTTTTGAAATCATTCCTGCCCCTTTAAATCATGTGCCCAATTCTTTAGGACAAGCCTGGCCCTTTAAGTTGCACAACTAACACTTTATCTGGGTGTGTGACCCTTTAAATCACATATACTTGGCAATTTTTTTCTTATAGTCCCTTCTCTGAACTCTCAGATTGAGTGTGTATTACCCTTCTAGTGATCATACCTAATCATGCTTTGATAGAACTTTGTCTTCTGTCTTCCCTGTGGTTTTTCTTGGTTGGCCTTTGCAAACTACAAAGCCTTGCAGTGGGCAGGGTGAGATGGAAATGTGAAGGATCCTCTGCTGGGATTTGTTGATTTTTCCCTTTTTACTCACAGTTGTTTTGCAGTTTCAACATTCTTTGTCTTCAGTAATGCTCAGGCCATAATTTTGTGGGGGATTTTCAAAGCTGTGACATTATTTTGTATCAATGTAATGGTATTAGGAAGTGGGGCCTTTGGGAGGTGATTAGGTCATGAGGGTAGAGTCTGCATGAATGTGATTAATGACCCCAGATAGACTTCTTGCCCCTTCATCCATGTAAGGACACAGGGAGAAGCAAGGACACCAGGAAGCAAGATCTCACCAGACACTGAATTTGCCAGCACCTTGATCTTGGACTTCCTAGCATATAGAACTGCAAGAAGTAAATTTCTGTTTTTGTAAGCCCAGTGTATAATATTTCTGTTACAGCTGCCCAAATGGACTAAGATAGTACAGAAGAAAAATTCCTGCCTAGGATAAGTATCTTTCCCTATAAAGACAAATCTCTATGCTAAAAGAGGGCCAACCTAATAACAAAGTAATCAACCTGATGACAGCTTGTCTCCCAATGAACGTGTCGTATCGGGAATTCAGGGTTGACCTCTACTACTGATGAACTGGATACTCAGCAGTAGTAACACTCATACCCTAGTAAATATTCTTGTTGAGAGACTGTCCTTAGTGTGAAGAAGTCCATGTTACTGCACTCATGCAAAGCCACCATTACTGTCACCATGGCCACTTTTCACATGAGCTTATTGAGGAAGAATTAGGGTGGTTAAAAAAAAAAGAGAGAGGCTGGCTAACATTAACAGGATGGGTCATCTTGTCCAGCTGATTAAAGAGCCTCTTCCAAAGGACATACCCTTTTCATTTGCCAGTTCTAAGAGTTTCATCCACATATTCTCCTGGTTACCTATTTTTTTTTTATCTTGTTCTAAGTCCTTGGCTACCCAACCATAAATTAGTATAAATTTATACCTCAGGCCATCCCTCCTTCTATGCTAAGTGGACAACCAGCCTGAAGTTCTACTCACTAGAATGATCTCCTGATTTCAAGGCCACTGTTGAGTGGAGTTGTAATATAGTGGCTATCCCCTTTCTCATCTCAATGAGAGAACTTAATATTCACACAATTAAATGTTTCCTTTTCCCTGGGAATATTTTCTAGTATTGTTAAAAGAAGCCATATGACCCAGAACTCTTAAAATAACTTCTGTCCCTCCAGTGATTAAATGCTACAACTATTTAATTTCCAAGTCTTGCCATCCCTGGACTTAATCCCATCCTACAACCTATGATCATTTTAGTAACTATCTTTAATTTACTCCCAGCAAGGAGGTTATCTGTGCATACAAATATGCAACCTAGTTCTGGAATCCTAAAGCTACTTCTGATACTATTTTTAGTATCAGTCAGGATACTGATAGGAAACAGATGGTATACTCATCTGAGATAATTTGAAGAGAGAGGGACAAGAAGACTATTTCCAGTGATGTCGGCAGAGTTTAGAGAAATGAACAGGGTACAGCACAAAATTATGGGGTCAGCAGTACAGTAGCAAACTGTTATGACAAGCCTTAATGTCAAGTGGAACAGTGCTTAATAAATGGAAAAGGAAGCCTCAAAGGAGGCGTCGTCTTTAGAATAGGGATACAGCCAATCTGGGTACAATCCCTGCAGAAACTGGAAGGATAATACCCTAGCCTTAATTTGCTCCTGCCCTCTCATTTGCCAGTGCCTCTCATTGGCCAAATCCAACTGAAATCCAGAGTTCAAGGGATTATGTTGAGGCTCTCAATATAGCCTCCTGGGGAAGAAAAGAGACTAGAGAAGGTTTTAGAAAGGTGGAAGTGAATTTAGAGAATCAAAAAAAATACATCCAACACATATTCTCTGATACTTTATCTGCCCACCCACCCTGCCCCTTCCAGCTACCAAAACTTCACTATGGCTAGGTAAGAACCTAGATGAGCTGGCAGGGGAGCTAGGAGGAGAGCTTCCACATACTAACTGTAGCAATAAATAACTATGGAAATAGTTGGCAAGTTGGCAATAAATAAGAGGAGCTAGTTGGCTTCTGTACCTCAGTTTTAATTAGTTCTACATTTATATAAAACCAGAGTTTCAGAAATGGAGGGTGGACCTTTCTGTTTTCTTGTAGTGGTAGATTTTTATCTCCTTCATTAACTCCGTTATCTTAATGAGAGAACCAAAAAAGGCAATAAGTCACTTATAGTACCACTTCCAATACATAATTAAATATAACTTTAAAAATACTTATTTAGGGACTTCCCTGGTAGCGCAGTGGTTAAGAATCCACCCGCCAATGCAGGGGACATGGGTTCGAGCCCTGGTCCAGGAAGATCTCACATAATATCCCTGATGAATAATGATGAAAATTCATCAACAAAATACTAGCAAACCAAATTCAACGACATATTAAGAGAATCATACATCATAACCAAGTGAGATTTATTCTGGAATACAAGAATGGTTCAACATATGAAAATCAGTTAATGTGATTTACCCCATTAACAGAATGAAGGACAAAAGCACATGATCATCTAGATGCAGAAAAAGCATTCAACAAAATTTAGCACCCTTTCATTGTAAAAACACTCAAGAAACTGATAATAGAAGGAAATTACCCCAACATAATAACAGCCATATATGAAAAGCCCACTGCTAACACTGAACTCAATGGTGAAAAACTGAAAGCTCTCCCTCTAATATCTGGAACAAGGCAAAGACACCTACCTATTTTTACCACTTCTATTCAACATAGTACTGGATATTCTAGCCAGAACAATCAGGCAAGAGAAAGAAATAAAAGGCATCCATATTGGAAAGGAAGAGGTAAAATTATCTCTGTTTGCAGATGACATGATCTTCTATTTAGAAAATGCTAAAGACTCCAAAGAAAAAAACTGTTAGAACTAATAAATGAATTCAGCAAAGCTGCAGGATACAGCGTCAACACAAAAATCAAGTGTGTTTCTATACACTAACAATGAGCAGCATGCAAGGCAAAGACTTGTACACTGAAAACTCCAAAACATTGCTGAAGGAGTTAAAGAAGATACAAATAAATGGAAAGACATACATGCTCATGGATTTGAAGACTCAATATTGTTAAAATGCCCTTAATACCCAAAGTGGTCTACAGATTCAATGCAATCCCTATCAAAACCTCAACAGAATGTTTTGCAGAAATAGAAAAATAATCCTAAAATTTCATATGGAATCTCAAAAGATCCCAAATAGTCAAAACAATCCCAAGAAAGAAAAATAAAGACAGAGGCTTCACACCTCCTGATTTCAAAATATATTACAAAGCTATAGTAATCAGAACAGTATGGTACTGATATAAAAACAGACATATGGAACAATGGAAGAGAATAGAGATCCCAGAAATATATTCTCATAAATATGGACAAATAATCTTTTACAAGGATGAAACGAATACACAACAGGGAAAGGATAATCTTTTCAATAAATGGTGCTGGAAAAACTGGATATTCATGTGCAAAAGAATGAAGTTGGACCCTTTCCTTATAACATATACAAAAATAACTCAAAATGGATTAAAGATCTAAACATAAAACCTGCAACAATAAAGCTCCCAGAAGACAACATACAAAGAAAGCTTCATGACATTGGATTTGGCAATTATTTTTTGATATGACACCAAAAGCACAGGCAACAAAAAAAATTAGAGAAATGGGACTACATCAAACTTAAAAACTGTACAGCAAAGGAAACAATCAACAGAGTGAACAGAAAAACTATAGAATGGGAGAAAATATTGGCAAACCATGTATCTGGAGTAGGGCTAATATCCAGAATATAGAAAGAACTGCCTCAACTCAACAAAAACAAAAATCTGATTTTAAAAATATGCAATGGACTTGAATAGATATTTCTTCAAAGAAGACGTATGAATGGCCCACAAGTATGTGATAGGATGCTCAACATCACTAATCATCAGGGAAATGAAAATCAAAACCACAATGAGATATCACCTCATACATACCTATTAGGATGGCTGTTTAAAAAAAACCAATATGAAAGTTCCTCAAAAAAAATTAAAAACAGAAATACCATACACTCTAACAATTCTGGGTATATATTCCAAAAATATTGAAAATAGAGTCTCAAAGAGATATTTGTACACCTATGTTAATTGTAGCATTATTCACAATAGCCAAGAAGAGGTTGAAGTAACCTAAAGGTCAACTGACAGATGAATAGATAAAGAAAATGTGGTTTATACATACAATGAAATATTATTTAGCCTTAAAACAGAAGGAAATACTGTTATATGTTACAACATGGATGAGCCTTGAAGACATTATGCTAAGTGAAATAAGCCAGTCATAAAAAGACAATTACTTCATGATTCCACTTATATGAGGTGTCTAAAGTAGTCAAACTCTTAGAAACACAAAGTAGAAGAATCACTGCCAGGGCTGGGGGAAAGGGGGAAATGGCAAGTTGTTTTATAATGGATATAGAGTTTCCGTTTTGCAAGACGAAAAATTTCTAGAGATACGTTACACAACAATATGCATATAGTTAACATTACTGTATTATACACTTAAAAATGGTTAGGATGGTAAATTTTACATTATGTGTTTTATACCACAATTAAAAAAAAAAACTATATGTGGAAATAGTAGTATGGTTGTCATTATAAGTTGTTTTTTGAATTATATTTCAAACAGCAAAGATAAAATGTGTATTTTAGATATATTTATATGTATGCATATGTGCATATCAGTCACATTTACATATTTTAAAAATACAGTTATTACAAATTAAATATATATTTATAAGCTACAGTATCTATCCAATAAATATTTTATACAATGTAAAACAGAAAAAAAAGAGAAAAAAAAACAGCCTACCTTTTCTCAAAAGTACTGTTCACAGAGGCCTTAATTAAGGGTGCTCCTATTGCATACCCCAAAGCATATCCAAGTATTCCTGCGGCTTCCACAAGGCCTATAAAATGGATACTGAACATCAAATAACTAAATAACCCAACTTTGTTGTAAAAAGATAAAAATTATCTCACTGCAATGGATTATTTCTGAAAGCTTCATGGAATATTCTATTAGTCTCCAAAGAAACACAACCAATAGGATATTGAGAGAGAAACAGAGAGACAGAGACAGAGAGTTAGAGAGGGAGGCAGAGATTTTAAGGAAGTGGTTCATGAAATTGTAGAGCTGGCAAATCCAAATTTGTAGGGCAGGCTGGCAGGCTGGAAATCCAGGTAAGAGTTAATGTTATAGTCTTGAGTCCATAATTAAGTCTTAAATCTACAGGGCAGGCCAGCAGCATGGGAAAACTCAGGCAGAGTTTCTACACTGTAGTCTGGAGACAGCATTGCTTCTTCTTTGGGAAACCTCAGTCTGTTCTGAAAGGCTTTAACTGATTGGATGAGGCTCACCCATATTATGAAGGGTAATCTGCTTGATTCAAAGTCTACTGATTGTAAATATTAGTCACATCTAAAAATTATCACAGAAACATCTAGACTGGTGTTTGACCAAACAATTGGTTGCCATAACCTAGCCAAGCTGACACATAAAATTTATCATCATACATATTATTCAATGCACATATTAGAAAAACTCAGATAATTTTGTAATTCACTGTACCTTATTTAATCTATATATTAATGTAATATAAATAAATATATGTATATTTAATACAAATTCAACGGATCTTATTTCAGTTTAATTTGTGGTACTAAAGCAAGATGATACTCTAACATAAACATCACCTTTGAATCCTTCACTTTAGCTGCCAGGGTGGCAGGAGGTAGCAATAAAGTAAGCTACTCGCTGTAGTGTATACATGTGTTTTAACTGCTATTCAGTAGAACCATAAGTAAAACAAACAGATTTGTTGCCACCATCAGCCAACGGTAATGAATGGCTGCAATTATTTTCTAAAAACAAACATAAATATAAATATTATCTATTTTAGTTTATTGACATGACTTTCCTTACCTCTGGTGGAAAAATTATTATTTTAGTGAAAAATGTTATTTTCTGTTAAGTCACCTTCACAATAAATATGTAAAAACAACTTTAAATATTTTTCCAAAAATGATAGTTAGATAACCCTGTATAAGAAGATGACATACCAGGACCAGAAGCTATTTCAATATAAAGAGGTACAGATTACTGTACCCCAGGGCTACTTATTGTGTGATACACTAGCATGAAATATTATAAAGAGAGGATACTACACTGTAGTTAATTAAATAGCATATCACTCCTCTCCTTGATAGGATGAATGAGATTATGTTTTCATTAACTTCAAAATATCAAAGCTCCCCCAAACGATTGTGTTAATGTACGTAAAGAGCTTAGTACAGTAATGATTATTTCAGCACCACACTGAATCTTGCTCTAAGGAAGCATAAACAATGTTTCTATTCCCTTATGGACATTATGGCAGCAACATCCCACTATATCCTTGATCTTAGCCAAAAGGCCGAGAAGTGATACCCCACTATATCCTTAAACTTAAAACATACAACTACTCGAGCAATTTAATCTGGTAATTTGAGATTTTTTTTCCTAGCGAAATGAACCGCAGCCTAAATAGGTTGATAGGATGAAAATATATAAAAATCATATTAGAAGGGGAAATAACTTGCCTAGATAAATACCAGCTGAGTGTGTGGCAACGCTGTTATAAATAAAGGTTATTCCAAGGACATAAAGAGGTATAGCTGCTATTCCCTGCACACTCTGCCCAAGGATGAAGAAAGTCATATATTTTGATCGGAATGATAATGAAGCTTTCTTGCAAGCCTTGACCATCTTCATTTCTTGGCAAATATCTTTTGAAAAGATAATTATATTTTTGTTAAACGAGTCAAAACTTAAACATACAACAAATATGCAGTATCTTCTATGAAATGTTTTACCTTTTATAAGCTATTTCCACCATTATGCTTTTATTTTAGTTAACACTCATTTATATTGAATGTAGTAGTTCTATAATCAATCATGTTCTCAGAAAAAAAGCAACGATAAAAGAAAATTTGTGGGAATACTTGGGAAATACTTGGAAAATATGCGCACATTATATCCAAATATAAATGTGTATGCATGATTATACATATATATTACTTATGTGTGCATAAGTATATATATACATATATGTATATATGTATATACACACACATACACAGATATTCCTCTTAAATTTAGCATCTGGTACCCCTGAGTTTTGACCCCAGGGTAAAAGTATTTCTAATGTCCTAAATTATCTGAATTACTAAAGATTACCTTCTGAGTTTAGTTCTAGATCCACTTCTTCAGCAATCTTCACATTAACTTTGTGTCACTAAATAGTTTCCCATTTTAGACCCACTAACTTCTAGAATACAGGTGCATAAAGACAAGGCATTATACAATAAAAATTTCTCTCTGTTAGAGTTACTCATTATATGGTAATGTACTAGATCTTAAATTCCCTTTAGGTGGCAGTGTATTCCTTATGCTTTTTCAAATTCACATGGTTGTAAATCAATAGTAAATAAATGTTTGTTGGAATTACATTTGTCATTAGATTGGTAGATCCAGGTAATGCTAATTAGATCATTCTGACTGTGTCTATTTTGATTGGAATTTAACAAATGCTCTTAAAATATTAGTGGAAAACTGGTAAGAGTATAGATTGCAAAATAGTACACAAATGGAAATTTTCAGGTGGTTCAGTATCCACAGAGAATGAAACTTGATCCCACGTCAAATGGGAGGAGGTCTCTAGAATTGTGATCCAAAATACTGATGATTCAATTTTACATAGACATATTAACTTGTGGTGATATCAGTATCAATCTGATATTTCCAACACCCTAGCTTCTTAGTTCCTTGAACTCCTCTCCGTTCATGTACTTGTATTCCACTTACCCTAGCTACTCATTTTAAACTTTCGGAAACAAAAACTACAAACCTTCCCTAATTGTAAGCATCCTACACTCAAACTCTCTCTATTTTTCCAGATCACTCCTTCCAGTAACCCAGCTGCTACAATCCTTAAAACTCACCAGGACCTATAATCAATCCATTGATCCTGCTCCTTTTCACTATCTCAATGTCCCCTTCATCTCCTTACTTCTCTCATTATCATCTTAACACTTTTAAATCCTTTGTTCTCTTTCATATCATGCAATCCCTTAGTAAAACTACAGCCCTGGTCAAATTAAACTCTTCTCCCTACTCTACACCTACGCTTTCAAAGTTGAATGAGGCTGGAGGGAAACACACAACGATGCAAATCTCACTTTGAATGAATGATTATTAAACTCAGGTAGGTCCTTCACCCTCCTGATAATCAAGTACATCCCTAATCTACTACTCTTGTCTCCTTCTAGAAAAAAAACATTCAACTTGTTTCCCTTCTCCTAAGGATCATGGTCCTGAGATTCCTGCTGCCCAACATCTGAAAACAAATGTCTTCTACCAGTAGGATAAAACTAAGCTTTTAGTGCCCTTCTTGAAATTATAGTCCAAACAAGGGATTTTTTAAAGTGAAGAAGGGCACTTGGATCTTGGACTCTCAGCCTTCAGAGTGGTGAGAAATAAATTTCTGTTTTTTAAACCACCCAGTCTATGATATTTTTGTTATAGCAGCCCAAACTAACTAAGACACGAGGAAAATCAAAAATCTTTGTTGTGAATTATAGAAGGGAACTGAAAAAAAGATCAGGGGAATGGATCCACTTGAAAGTATAACTGAGGTTGAAAGTAACAAATTCACTGTGGGACTAAGCTGCCCTCTTGTGTGATTTTTCTCTAAAACACTCATCAGCAGCCCAGGTATAGATATAAAAGAAAGGTATATGGTTGGATCAAAAGTTTTCCAGACCAGGAACAAGAAAGGACAATGGGACAGAGAGCTTAGTATAATGATTAGAGTATATCTGAAATATTCTAACATGTCATATTAAGGAACATAAAAGAAGCTACAGATGAAAGAAAGTAACAACAAGGAGAATCTGATAAAGGGAGAAAGTAGACGTCAATACACTAAAGGTTCCAATGAAAGGAAAGAACTGATGTTTCTTTATATAACTGAACATATAACTGATGTTATATGAGTGAGTTAGAAGAATTAGTGGATATAATCAGACAGTGAGATAACAGATATTTAGGAAGTTCTTAGTAATGTGACAGTGCACTGCAACCATGGATATGTTGGGTGTTCAATTATATGAAGAGATCTAGAAACTAAAGATCAGAGTGTGATACAACTGTTTGCATGAACTAGAGGAGAAAATTAGTTTTAACTTCTCAAGGATTTGGTTTACTATGATTTCTACATGTTAGTTGATGCATAGGGACTGAAGACCAATTTGTCATTAGTACAGAAAACTGAGATGGGGTAGAGGGGGCAGAGAAAGGGAGTGTAAGGTGGTGATAAATGGACTGCTCCAAGGTTCAGGCCAGTCATACAGGAAGATGAGTATGGCAGGTAACTAGGGAAAATAGAGAATAGAATAGGAGAGATATTCAGAAAAGAATAAGAGAAGGATCCCCCCCCCCAAAAAAGGATGAAAGAAGAAAATACAGAAATTAAAAATATATACATACATAAACTGAAGTGCATACATAGAGTAGAAAATTAGTTATGTAAGAACTAAACTTTTCAACAAAATGAGTGAAATATCTGCATAGATGGGTGTATGAAATAAGCACTTCTACCTGCAAAGACCATTTATTTACTTTATTTCTGCTTCTCTAACAACAAGCAGAGCGTTACCCAGTAAATACACTGAATGGTTGTTGTTAGATAAATTACGTGTTCCTAATCACAAGCAGAAAATAAAATATGCAGAATCTAGACACTATAAAGAAAACACAAAGGAAGAAAGACTGTACTATTTCTATTCTCATTACTCCTGAGTACTCATCAAGCAGCATTTTTAATGTCTCAAGCAGTGCTTCCTAACTTTTCACCCTTTCTGACCAGAACAGGGTTAAGGGAAGAATAGGAGTAAAGTGTTATCCATTCCCTTCTTCCCATAAGCCATCTTCTAATTCAATTAGCTGTCCATTATACAAATATAATAAATATATTACAAATATATTCTACAAATTAATAAATATTTATTCTACATATAGTCTACAAATATAATAAACAGATTATAAATATGTGAATATTATATTTCATAAATTATGATATATATCATATACATATCAGTATATTATTTATAATATGAATTACATAGTATATATTGCTAAATATCTTAATATATTATATAAATTATATTTAATATGAACTATTTTTATTTATATTGTAAACACACAGCATAAACACACATCACAAACATACTTTTAAACATCATGAACATGTATATACACACATACATACATATAGAGACATCCTCATGCCTTTTCCATCATTTCTTGCTAAAGCCCAGTTTAAAGTTTCCAAAACTGGTAAATGCATTCCAACACTTTTATAAGCCTATACATAACAAGAAAGTCCCTGACACAAAAGTGTCAGAAATAGTGCTATGAACTTCAAATAGCCTTTTTATCTACTAGGAGTAGCAAAAAATTGTGGAATAAATCAAAAAAAAAAACAATGAAGAAAGCAAAGAAGCCTCTAATCTTTCCAGATTCGGAGTCCTGTGTCAAAGGGCAGCACCCATTTTGCAATGGCAGAAGTAGCTAGAAAAGTTCTGACTTTTTCTGTCTGTCTGCGTAAGTTTGGTTATCTTTGCCTTTGTACTTGTGTATATGTGTGTTGAGGTCAAAATAAAGGGATCAATTTAAGTATACTGTGGAAGACATAAATCAAAAGATTTATAATATATATGAAAATTGATAAAAGAAAACCAATTTCACAAAATAATTATCCCAAATATTATTCCAAATATCATCCAAAATATTCTTTCATCTTACTAGGCCCATCTCTTAGATGAAAGGGTATATGATCATGAGAAGATGGGAGAATGACATACATGTTACCAGGGAGCTACCATTAGTTAGCTTAATAAACTTGATCATTTAAATAGATATAGATGAATGAATGTACAGATAAATATCACAGTCTATTTTAAGTTCCTAGAGCCAATGGTTTAAATGAATAATGATTTGATGTATGATAGTATCTTTTAAAACCTTACCTTCAGTTTCTACCGTCATTTTATAATTTCCACCACTAAAGTATGGAAAAGCAAATAAAAGTGATCCAGATCCTACTAAAAAGGAGGAAACTGTAATCCATCCTGGTATGTTTCCTTTCCCTCCATAATATGCTATAAACACTACTACCAGGCAAGATGAAATATCATAGGTCAATGACAACACTAAATTCTCAGTGGTTTTCAGATGATTCTCCTTCTGAAAATTGTCAGTGCTCAGATCTACAAGACCAAACACAATACCTAAAATGTAAAAAGAAAAAAAGAAAGCAATAATATGCATTAAATTATCTTTATAAAGACAAAATAGATCATTATAATCATTGAAAAACAAAACAATTTGCAATGACTTAAGTTTATTTTACATTACTCTGAATGTTTAAGATCTATAAATACATAATAATTCTTTTTCTAAAACACTAATAGGTCTTAACCTCTATGAAATATTTGCTAATTGAATTTTTGTAACTATTTTTAAACTATATGAGTAATATACTGAAGAATATGCTCCTTTTAATCATCTCAGTACTGATCTTTATTTTAATTATGATGTTTCAATTATTAAAAAATGAATAAATAACAATCTAATGAATATTTGCTTATCTCCCATCCAGAATAGGAAATAAAACATTATCAAAATAGTTGAAACCCAACATGCACTCCCTAAACACATTCTTCTCTCTCACTCTATAACCCATATCCAATATTTGGAGTTTACCATTTCTGAGCTGTTTTAACACTATTTTTGACAATGTATATATACATCCTTTAACAATATAGAGTATAATTTGTCATGTTCTTGAATAGTAAGTAAATGGTATCATATATGTGCATTTCTATAACTCAGCATCCAACTGGGAAAAATAAACATACTGAATATTTGAAACAGAAAGAAATTGGTATCAGTGTTGGTTACAAAAGTAATACATTTGTTGGAGTGAAAAGAAAAAATAGCTACTAATCAAAACTCATGATATAAATACCACAAAAGTTGCTGGAGTAGTGACAGCTACTGCTGCTGCTACTGCTGTTGGAACTGCAATCACTACCTCTTTGTAGGAAGCCAGGACCCACACACCTATTAATGCTATGAAATTTAGCTATCTCATAGTCACCTGCTGTTTCTGCTGCTCTTGCAGTTGCTTGAGCCAGTGCCCATGAACACTGTACTGCTGCATCATCCACTGTTGTTGCTGATGGAGCTTTATTTATTCCTGTCTATAAATCCAGGAGCCTTCACTTACCCAGTATTGCTGCTGCTGCCAAAATCATCACCAGAATAGAAAGAGAAAAAAGAGAGAGGCTTCCCCTTGCCCCTTTTTCAAATGTACTGCCACAGCCTCTTACTGGCAACACCTAAGTGGAAGCCAGCTGGCAAGGAAGTCTGGTAAATGTAGTTTACAGGCTGCCAGTCCCCTTGGAAATAGGAGTGAGTCCAGAAGGGCAACAATGGAGTGCATGGCTAACAAATAACTTGAAGAGTTCACCCTCTGGACTTACTTAGGACACATTTTCACCCTTCTTCCCATATTTAAACTTCCATACCAAATTAATAGCAACATAATCATGCTTCTGCCAAACATGTTGCAATTATCATTCTTACAAACAAAGATGTTCTCACTTTTTCCCCAAAAAGGGAGACACACAGTCCAATCAGTCACCATATCCATTTCAATGTAATTTTAACCCTTATTCTAGTTGAATCACAAACCTGAATGGGTTTTCTTTAACATAAAAATTAAATTGTAAGGTATAAATGGTATAAGTAAATAAATAATTAAGCAAAGATGTAGGCCTAACTAAATCTGTGAGGGAACTGTATTGCAGAAGAAACCATAATCAGACCCAGAACCACAGCAGTTTAACAGACCAAAACCAGCAAGAAACAAGATATAGAAACTTTGCTGCACCTAAAAGCATTTTCTTCAACTCTCATTTTTTTTTTTAACATCTTTATTGGAGCATAATTGCTTTACAATGGTGTGTTAGTTTCTGCTTTATAACAAAGTGAATCGGTTATACATATACATATGTTCCCATATCTCTTCCCTCTTGTGTCTCCCTCCCTCCCACCCTCCCTATCCCACCTCTCTAGGTGGTCACAAAGCACTGAGCTGATCTCCCTGTGCTATGCAGCTGCTTCCCACTAGCTATCTATTTTATGTTTGGTAGTGTATATATGTCCATGCCACTCTCTCACTTTGTCAACTCTCATTTTAAATGTGGCCAAGGAGGATACTGGCCAAGGCAAGGAATGTCCTGTCAGTAACTGTGTCCGTCTCTGGGGTTGGGGTATTAATTCCTCTTCTAATTCAGGAATATTCTGTAGAGACAAATTTGTAAAGTTATCTTCCACAATACTCTTCTATAAAATAGTAAGGGAAAGAGGAAGAGAAAAAAATTAAAAATTGAAATACATACACACACAAATGTATATATGTTTGTGTGTGCGTACACTTAAAACAAGAGAAAAATGCATAGTTGCTACAGTTTTTATGTCTCTAAATGGTTATGAGACCACAGTTGATATTTATAACTTCCTCCTTCCAAAATTCACCCTCTCTTCTTCCTCTTGATCTCAGATAACATATATAGGTTACTATCATAAAGCATATGCCTCACTCTACAGGACAGTACCCAAACTTTTGACTGTTGTTTCCTAGCTGAAGCCTCATCTGAGTCTTCAATAGGACATTAAAATTATCTATAACGCCAAGAGTTTCTGGTTATTGAACTCTGTAGTAAGACCAGTGAATTCCATGAACATGAACTTCCTGATGTACTTCTTTTGCTGTAAAACGAGTTCCTTCATTAAAAGCAATGTGACACTACATAAGATGATTATGATGGTGTATGAGGCATTCATTAAGTCCAATTATAGCTGTTCTGGCAGAACTGTGGTGATAAAAGCAGAACCCAGATCTAAAATAAATATCTATTTCAGTGATGAGAAATTATTGCCCACTCTATAATAGAAGCAGATAACATAATCAACCTGTCTCCAGATAGCTGGTTGGTTTCACTAGGGAATGGAGTTATTTCCTGGATTGTGTTGAATTTTCCTGGTGGCAATTCAGGCACTCCGAAATGCAATAGCCAGATCAGCTCTGGTGAAGATAAAGCCTTGCATTCAGCTCTCATATAAACTCTTATCTTTGATGCGATTGTCACTATAAATATGAGCCCATTGAACAAGACATACAATGGCAGAGGAAAGAGGCTGATTAATAGTCACAGGATAGTTGTCTATCTACTTCATTATCGAGAGCTTCCTCTGCAATGGATTTCTTTTGGTGAACATTCACATAGGATAACTTTGCCCATTCAGAGACACATATCACTTACCCAACCCTTTCCTAGTCACCAAATGGTCAAACCGTTAGTCAAAGGCAGCCTGGTATCTAGGCAATACAGACAATCAGATGTACTCTCCAATGTTTTGCCCACTAGAAGGACTTCCTTTTTCCTCTGTTTTTCAGGGCTATAATGCTTCATATAGCATTATACTACAGCAGACTTTCGTCTTCCAAAAACCACAAGTTCACCAAAGATTATGTTTTTTCTTAGTAGTGGGTGGTAGAAATGAAAAACTTTTCCTTCGTTTGAGAAGAGGTAGCCCTGCATACTCCATACCAGTTGGTCCCTAGAGACATCACTGAAGTGGCAGGCAAATTTTGGGTGTATAAGATATTATCTCCCAGGACAGATTTTATGTTAGTCATTCTGGGAAGGCTGGAATCTGATTCTAGCTATGAGTCTAGTAGCAATAAGGGATAGTAGGGTGGGTCATGAGGGCAATCAGCATTCCCTTAACTCAGGTGAAGTAAATTCAGTGTCTCCAAGCAAGGAACTGCTTCTTTTTGAGACACAGCAGGAATAGTTGCTCCTACTGGGAAAGGAGGTTCAGGATTTCAGAGTTTACAATTGTTGGATTCACAGAATTCCACCCAAATGCCTTTGTCCCAATTCTCAGGGTTCCACTCTTCTCCAATCAATGCCCCAACTCTCACATAAGTGATCTCATAAATTTATGAATTCAACTTATGTTGTAATTCTGAAAGTGTGAATACGGGTTGGTACTGTTCCAAATATGCAGTATGTGCCTAAAAGTGATAAGATTCTCACAGAACCATCAGAAAAGCTCATGCATTTCTAATCATGCTCTAAACTTCTCATTTTCTTTCTGTGAATTTTTCAGTGCAGTGAGAAGCAATCAACCCCAAAATCTTTGTAGTCAAAAGTTCCACCTTAGGACTCAATTGCAGAAGCTATTTCTCTCCCAAAGTCTTGCCTCTAGTAAGAACTTTATCCCAGGCAACATTTTAAATAACTCTTTTAAGTCACTACATGCCACTGACTTCCAGTGTACCATTTTCCACAGGCACAAATATTGCTTTTTTCATTGCTTTCAAGCCCAATCAGGTCAGATAACCAATTCCAGATTCCCATCTTTAAGGGTTGTTTTGTTTGTATTTTTCCTGGTTCAATGCCTGGTATGGAGTACTACATAAAAAATCATATAATTTTTGTAATTTATAAACCAACTAGTTTTATTACATTAGTGAAGCTAAAAATTTAGTCAAAAACTTTTAAAATATCTTTATATTATGTATCATGATATTTACAAAATAAAGGGATATATTATTCTCGTTATACACTCAGATACTTTAACCAATTTTTTATCCATACTTACCTCTAATAAAATGTTAATTCATATTTTTTCTGAAGAATATATTTTAATATGATCTTATCTCTAATTGTTCTTATAAAATTAATTGTAATTCAGAGTTGCTTTTTATAGTTTTGCAGTAAAGAGTTAACTCAGGCCTGGGTTGCTCAAAAAAAGGCCTGTCTTCAAGACTGGTCTTTGGTTGGCTCCTGGGAGATGACTCTGAGCCCTTGGAATATTCTGCCATATAAGAGTGCTTTTATATGCCGGAGGCCTTGAGCCACACAGTCCCATTTTGGTCAGACAGTTTATGTTAACAACATGATTTATGGTGAATGCCTTCTTTGTTGGGTGTGAGGGATGGGGTAATAGAATCTGAGTAGCTGAGGTCAGTCACACAGATGCTACATGCCTAGAGGACTGACACCCCCTCAAAAACAAAAACAAAAACAAAAACCCTGGACACCAAGGCTCACATGCGCTTCCTTGGTTGGCAACTCTTTGCACATGTGTTATCACACGTTGTTGCTGAGAGTATTAAGCATATCCCTAGTATTAATTCCACTGGAAAAGGACACATGGAAGCTTGGCCTGGTTTTTTCTGGACTTTGTCTCATGTGCCTTTTCCCTTTGTTAATTTCAATCTGTATCCTTTCACTATAATAAATCATAACCATGAGTATAACATCTTTCTCTGAGTCCTTCTAGCGAATCATTTAGCCTGAGTGAGGTCTTAGAGATCTCCAATATAATAGTTAATAAATTTGAAGTTGTTAAAGCCTCCAAATGACTCTTTACTGCAGATCATAATATTTTCATTGAAAAAACACTCTTTATAAGTGTGCAAGTATCCCATAAGCTCAAAGAAAACACTACTAAATAATGTCTTCAGTTATATTTTTGTACTGAAATATTTCAGACAAAATACTCAATTCAGAGAATCTTTCTTTGACAAATACTTTACAAGACAAAGCTCTTTAAATAGGTTGTCTCTATGATTATTTTGAATGTTTCACCAAATTTAAGTGCCCAAAGCCATAGGCCTCCTTAATTTCAATTCAATATATGAAAATGAATCATTGTAATTCACTAAATTAATATAATAAAAAATAAAAGCCACATGAACATCAAAATGCAGGAAAAGCATCTGACAAAATCTAACCCCCTTTCATAATAAAAACGCTCAATGAACTAGGAATAAAAGGCAACTTCTTCAAATCGATGAAGTACATATATGGAAAACCTAGAGCACACTTAAAAATTTAACTGTAGAGGTACCGTATGACTGAGCAATTTCACTCCTAGGTATAAATCTAGAGAAATGAAAATATGTGTCCACACAAATACTTACACACAGTTCCAGTTCCACATGTAAAGAGCTTAGAAGTTACCACTATGTCCTAATAAGTAACAAACTGAACAGACTGAAAAATTAACACTCTTCTTGAATACATAAGAGAGGGGAAGACACAGGGCAAATTTGAGAAGATTTTGAATTCAACTGTCATTATAATTCATCAATCCATACATTTAAATTTTGTGTTCGATTTCCAGAAATATCTGTTCTGTGGTTAAAAGAAATGAGAGTTTATTTCAGGGCTTTGATGGGAGCCCTTGAATTCTCAGACTATAAATTGAGCTGAGAGTTAACAAACCTAAGTTTGTCATTTTCTCTTCATAAGTGCTTCAGGGCATTCAAAAGATTCCATCCAACACCAGAGTCCTTATAGTCATCATTACTACCATAAGGTAAACTACAGCATCCACTCGGCTTTCAAGGTACATGCTTCATTTGGCATTTCATCCCAATCAAGCATAGGTGATAGCTTGGTTAATTATGATACCACTACATGCCAAGAACTACTACCCATCTTCCACTGGCAAAGAGCTCAGCACTTCACTCAAGATTAAAGGCATAACAAAACCAATCCTAAAATTACAACTTTATGAGTATATCTTCTGGGACTACTCCTGATACCAATTCCATAACCGTCTGAATCCAATCAGAAGAGAGAAACCACACAGTAATTTGAACAAGAAAAGTTTAATATAAAGAATTATTATCTATAACAGGAGATTCATGTAACAAGGCATTAGCTAGTTAGATGTAAATAGAATGCTAAAGAATATAGAAATAGCCCATATAAGGAACAACCACTCCCCCAGGGCTGAAAGGGAGCACTCAAGGGCTAAAACTCAGAGCTTGCTGAAGAGAGCATAGCCATGGCTTATTGAATGACCAGGAAGTCACTGTGGTGCCATGCTAACAAAACTGGCAGGAAATCTATACTCTAAAACTCTGTGGTAGTTCTCCTTCTATGTGCCGGGGAAAGCTCTTCATGGGGGATGCCAAAGGAAGCTGCCAGCCACTGAGTGCTTCTGGCCACCATGCACTACAGCAGAGGGATACTGGGGAAGATGCAAGCACTGCAACAGCCTGATGACAGAGAAACCTGTATACACTGCGGGAGCTTGCCAAGCAAACACACTGGAACCAAGAAGTAAAATTTCCTGTGTAATGGCTCTCCAGGACCTTCTACTGTTCAAATTTAACATTGTGACAGCTGGTAAAGAAAAATATTTAAAGGGCCCAGGTCCATTTTCACAGAGCAGGCAAAAAGGATGAGTTTGGAGCTGAGAGGCAAAAAGCTGATACTAATATTGATATAGAGAGGCAATAAATCGACAAACTAATTCTGAAAGAGTTTGTGTAGGCACCCAATCATACATAAACTCTTTCAGAAAAAAGAAGAGAAAGGAATGCATCCAAATTAATGTAATGAGGCCAGTATAAACTGATACTAAAGACAGACAAAAACATTCCAAGAAAACTACAGACCAATACTCTCATTAAAAAAAATTCTTAGCAAAATTTTGGCAAATTGAATCCAGCAATCTATAAAAAAAGATAATAGGCCAGCAATAAGGGTTTATCCCAGGAATGCAAGGTTGGAAACATCCAAAAATCAAAAAACACAATATATAATGTTAATAGAATAAATAAGAAAAACCATATCATGGTCTCAATAGATACAGGAAAAAAAACACTTGATAAAATTCAACACCACTGATGATAAAAATTCCCAACCAACTAAGAATAAAAGGGAACATCTACAAACTGGTAAAGAGTATCCACAAAAACCCTGCAGTTAACATACTTAATTGTGAAAGGCTAAATGATTTCTACCTAAAATCAGGAAAAATAAATGAATATCTCTTTTCAGAACTTCTATTCAACATTGTACTGGAGGTCCTAGTCAGTGCAAGAAAGCAAGAAAAAGAAATAAAAAGCATACAGACTGGGAAGAAAGAAGTAAAACTGTCTTGATTCACAGCTGACATGATCATGTAGTTAAAAATCCTAAGGAATCTGCCAAAAGGCTCCTAAAACTAATAAATTAATACAGCAAACTTGCAGGAGAGAAGACCTAAATAAATAGATACACCATGGTCAGGCATCAGAACACTCAGTATTGTTAAGATGTCAATTTTCTGTAGAGGATGGACTTGAGGACATAGGGAGGGGGAAGGGGAAGCTGGGACGAAGTGAGAGAGTGGCATGTAAAATAGATAGTTAGTGGGAAGCAGCTGCACAGCACAGGGAGATCAGCTTGGTGCTTTGTGACCACCTAGAGTGGTGGGATAGGGAGGGTGGGAGGGAGATGCAAGAGGGAGGAGATATGGGGATATATGTATACATATAGCTGATTCACTTTGTTATACAGCAGAAACTAACACAACATTGTAAAGCAATTATACTCCAATAAAGATGTTAAAAAATATATATATAGGCTTAAGCTGATTGCAAAATGAATCTTTCATTGGGGTCTGGAAAATCTACTCTCCTAGCAACTATCTTTCAAAAAAAGAAAATTATATATATATATATATATATATATATATATATATATATATATATATATATATAAATATAATTCTAATGTGCTATTTGAGGTTTCCAGTAGAATGACTGTTTTGAGCAATAGTAATTTCTCTTTTTTTTTTTAAATTTATTTATTTATTTTATTTTATTTTTGGCTGTGTTGGGTCTTCGTTTCTGTGCGAGGGCTTTCTCTAGTGGCGGCGAGCGGGGGCTACTCTTCATCGCCGTGCGCGGGCCACTCACTATCGCGGCCTCTCTTGTTGCGGAGCACAGGCTCCAGATGCGCAGGCTCAGTAATTGTGGCTCACGGGCCCAGTTGCTCCGCGGCATGTGGGATCTTCCCAGACCAGGGCTCGAACCCGTGTGTCCTGCATTGGCAGGCAGATTCTCAACCACTGTGCCACCAGGGAAGCCCCAATAGTAATTTCTTTATTCTTTCTTATAATAAATCAAAAAAAAGAAAAAAAAAAGATGTGAATTTTCTCCAAACCTATAGAATCAAAGAATACCCAACTAAAATCCCAGTAAGTTTTTTTACAAAATTAAACAAATTGATTCTACAATTAATGTGGAGAGGAAAAGTACCTAGGATAGTCAAAACAACTTTTAAAAAGAACAAAGTCAGAAAAATACCTGATTTCAAAACATATAATAAAACCAGAGTAAACAATGCAATACAGCATTTGCATAAGTTAGACATATTAGTTCAATAAAACAGAATAGAGAGGCTAGAAAAAGACTCTAGAGATTAGAATTTCAACAACAGTGTCAAGGTAATGCAATGGGTCAAAAGACAGTCTGTTTAATAAATCATGCTGGAATAAAGTATCCATATGGAGAAAAATGATTTTTGACCCTTTCCATACACACACAAAAAATTCATTCAAAATGGATCAGAGATCTAAACATAAGAGCTAAACCATAAAAATTCTAGAAGACAACAAAGCAGAAAATCTTCATGACGTTGAGTTAGGCAATACATTCTTAGATAGAAACCAAAAAGAATGAACCGTAAAAAATTAAGAAACTGGACTTCAACAAAAGTGAACACTTTTTTCATCAAAAAGGCACCAGTTAGAAAATGAAAAGGCAAACCACAGGTTTGGGGAGAGAGAGGGAGAGGGTGGCAGGCAGGCAGGTATGGCCTGAGTCTGGTCATAAGGAATGATCAAAAAAACCCATGTCAAAGTTCAACATAGAGAATGAAAGACCCATATACTTTAAGACTGGCATGGACATAAGAAACAGGGAAAGAATGAGGAACTGTTGCAGATTAAAGAGGAAGTCTAAAGTATGACAACTAAATGCAACATGTGTTCCTGGATAGAATTTTGGACCAAAAAGGAAAAGGAGACAATATTGAGACAGCTGGCAATATGTGAGTGGGGGTACGAATTCATAACATGATGCTGGTGTCACACTAATATTCCTGACTGGGAGGGTTGTAAGGTGGTTATGCAGGAGCATGTCCTCACTTTGGGAAGATGCACAATGGAGTATTTAGCAGTGATGGGGTACCATGTCTGAAAAAGTCTATAAGTATAGGAAAGAAAAGGTGAAGGAACAAATGTGGTAAAATGTAAACAACTGGAGAACCTGGGTGAAGGGGAGGCAGGAATTCTTTGTATTGCCTTTGCACCCTTTCTGTATGTTTGAAATTGTTTAAAATGCAACAATAAATAAATGAATTGATAAATGGAAAATGAATTCATTTATGAATTCATTTAAATAAATTCATAAATTCATTTATGAATGAAAGACTCAGTATTTATACCCAAACTGTGCTAATGATCTGTATGAAGTCAGTTAATAAGCAGTAGAGCTAAAAACCATTCACTGCAACCACTCGTTAAAAACATTCACTGGCTCCACATTACCCACCGAATAGGGGGATTATATTGAGATGATGCTTGTAAAGCACCTGACTTATTAACCCAGTACATTGATGGGAAGTAAACAACTTTTAGTATCCTTTCAGAATTCTCAGTCTGGTATTTAAAGACCTCCATAATGTGGCCACAATTTGTCTTTTTCTTCTTTTTTAATTTACTTATGTATTCAATACATATTTATTGTCTTTTCTGCCTCAGTCACTATATTAGGTCCTGGGGAGACACGATGAATAAAATAAATATAATTACCAGTTTTGGTGGTTAGGTGAAACCATCATCCAGCCAAACTTGTCACTCACCATTCTGAAACAAGGCTTTCCTGCATCTGAGTGTTTATTTACCAGAACACTCTTTCATTCATTTCCTTATTCAATAAATATTCTACATCCCCAGCTATCACTGTACCTATTTGTCAAGGCATAATTCAAATGCTTCTTTCTCAAAGAAACTTCTTTGATGATTTCTCAAGACAAACTGATGACTATTTATTTGTTCCTCTCATATGGTACTTATCACATATAGCCTTTTTATTGAAGTTACTTAGTCACAGCATTTTAGAGCAAAAAGAGATCATGTTTGGCAAACTCCAATATCATCAGTGTAAACAGGATGGTAAAGAATCTAGGTGTAATGGGAGTGGTGAGGGCTGTGGCCAAGTAGAAAATATACGCTTCCTCTAAAGGCATTCAAATTCACACTCTTCTTCAAACTGTGTGGGCAAAGATAAACACCTCTGAGTTTGGTTTCTCTGATATAGTTTGAGGTACCACTCCACCTCTTCAATCCACACATAAGGAAACAAGATCCAGGAGACAAGTGGCTTGGCCAGTGTGTCTCAAAATTGTGGGTAGAAGCAGAAACAACCTGGTGATCACAGATACTGTTTTCGACTTTATTTTAATCTCCCAAGTGATTCAGCCCTGAATGACGGAGCTTCTCAGGGCTGGTGACCAAACAACGGTTCAATGACTCAACGCCACCCTCCCTCCATCAGGCTATCTGGAGGCCAGGCCCCCTTCGCACACGGAGGGGGGATTATGTCCATCAGGTGCCTGATGAGGTGAAGTAAACCAGGCGGTGGCCCGTTTAACCTGCTTTGATTGCAGACGTACCTTGAGAACGCTGGAGAGTACCGCCACACGAAGCGGGGCCGCCACACCACACGTGGCTCTCCCCACGCACCTCGTCCCTCTTCCGCCTCCCCAACCTAGGCAACCCTCTGGCGCCCCGCATTGGCCCGCACCAGAACCACCTCTCCTCCACCCAGCCCCACCTCAGGCTTACATTGAGAGGTGACCAGGATGCAGAAGAAAATCAGGAAGCAACGGATGTTGTTAAAACGCTGGCAGCGGGGAAAAGCCATACAGCCCAAGCCGCAGGGCCCCTCCAAACTCTCTTTCTGTTCTTCCCGTACCTTCTTGATACTGGGGGCCGTGGACCCAGCCTGGTCTCTTTCCCTTTTTTTGAAACTTCCGAACTTGATCAGGCTAGCTGTAAAGATCCTGAAGCGCGGGTATTTTCCCCTGGCTTTCCCGGCCTCGGCCTCCGAGGGCACGGTGTTCTCGGCAGGCTGGGCCAGCGCAGCCCGGGGCTCCACTTCCACTAGGGCTTCTTGCATGGCTCCGCCGCGGCCCGCTGAGGCAGGGGTCGTGGCTGACGCTGGGCGGCGCAGGCGGGGCGGGCCGTGGGCTGCGGTTCCCACAGGCGCGGTGCGGCCTGTTCTCCTTGCTTCAGCGGAAAAGCCTGCCGGGCACGGACGTCGGGGAACTGGTGGCCACCCAAACCTCCAGAGGGAACGTTTCTCCTTGGGCAGGAGGCAAACGTCCCGCGGGGAGGCTGACAGTTGCCCTGGGAGAGCTTACAGGGCTGTTTCCTTCTTTGCTTCCACGTGGGGAGGGGGAGGGGGTGGAGCGAAAGCTAGCACGACTAGATTCTGCTAACTGCTCACACAGGGGCCGCCAGAGGAACTCTAATGGAAAGGATCCATTAGATATTTTGATCCACTAGCATCAGAGGATGCTACTACTTATTTAATACTTTCTCGTTAGGAAGCAAGGAAAGAGAAATGTTCAATGATGGGACAGTAGAACTGTCTCCCAGTTTACCCAGACTTATTTTATCGTGGTGTTTTTTGAACTGGATGATCTCGCTAGAAACAACCTGAAAATTGTTAAACGACCAGGAGAAATCAGAAGACATGAAAAAGAAACTTCCTTTCCATTAGAGTAGGGTTGTTTTTGTACCTGGGAAAGTAAATCACTTTCCCATTCCCCTATTTAGGGAGGAAAATAATAATCCTTTCTGTTCTTAACTAGGGATAGAGTTTCCAGGACAATAATTTCTATGTGTAAAACACTTCACTTAGAGGAGCAAATGGATGAAAACCAGCAAGATGAAAAAACAATGTACTTTCCCAGGCACAAAAATCTTTCTGAAAAGAAAGAATGTAAGAGAATATTACCAGGATATGAAACGTGTGTTTTTATGTAAAAATGCAATTTCTTATTGGTTTTCTTTTCTTAGGCAGAAATACAAGTTATTCAGGACATATGTATGGGGAGGATGACTTTCCAGGAGAAATGAAACTATCTTTCCTCCCCTGGATTAGACGTTGTGTTATCAAAAACAACCCAGCTCTTCAACAAGTTTTTGTGCTGCTAAAATGGTACTGGGGCTGGTAGACCAGGGGAAAAAAATCACTGAGAAGAACTGCGGAGGAAGGTACCAGAGACACCACCATTGACCTGAGGCTGGGCTTTCTTCAGCAGAGCTATATGCCCATTGGTGAATGGAAATGTTATTTTGCCTATACTAAGAAACTTAATTTGTCAAATACATGTAACTACATACAGAGGAACAATGCCCTAGTTTTCCCATGTTCATCATACTCAACTAGGATTCTCCCTTCATATTGCTTCCTGACATTAATAAGCATGAAGGAAACAGAAAGCCTCGGAGGTAGGAAAGAGGTTGGACTCTTATTCTTGTGCTTTGGTACCAGACTGGGCACTGCCTGAGAGCAGAATGAAAAAGACAGCTCTGATCAAAATAAATGATACTAGTACTTTTACTTCTACTCAAAATACAGAGAGCCAAACTGAATGTTACCCCCACTCTAACAACAACAATAACCAAAGGAAAAAAGCAAAAAGAAAGCTAGATAATTTTTTAAATTATCACTTTTTTGAGCCCAAAGCAACCAGGTGAAATGATTCCAAGGATACAAACACCTTGGAAGAAGGATGAGACTCACAAACTGTTTCACCTTTGGCAGAGCACAGAAGGAAGAAATAGCAACCATAAAAGAAGATAGGAAGAAAACACCTGAAATTTTAATGAATACATAAAGGCTAAGTGAGGCTGGCACAACAGTTTAGAAACCTTAGGAACCTCAGACACAAGGGGAATCTACACCCACTTACCAGATCTTTGTTATTCAAAAGGATAAGTGTGCTCTCCTCAATGAAGAAAGCATTTAATGGTGATAGGTTGCCACTAAGGGAGAAGCAGGAATACTCGCTCATCCTTGTACCCTCCAGCTCTGTATTCCTGACGCTTTTGGAATGCAAAGCAAAAGCGGTTCTGCCTCTGAGATTCCTGCCCCCCAAACCCCTGGTAAAGTTTAGATGTTACAGGGAGAGGGACAGAACAAAAGCCGTTTGTCATTGAGGGAGGGGCAGGAAACCATCCTGTCCTGTGGTCCACCCAGAAGTTGGCTACCACCAGAAGGAAGGGTAGAAATAAAAACTATCTTCCAAAGAGGGAGGGACAAGAACATCATTCCTTCCCAAGGACTGCCACCAAAACAAGGCAAAGTCCAACCCTTGAAGCTCAGGCACTCAGGGCCTAAGATTGAGGCTGGACTGGGGAACTTAACCCCTGCTTCCATTATGAGTTTTGCGTGAGTAAAAAGCAATAGCATTCCACCAATATAAGTGGGTCATGAGAGGAAAGGGAGACCCAATCTTTGGTGCCTGAAAGCTGAGGATGGAGTAGTAACACTGACCAAAACCTTCAAGTACTCCAGGTTTCACATGATACATAAGGTAGCTGCAGTCCCCATTAGAAGAATTTTAACCCTGTGGTGCACTGAAGATAAATATAGGAAAAACAAAACCCAAATCGAACTCTACTTCTGTCAGCATTGACAAACCTACACTAATAGCCAAACAAAAGAAGAATCATCGTTTCTAGATATAAATACATCAGTCTCCAATATTCTTTTATATACAATGTCTGGAAATTAGTATTAAATGGTCTAACATATGTATAATTGAGGTACCAGAGAGAAACAATGAGGTAGAAGAATTATTTGAAGATATAATGGTTACAAATTTTACAGAACTAATGAAAGATATAGAACCACATATGCAATAATCTCAGAAAACTCCAAGCAAGATAAATACAAAGAAAAACACACTTAAACATACCATAGTCAAGCTGGTAAAAATCAATCCTAATTAGGGATGTTTAAAGAAAGTCAGAAAAAATAGAAACATAACTTATGGAGCTATTAATTTTTAAAAAGTTATAACATCAGAAACTATGCAGGCCAGAATACAATGAAACTATATCTCTAAAATGTAAAAGAAAAAAGATCCAACCAAGAATCCTTTATTCAGCAAAATATCTTTCAAAAATGTGTATGTAATGTAATACAATATGTCATTAAAAGACAAGATCTACATGGTCATTTTAACAGCTGCAGAAAGAGCATTTGAAAATATTCTTCACCCTTTCATGATAAAAAACACTCAAGAAACTAAGAATAGAAGGGAACTTCTTCAAACTGATAAATGGTATCTGTGGAAAACTTCCAAATCATATTTAAAATGGTGAAAGACGAATGCTTCCCTCCCTAAGGTCAGGAACAAAACAAGGATGCCTAATCCTGCCATTTCTATTTAACATTGTACTGACAATTTGCTATAAACTGAATGTTTGTGTCTCCCTAAATTCATATTGAGATTCTAACTCCCAATGTGATGGTATTTAAAGGTAGCGCCTTTGGGAGGTGATTAGGTCATGAATGCAGACCCTCATAAATGTAGTGTAGAGCCCTTATGAATAGGATTAGTGTCTTTATAAAAGAGAGCCCAGAGAATTCTCTCTGAGGAGTTAAGAGGGTAAATCTTTAAAGTTCTCATCACAAGAAAAAAAATTTGTAACTATGTGAGGTGATAGATATTGACTTAACTTATCATGATAATCATTTTCCAATATATACATATAGCAAATCATTATGTTGTACACCTAAAACTAATACAATGTTATATGTCAATTATATCTCAGTAAAACTGGGAAATAAAAAGAAATAATATGAAGTCTGTACAAACTCTTCCAGAAAACAGAAGAGGGAACAACAGTATAGTAATTGCAAGAAAGAGAGAGAATAATAAAAACAAGATATTACTGTTTCTATATGTGTTCATAATATTTCTTAAGAAAATAAATCCAAGAGCTCCCACAGTTATATTACTAGTATTTGCAAACTTTAGGGATAATTGAGTATAGAATGAATTTGTTTATATGCTAAGATTCCACTATCATAATGCAATAAAATTCTGTTTTTGCAGAAAACTATGGCACTAGAACAGCATCTAGTTTTTGCTTGTCCAGTATACTAAATTTTTTAAACCACAGCCTATAATAAAAAGCATATTTTACACTGCAACTCAGTACACACATATACACACCCATAATGTGTATATGAGTGTATATATGTATGTGTGCATATGTGTGTATGACTGAAGCACAAACATACGCATGACTGAAAAACTCATAAACAATACATTGTAAATTAATTTTTAATATTGGTAGCAACCTTCTAAATGAAAAACACAGGCCTAGAATATTTTTCTTTCTCCTAAAGTTTTCTTAATAGAAAGTTTCAACAAACTAACTGAGGTTCTGCAGACTTAAAACTACTCTAACACAGTATGTGCTCTAGACACAATTCCCCCTTAGGGTTTAAGGTCGAGACAACTAAATTAGTTATGTTTAGACAGCATACCCTTTTAAAAAATTTACCAGTATTTTGTTTTGTTTTGTTTTGTTTTTAGGCTGTGCTGTGGGGCATGTGGGATCTTAGTACCCTGACTAGGTATCGAACCCGTGCCTCCTATATTGGGAGCATGGAGTCTTAACCACTGGACTGCCAGAAAAGTCCCCAAAGCTTACCAGTGTTTTATTTGCATAGTTTATTAAAATATTATTATTCACTTTTTACTTCCTTTCCCCTCAATTAAAGTTTTGTCAATGTTGTTCACGACAGATAAACAAACTTTTATTAAACATCTAGTGGGGAAAAAATGGTTAACTGCAGGGTTTCTCACACCTGTGCTGCAAGGAGATTTAACGTGTCGGGGATAACACTTCAAGTAACTGTTGATACATTAGTACAAAAGATAGCTTAGCTATGAAAACGAAACTAGGCCCTAAAATTTTATGGAAATAATGTAGGTTCCATGATGGCAAGAAAGACTTCTAGCATGGCCTAGTTGCAGGATAGATGTTTAATAAAACATAACTTTTGTTATGAGGTCATCGTCTGAATCAGTACTGTATTCACTTCTTTCCTTCACCTCTTTCCTCTGAAAGTAATAATAACATGGCTAATGTTAGTCTAGAATTGGTCAGTACTTGAAAAAACCTGTACAAAGCAATCCTAAATGGGAGCCCATTGACAAACATTACTGGTAAAACACTGACTACTAATTTGGTTCTTGATTCCATCCTTGATCTATCACATGTAATCGAAGAGATAATTCTTAATGGAGTTTAAGAACACACTCAATATTTTGTTGGTTTATAATCGGTTAGAATCTCATGTGCCTCAGCAAATTTCCATCAATTCTACAGTCTATGTCAGATCACCAGCTAAACCATAAATACATAACCTTGACTTCACATTAGAAATACTTAGGAAGCTTATAAAAATCTCAATACCCAGATCACACTCAGGCCAGTTAATTCAGAATCTCTGGTTGTGAGGCCCAGGAATCATTATTTTTAAAAATTCCCCAGTGACTCCAATGGGGTGCCAAGTTTGAGAACCACTGATACAAGAATGTAGCCACCTCTACGGATCACTTTGAAATGTGGTATAGACTGCAGATATTCCTGTTAAGAAAAAGAGGGTGAAAAGCCTCAAGGATAACATTTACTTATGACACGTACCATAATGCAAACCTGCTTCCCTCTCCTGTGGTCTTGATTCCTGTGCTTTGAACGGTAAATATGAACCCTATACCCTGGAATACCAAAGTCCTAAAAGAACCCAATAAGAAGTATTCAATAGAATCTTGGTCCATACTTCTTACTGATTTGATATTTTGGTCACAGGTTAGTTGAGAGAAAGTGAAAATGAAGTGGAAAGGGAAGGATAAAGTAATGAAATGTAGGTAAAGACAGCTCCTGAATGGGCAATATCAGCTTTCAGAATTATGTGAAATATCAGCTTTCAGAATGTTACTTGTTGTCCTTACATGTAATACTAATAATGAGGTTGGTAGTTGCACTAGCTCATAAAGACATGTCATCAAAACACTCTTAGTGTACAAAAAACACTCAGTGAATATATCCTTCAGAACTAAACTGATCAGCTGCCTTCACCCAGACCCTTAATTATTTCTTTTTCCCTCCTTCCCTCCCTCCTTCCTTCCCTTTCTTCCTCTCTCTTCTTTTTCTGGATCATTTTTCATTTGACAGCAGTAATCTTTAGAAAGAGTTCTAGGCATTCAGCTCCAGAAGCTTCAAGATGAGTCCAGTAACTCTGCAGATTACAATAAGAGTTGTCAAATTTATCTTTATTGTATTGAAATTCCCAGGTAGTGTTGGTTAAGGAACTCTCTCCTTTCCCTCTCTAATAAAAGAAGTAGCATAGATCCCAAGCTAGTCACAAAGGGAATTCTAAAATCCTTTAGTTAAACTAAAATTAAAATACAATAATCTTTTTCTTGTGTCAGTGAGTTTTGAGATTAACTAATTAGACCTTTATCATCAGTCCTTATTTTGGGAATAAATATCATTTTATTTTCCATCCTTCGTAACTTTTTCAAAGTTATAGGAATATAGTTTTTACCTAAGATATTTTTTTGAACTTCTACTTTTTTCACATAATGTCTTAGTATTCCGTTTCCTAATATTTCTCATTTGATTTCAAAAACCTGTTCTAAGACTTTCAAGTGTGTCATAATGGTAATTTATAAAAATAATACCAAAGTTAGAGCTATTCAAATAGAACATTAAAAGTTGTTACTATGCAAGTGACCAACTGGTTTCCCTTGAGAAAGGAGCATTTTTAACTAGTGATTTGGAAGCTCTTTCCCAATAATTAAGAGCATGTTTTTATTGTAGAGTCTTGTCTTACAGACATAGGTTTCAAAAAAAGGAAACCTGTCTATGAGTTTGTACAGAGAATTGTACATTTGGACAAAGTCCATTCCACATCTCTGATTTTTTTCTATAACATTTATTACATGGTAAATTAAGTACAACCTGTGTAAATTTAAAAACAACAAACTATAACATTTATTACATGGTAAATTAAGTACAACCTGTGTAAATTTAAAAACAACCAAAAAGAAACATTTAAAAAAAAAAAAACAGTCTGCTCTTCATCCCCCTCAAATTTTGAACTGTATTACATGATGATAAGTAAATATTAAAATCTTTAAATAAAGATAATATGTGCTGCAACTAAATATGCAGCATTGTATTCAAATAACATATTTAATCTAGTAGAAGGTAATTATTATAAATGGAAAACGTACTACATTTGGAATCAGAGACTTAGGTCAAAATCTGTCTTCCTTACTTATTAACCTTATGCCTTTGACAAGTCATTTAAACTCTCTTAACCCAAGAATCTTTATTTATAAAATGGGGATTCTCCCTAACCTACTTATTTCATATGGTTTTTGTGAAAATCAAAGGTGACAATACAAATGAAAATGAATTAAAACTACAAAATATACAAATTTTAAACTTAAAAATAAAGTAAATATTAAAATAAAATTTTTAAATGATTTAAATTTTAAAATATTTTTAAAATGTTAACAAAATTACCACAGTTCTTTTCTCCAATGTTTACTGCAGGGATTTACTTCTAGCTTAAAATAAAGTCTCATTATTTACCACACAAAGGGTAAACTGCTTTGTTACGATATGTTTCCATTTCTAGAATCTAGGATAACCTGTTGGATTTTCAAAATTGAAAAGGAGGAAGCAAAGAGAACTGTAATTTGTTGTGTGCCTACTCTCTGCCAATCACTGTGCTAGGTATTTAGCATTTCACTCAGTTTTTCAGATATACAGGCTCAGGAAAGTTAAGCCCTTTGCTTAAAATATCACATGGATCAGGAGGGAGCTAGGAATTCTATATTTGATCTAATTCAAGGGTTCTTGACAAGGAGCGATTTTGCCCCCGGGGGTCATTTGGCAATGTCTAGAGACATTTTTGTTTGTCACAACTCAGGGTGAGGGGTAGGATGCTACTAAACATCCCACAATGTATAGGAATAGCTCCCACAACAAAGAATTATCTAGCTCTAAATGTCAATAGTGCCAAGGTTGAAACGTCTTGGTCAAATTTCAAAGCTCATGCTCATTCTACCATGTAATATCGAAAATAAAAGCTGTTTCTAAGTTTAAATATTCTACAATATTCAGCTGTCACAGATGTACCAACTTCAATCTAAGGTGTACTCTCTCTGTGTTCTGAGTGTGTCTGGGAAACTCCATTTTAAGATCCCACTAAGTTATCTTTTCATTCAAACAATAAAGAAGGTTCCTGGAAAAATTTCATGCTTATCAGTCCAAGGAAAATGACTCAAGGTCAGAGAGCAGGGATGATTTTGAGAAAGGCTGTAGGTATATTACTCAGATCACACCCTGGCCCCTTCTCTCCCCCAACTCCCCCCACCAAATAGCACTGTGTCCTAGTAAGAAAGAAATGGAAGCAAACACTAAAGGAGTTTTTCATGAAACTCTAAGGCACTAGGAAGCTCTATAGTAGTATAACACCAAAGAGAGGAAAGAATACTATTCCTATTTGGAGTTGCCTCTTGAAAAATGATGCGGATACATGAGTAAGAGCAGTATTATGCCCCAACCTAAGTTTGGACCAGGAGGACTTCATTTTTGGAAGCAAATCACACTGGAGCTTAATAGCGTTCAAGAATTTGTAGCTTCAAAATACTTTTATAGAAGTTTGGCAGCCAACAATAACTCTAGATCTAGAAAAGAGAACACTATAAGGCCAGTATTTTTGTATTCCTTGACTCTGTGAATGTCACCAACACCCTCTCAGTTTGAAGTCTTGGTAGTCATCTGTAATTTATTTTTCTTCCTAACTCCTGGGAACTCTTCAGACCCAGTGTTAGAAGAGGATTTCCAGTACTGCAATCTATTTACCTGTTTTACCCTCTGAGACTCTATGTAATATTTTATTTGAATAAAGGTTTCCAAAGTTCAAAAACTATTTGGAAACCTGTGGTTTTTCAGGATGAAATTTGCAAGGCTCTTGCTGCTTTGACTACTGCCTTCTGACTGACTTTATTATGACTTTGGTCTTCATGTTCCAGTTCTACTCAGTTCATTGTGACTTCCCAAAGACTTCATGCTACAATTTCACTTTGACCATATAAATCTCCATTAAAACAAGCACCTCATTGTATTTGTATATATATTTCTCCACCAAACTGAACACATCTTGAGGGAACAGTGCTTAGCACTTTAAAGAATTTTATTAAGATTTGATTAGTAATTAATTAATTAACTAATTAAAAATTGGATGCTACAGGAAGACAATGACTACAACCAATGGAAACTATTAGTAATACTTAGGGAAATCTTTAAAGGAGCATGGAGCATATTACTAGGGTAAAGATAAAACCAGGGAAATATTGTCCTTGGATTGATTTACCCTGGGAAACCTATGCAGAAAACAAAGAACATTCATTCCATGAACAGAAGGTTTTATAAGAACCATTTTTAGCTAGAAATATTAGACTTCCAGCTATGATTCTACAAATAACATTTTACCCTTTAATAGCTGCACATTTCTAGATTCTCAGCTGCATTACTTACTTGGGTAGCACTAGTACCTTATCAAGGAAACTGACAGAGATGATCTCCCCTCCCCTGATTCTGATTTATTGATCTTTGACTTGCTTCCAAGGTCATCTGAGTAATCCTTTATGCAAGAATACAACTGTATGATCATGTAGTCATATTTTAAATACCCAGTGATGTTTAAAATATCCATGGAGAAAAAAAATGATTTAGCCCCTTACGAATGTTAAGTCTGGAAATCACTACTGAAAGCAGTAGGTGACAGTCATAAAGTGATATGTCGTTTCACTGTACGAGACAGCATATGTTAGAAGGTCATTGCAATAACACCTTATTAGCACAACTGCATCCTGAGGGAAAGATGAAGTCCTCAGGGAAGTTCTGCCCGTGGCTTTTTTGTGGTTGTTATTCTGATCACAATTTTTTTTTTAAGTCCAAAGGAGTGTCAAAAAGAATAAATGATTCCTTACTAACTTCTTTTTACTTTTAGCCAGAACTGAGACCTTTGAAGTTTCTAAGTCTCTAAGAAATAAAAGTTATAGAGCAATGCTGTCCAATAGATATAAAATGTCAGCACATGTGTAATTAAAATTTTTCTAGTACCCACCATAAAAAATAAAAACAGGTCAAATTAATTTGAATTATATATTTTCTTTAACCAAATATGTTCAAAATATTGTCATTTCAGCATGTAATCAATATTTTAAAACCATTAACTATAATAAGGTATTTTATACTCTTTCATTCCTACTAAATCTTCAGTATTTAGTGTGTATTTTACACTTAGAGCATATCTCAGTTTGTACTGGCCACATTTCAAGTGCTCAGTAGCCACATGTGGCTGATGACTACTGTAATGGAGAATGCAATGACAGAGGTTCCTTTTTAGCTTTAAAAAGTTAAGTCTGTAAGTAATTTTAGGGCTAGAATTTATTTAAATCACAGAATTAACAATAATTCTTTTAGTTATTAATTATTTAACTCATGCTTTGGTGTTCTATATCTTTTATAATTTACTATAAAATGAGGCTTTTTCCATTTTTATAAATAAATTTGTTTTTTAAAGCCAAGCTAAATTACTTAGTTGTGTCTTTTTTAATCTTAGTGCTTATTCAAGTGGAGAAGTGTCTAATCACAGGTTTTTATTACCTAATGGGGCACTGCCATTCAGTTACAAGAATTGTAGCCTAAGTTTTTAAGAAGAAATAGTAGCTCTTTCTTGCCTTGCACATTTAACCTCAGTAAACATCACACTCAACAATCCATGTTGATTCTCTTTATATGGTGGTACAATGTCTACATAGAATTCCATTGTATGAATTTAATATAATTTAGTTAAGCACTCCCATATTGATGAAATTGGCTTGTTTCCAATTTTTGCTCTGACAATTCTGAAATGAACATCTTCATATGTAGACTATTTTCCTAAAAGACAGATCGCTGATTTAAAACAGCTTTTTATAGAAAATGTAAATAAGACTTATAAAACATATCCCAATTTTGGAAATACTAAATGTGAAAAAACTGTCTTTGAATCTATAAAAGTATGGATATTAAAATCCTTTTGTATATTTTCTAGAAGTTAACAAGTGACTATTGCATAAAATTTCAATATAGGTGCTGAAATATAGCTGTCAAGTAAAGCAGTCCCTGATCAATTCAGCAATCCAAGAGCTTAAGATATTTCGAGACCAGCTTGAATTAAACAATGAATGTTTACGAGGTGCTGTTAAATATCCCCCATATAATATTTATTTCAGCTAAAATCTCTAAACTTGTATATAGGAAGAACTACTCACTAAAGTAACCTGTTAAGAGTAATTCATAAAACTCTTTTTGCCAAATGAGTCAATAAAGCAGATATACATGATGGTACAAACTACTGTAAAGTGGTTTAATACATAAATGACCTTAGTTATTAAGGGATATAGAACTGTTTGCTCCTTTAGTAAATTGCCGTCATTTGCTTAGCTTAGCCTTGGTAAATGATTCTTGCTTCCTCTCTGCTTAAGAGTAGTGACTTTTAAAAAAAAAAAAAAAAAAAGAGTAGTGACTTTTTGCTACAGTTTCTAATATGTTGCCTCCCATAATTATGTAATCAAACTTATTACATATTCTACACAAAATTTAAGATCTGCAGTTTCTGCACTGAAAATAAATGCAACATACCGCTAAAAATATTAAAAATGTAGGTGCTATAAGTATTGCTTTTCTCAATGATTACAGGTTTTTAAATTTTACTTTTTTTTTTTTGGCTTCCCATGAGTCTCTTTAGTTTTCTGAGATTAGAAGTCTGACTGCTGGACAAACGAAGCACTAAATAATTTTTTAAACCCAAAGGAAAACAATGGTAGGTGGCATGAAAGAAGCATTATGTATAGTGAATGAAACATAGACTTTGGATCTAGTTCTTCTGCTTAGTTATTATGTGTGGGGTAAGTCTTTTAAACATTCTGACCCTTAGTTCCTCAATTGTAAAGCAAGGATAGTATACTATTTAACAGATTATTGTGAATATTAAAAGTAACATACTAAAAGTGTTTAGCACAGTTCTTGGCATATTGTAGATATTCAAACAAAGATAATTACTTATCAAGTTACTAGAATCATGAACATTTATATTAAAAAGTACCTACTATGTGTAGCCCTCTGTAAGTTAGACCTCAATCAATGGATAGAAGTTGACTTAATTGAGGGGGGAATCTATGAGCAGATGTTCTCACAAAAGGCTACAGTGAGAGGGCAACACTTGAGATTATCCTTAAAGAAGTGGTAGAACAAGTAATATTGTTCTCAAGAAGCAGAACAGCCTAAACTGATGTTTTCTGTGAGAGACATTACAGATGAGGTTGAAGACATTTAGAAAGAAAATTAAAAGTTGTAACAATGAGTTTTAAGGTTTCCTGAGCAGATTTTTTTTTAAACAGACTGGATGACTTTTATTTATTTATTTATTATTTTTACTTTTAAAATTTTTATTTATTTATTTATTTTTGGCTGTGTTGGGTCTTTGTTGCTCTGTGCCAGCTTTCTCTAGTTGCAGCGAGTGGGGGGTCTACTCTCTTCGTTGCGGTGCGCGGGCTTCTCACTGTGGTGGCTTCTACTGTTGCGGAGCATGGGCTCTAGACGTGTGGGCTTCAGTAGTTGTGGAATGTGGGCTCAGTAGCTGTGGCTCGCGGGCTCTAGAGCGCAGGTTCAGTAGTTGTGGTGCACGGGCTTAGTTGCTCTGCAGCACGTGGGATCTCCCCGGACCAGGGATCGAACCCGCATCCCCTGCATTGGCAGGCAGATTCTTAACCACCGTGCCACCAGGGAAGTCCCCTGAAGTAGCTTTAAGAACAGCAAACTACTCTGACAGGGAAGGACCTGGAAAAAAAGAATATGTAGATACCCGGGAATGACTCCCTGATTGACATTTTTGTGGAAATAGGGGTGCTCAGAAGTATCTGGGAGAGCTGAGATCCTTCGATTAAGAATGCGTTATGTTGGGCTTCCCTGGTGGTGCAGTGGTTGAGAATCTGCCTGCCAATGCAGGGGACACGGGTTCGAGGCCCGGTCTGGGAAGATCCCACATGCCGCAGAGCGACTAGGCCCGTGAGCCACAATTGCTGAGCCTGCGCGTCTGGAGCCTGTGTTCCGCAACAAGAGAGGCCGCGATAGTGAGAGGCCCGCGCACCGCGATGAAGAGTGGCCCCCACTTGCCGCAACTAGAGAAAGTCCTCGCACAGAAACGAAGACCCAACACAGCCATAAATAAATAAATAAAATTTTAAAAAAAATAAAGCAAATAATTAAAAAAAAAGAATGCGTTATGTTAAAGTGAATATAAATTTTTATTAATTAGCTAGTGAAGCCTAGGAATTCAAGATGATTGAGTGGATTGGAGTTGAAGATACTAGAAGATCATTTAAGAGGTCAATAAGTGAAGTAATATACAGCTGAATGAGAAGAGAGATGGTGAAGAAAAAGAAATGTATGCCTGTTAGAAATAAAGCACTTTAAAAATAACTTAGGTTTAAAGCCATTCAGAATAATTGCTAGATCGCATGTTAAAGTTTTGAAAACAAGTAAAACATTAAAAAATAAAAATGTATTATTAAATTATTGTCACAATTGTTAAAATAGTAAGGAAGACTTTATTCAAGACTCTTGTAATAGGGGTAAGAAGTTGAGCTCAACTCCAAATACAACAAAGACAAATGGGAATTTATAGCCAAAGAGTAGACTAAGGGTGTCAGTGGATGGAAAATTACCAAGGAGGCATCAAGCGTATCTTGTTAACAAGATTCTTGCTAAAGGAAGGCCAAGGACTTATGCATCAAAGGTGCAGATGAGGAACTTGATGAGATACCAGAAGTGATCAAATATCAAGGGTAGAGGATGATGACTTAGCAGATTCTTTACTAAGAGTGGCTTAGACTAGTTGAAAAGAGTGCTACAAAGGAGATTGTGTAAAGTTTGGTCAAGGAGAGAGTCTTCCTCAGAACGTACATTTAATGGTTCGCTTCTTCCCTACTGACAACATTTGACTTACATTACTGAAATAAATCTATTTCAATATTATAGCAACTTTGAAAATAATTCCTTAGTAAGTTTGATAATAGCATGTCTCATTGATACATGAGCTTTAAGCTCATCAGCCAGTATGACCAGGAACACCTCTATAAGTCTAACTGAAGCAAGAGGGAATGAATACCAAAAGGAGGGAGGTAGGGAAGTGTACAGAAAGGGTTTGGGGTGCTAGAGTTAGTCATGGGTGATCTTGGCAAACATTATTTAGAATCTGTAAATTGGGCCAGTTTCTGTCACAGTCAATGACTGTATTTTCAGAACCCAGAAGACTGTGGGGAGTTGGATCAGTTTGTCTGTACTATTTTCTTAGAACATATGTGTTCAAAGGAATTGGTGTTAAAAAGAGTTTAACCTTAGGAGACCAATATAGATAGTCTGTAATCACAATTTGGTTGATAGAATTTATCTGACTTGCGAGTGCATTTTACAAGTCATGGTTTCTGTCTAAATTCCTACTTCTTCCCTAACAACTTGACTGCCAGCAGGGACTTCTTTTCCCCTCTACTTTAACAGAGGTACCGTTTTAAAAGATTTAATTTGCTGCCATCTAGTGGGCATATACTTTCATTTTTATATTAAGTTTAAAAGAAAGGATTTAGACATTTAAAATAGACTTCAACATGCTGTTACATTGTTTACTTACCTTTCTTTCAGGAAAATATTTTCAATCACTTTCAACCACAAAATGATTTAATGTTCCTAATTATGTCTCCAGTACTCTGTGAGAGCTGAATTGGACTTACTGATTATACTCAGGGTACAACAGTATATTTTTGTTTATACCATGCTAACTTTTATAACAGTGCATAATATATTTGTAAAACTTGAGTTTTAAAGCAAAACATTTTTAAAGAAAAAACTTTAACTCTTTTAATCGGTATTTTAAAATTCTTTTAATCAGGAATACCTGATGTGCACAATTTTAAGGCAGGGATTGATTACATACAAATTGGTAACCAATGGGGCTAAACTGGCCCACAATTAGCTTTTAACTGATTGATTGACATTTTATGTAGGTGGTAATTTGACTGGGGGAAACATCTATTACTCTTCTTCTTTCATTTCTACAAAAAGAGAAGTCTCCTATATTCCTCAGAAAGAAACATTGAGGATTACTTCTGGTCACTCCCATCACCACATTATTTGATTATCCCCCGAGAAGGAGGATTAATTTATCAAAATGATGAAAATAGGGGAAGGACACTGAACATGCAGGACACTGGGCTGCAGTTATCTGTTCTCTACCTATGATGACATGGTAAGCTCAATTCAGTGGGAAGAACAAGAAGAATATTTCACTTTCAAGTTGCAATTATGCTCTTCAGTATAGCTTTTCCAGTAGTACAGCTGATATTTTACTCTGTACTGCACTTCTGTATCTTTTTTAATGTATTCAGAACTCAAAGGCAAAGGGGGGTGGAATTAGTACCACCACAAAACCCAGTATTTTCCGTATGTATGTGTGAAACAGGACAGCAATTGAATTAGAGGAAGAGGAATCAATGGTAAAAGTTCTCTTTTTCTTAGGGATGAGTCATAAATAGAGAAAGAAGATCTTTGGGAGGCCAAGCAAGAGAGAGAGTTACTGAAAAAGTATTGAAGTAAATGCAGGATCTGAGAGAGTGACCATTTATTTAGCTTGACCAAGCTGACTGTCCTCAAATACAGATATTTTCAATAAATTCAGAGCAGGACAGACCTTTGTATTCTTAGAAAGTTTTTGACCTGATTCAAGATCCTGGAATATGTTATAAAAGCACTTTTCTTTACATCTTCTAGTAGTGAGATAAAGAGCCTAGAGGCCAATGAAATAAAATTGAAAGGAACAGAAATATAACATTTGTTGGCCTATTATGTGTCCCACTACACAATGCACTGGTGTTGGCCCATTTCCTCTCACTCTCCTTCTTCCTCTGCCTGCTATTCTCTTCTCTCAAGGGTGCTGGCCCTGCAGGCTGCAAGTCTCAGGCTTTGTAATCCACTGCTCTCTGTTAGGTTTGGCCAGTGGGAAGGTGGAAGGAAGGAAGAAACCACGATATTTTTCTCCTTCTCTCTCTGCCTTGGCAGTTCTCTGGCAACAGCTGCATCTTCCCCATGGATCCAGTTTCTGCCATTTAACTCCAGCCCCTGGGCTTCAGGAACACTGCCTTCTCCTTGTCTCCCTCCAGGGGTGGAGCAGCTTCCTTCTCTTGCTAATTTCTGCAGTGCCTCACTGTCCCCTGTTTGGTTTCCATAACCTATTTAACCAATTCCTGGTATTAACTTCTTTAAAAAAAAACTGTAGAGTGGTCTCTGGATTATGTTTTCCTCTTAGGACCCTGACAACATATACAATATACGCATATACATATAGGTGAGTGTATATAGTTTGCTTCCGATTCTGATTCCATCACCAACTTCCTGCTAGGAAAGCATCTTTGGTGAGACTGAGGAAAGTAACAGAGACTCTTTGGGGATCATAATGTGGTATAATTAAGCATTAAGAAGAGCTCCATCGAAAAGGGAACCCTCTTGCACTGTTGGTGGGAATGTAAATTGATACAGCCACTATGGAGAACAATATGGAGGTTCCTTAAAAAACTAAAAATAGAATTACCATATGACCCAGCAATCCCACTACTGGGCATATACCCAGAGAAAACCGTTATTCAAAAAGACACATGCACCCGAATGTTCATTGCAGCACTATTTACAATAGCCAGGACATGGAAGCAACCTAAATGCCCATCAACAGACAAATGGATAAAGAAGTTGTGGTACATATATACAATGGAATATTACTCAGCCATAAAAAGGAACGAAATTGAGTCATTTGTTGAGACGTGGATGGATCTAGAGACTGTCATACAGAGTGAAGTAAGTCAGAAAGAGAAAAACAAATATCGTATATTAATGCATGTATGTGGAACCTAGAAAAATGGTACAGATGAGCCAGTTTGCAGGGCAGAAGTTGAGACACAGATGTAGAGAATGGACATATGGACACCAAGGGGGGAAAACTGCGGTGAGGTGGGGATGGTGGTGTGCTGAATTGGGCGATTGGGATTGACATGTATACACTGATGTGTATAAAACTGATGCCTAATAAGAACCTGCAGTATAGAAAAACAAACAAAACAACTAATACTAAACTTTTATTGGGTTATTTGTATGGAAATATGTTAATATAAATGTTTCAGACATTACATGAAATTTCTAAAAATCTTATATTTGTATTTGTATGGAAATATGTATGGAAATATGTTAATATAAATGTTTCAGACATTAAAAAAAAAAAAAAAAAAAGAAGAGCTCCATCTTGGTAAGAGAAAGGTTTGACTGGCAGATATTTTGATTTGAATGTTCTGAAGAATCTGCACCATCCCTCACCCCACCACATTAACAGAATCCACTGACTAAGAGGAGGGACTCTGCAGATAGGGGAGATGGAAGAAGGCTGGGGGGACTGACAGTGAAGATGAAGGAGGGACAGAAAGGCTTCTTCACTGTAGGAACACCCCATATCTTCATCATATTCATTGTCTCCCCAACCCTGGGAGGCAGAGAGGATGTAGGAAACCCAGACTTTTACAGGTTCACTCCCTCCAAGAATTTCTAGGATATTTTTTTTAAAGATTTTTTTTTTTGATGTGGACCACTTTTAAAGCCTTTATTGAATTTGTTACAATATTGCTTTTGTTTTATGTTTTTTGGCTTTTTTGCCCGCAAGGCATGTGGGATCTTAGCTCCCCAACCAGGGATCGAACCCACACCCCCTGCATTGAAAGGTGAAGTCTTAACCACTGGACAGCCAAGGAAGTCCCTTCTAGGATATTTTTAAGGAATATTAACACATTCTACAAATCTCTAATATCCAAATATGATTTTCAGAAAAATAAAAGCATCACCCACCCAAATAAAGTCAAATATTTTTTACCTCATCAATGAGGGAACCGGCAAGATGGTGAGGCTGGTTGAAAAAGAATCGGAAAAAATCAGAGTATTTATAGTGGTTTATAGAAGAGATAGTAAAATAAGAATGCTAATTTAAATACAAAACTAGTTAATATCCTACAGAGCAATAAAAGTACAACTTCTGAGGTTCAAGACAGAAATCATTTCATCCCTTAAACAAAATTCATTTGTATTGCTCTCAGAAAATAATCATGTGCATCAGTTTCTACAAGTTAATAATTTCTACAGAGATATAAAATATCCTAATCATTATTAAAATAGCAAGAAAAACAAAGTTATTCACTCCTAGAGACTCAATACCTCTGTGGACCAGCTAGACAATAATTAGTATGACACTGAAAAGATACCTAGTAATCTCTTTTACCTAGTTCTAAGATTTGGATACTTTTTCTTAACATTTACTAGATACCTAAATTGCTGCCTGATTCAAGCAAAGAAGATATGGCATACCTCTTTGAAGGTTACCACTAACTGACCTGTAACCAGCTTTCTCTAAGCTATTACCCTTCACTCCCAACAAGTAATTTCAAGTGTAGACTCCAGCTAGAGGGACAAACCATCCCTATTTGCCTGGATCTGAGGAGTTTCCTGGGACATGGGACTTCAGTATTGAACCAGAAAATCCTGGGGAAATTGGGACAAGTTGTTTATCCTAACACAAACCCATCCCCTTAATTCTACAAAGGAAAAAAAACAATATAATGTAACATAAACCAAAATTTTATTGAAGTTTTGGGATATCAGAAGACAGAATTATCAAAGATGTCAAAACCAGACATTACATATAACTACTACTTAGAATCCCCTGGTCAAGCCATTCCAATGCAAGTGCTTGTGGACATCTCTCTTTTAGTCCCCAGCCCCCTGCCACATTAGATTTAGCTCTTGACGTATGTGTCCTTCAGCATGACCCTCCTGCCCAGAATTTAAGACTACGACTCCCCAAGGACTACAGAAAAGGAGAAAACAGGGAATTTTTTATTCTGAAAGGAAACAGACTTCTGAGATGTGACTCCATTTTTAAGTAAAAAAAACAAAAAACTTTTATTTATAATGCAGAGCAATTTCACTGCTCACTGTATTATATCTCTTCGCTTCAAAATGGGATATTGGCTTCCCATAGGAAAAGCCCTATTAAACTGTTTAGATTTCTTGTCTAAAATAAAGATTGCTGACTTCAAAGGTAAATTCAAGCTTCTCCATTTACAGAAAAAAAAAAAGAACTGCTTGCAACTTTAAAATTGTAGAATTTCCCCCTTCATAATATGAGGTATTTTTCAATGATGATTGCAAAAATACATCCTAACCAACAAGCTCCATCACAATGTGATATTCACAGCTCTTCACCAAGAGTTGGGATCTATGTATCTTCCCCTTGAATATGGGTGGGCTGTGACTACAACGGAGGGACGCCATCTGCCTTCTGAGGCTAGGTCATAAAGCAATTTGATACCTACCATACCCAATTCAATAGATACATATTCGTGTGTGTGTACGCAAATAATATGTTTATTTATTTAAAATAGTTTTTAAAATTGTGACCAACGACACATAAGCTAAGAAACTTGTTCACAGACAGGGGTAGATAGGAATGGAAGAATCCTCTGTTCTTATTATCCTTAATTATTTCTAACGATCTATCGGCTGAAAACTCAATTAGGTCTTCCTTCAGTTTTGTTGAAGACAGAGAACTGGAAATCACCAGACTTTCAAAAAAACATAATTTTACTCATTGGTGCCACTCACTATCTGAACACTAACAACACTATTTCATGTAGTCACTTTATTTGGCACTGGAGGATTTATACTTTAAGTGAAAGCAGCACAGTAAGATTCTGGATGGGTAAGAAATGTACTTATTTTGGAATGTGGTAAAGAAGAGTTGTGAAAAAAGAGAAGAAAACAGGCATGATGCTCTAACACGACCCCTTTTCCAGCCACAAGTTCTCAGGCACAGCACTGTTGAGTTCAGGGTCTGGAAAGTGATTCCTTTAAAACTGCCCACGCTCTTTGAAGTGTTCATGCACCTGGTTTAGGCCACCATATTAACTTATTTTATCCTTAGAACAACACCATGAAGTAGCTGCTATTATGAATCCGTTTTATTCATGAGACCATTTGGACAAAAAGATGTAGCATCACTTGTCCAAGGTCACAAACTTACCAAACGACACAGCCAGGATTCACATCCAAGTTGTCTCTAAAGCCCACATTCTTAGGCACTATCTTGAATACCTCTTACACATACCACAAATACAAATAAATACATATATACAACATCTTGCTTTAAAGCCACATAGAAAAACTTAGGAAGGAAAAATTAATGTTAAGTGAGAGTAAAGGAAATTTTTAATGATCTCAAAGATTACTTGTTCTAAATATCTAATACTATGTATTTAATATTTATTTAATTCATAGAAACTTGTAACCAGGAGTATTATGTCATTTGGTTTACTTTTCTCTGTTTTTCTAGTACTACCCTTTGGTAATAATTTTTAGAACCTACAGTTTTTCTATTTGCTAAAATACTTCTTTTACACTTCCTCCCTGCTGGTACCAGGAAAAGCTGTCAGGAAGGAAAACACGAACACAAATCAGCATCTCTCTTTTCCAGTTCTTGTTTCACATTTGTTCCATTGTCTCAAGAGCAAAAATAAAGAAAAGGTGCAATTAGTGTCTTTGGAAGATATGAATCCCTGAATAGATATTATTGCAATTCTTGGAAGATTTTTTTTTTCTTTTGCTCACAAGAAAAGAAGTAGATCAGCTCCTTGCTATTTTTCCTTCTCAAATAAGGAATGACCATTTTACTAACATTTGTATCATATCTAATTTATTGATTTTTCTTAACAATCTCCCAACAAATTTTTTATGAACTACTTTAGAAAGAATCCATTTAAAGGGTCATTAATCTTTAGAATTGAATATTTGAGCAGTAAATTAAACTAAATTCCCATTGAGAGTAATTTATTTTTTTCTGCATGACAAGAAAAGACAAGCTGGCTTTTGGAATTTTGATCTTTAGGTTCATGCTTCCATTAATTTCTGAATTTGTGTTTTGATTCATAAAGTTATAAGAGGGTGTCTGTAGAAAGAATCCAAAACCTAGATTGGAACTGTGCCATAAATCTAGTGTATTCCATAGCAAAACATCATCTCTGGGAAAATCATCTTACTGCAAGTAATATTAACCTTATGAGCTTTAGGAAACTCCATTTCCCACAGTCTCAAAGACAGTAGATTTAGCCACAGTCTGTTGCATTTCAATAGTAATTCAACAGGCTACTGTAAATTTTTTGGTAGAAATCAGCTCTCATTTAGAGTTCTAGTAAAGACTCACTTGTCAGAGATAATGGAAAAAAGAAAAAGGACAGTAACGGTATGAGCCACATACTGGTGAGTACTGCTTATACATTCTGTCTGCCCTTGTCATGGCATTTCAGGCCATGACCATGCCCATGCTTGGGGATAGAGAGAGGGAATAAACACAACATTTTGAGCCTGAAGTGGAGAAACTGTGTCATTAAAAGTTTAACATGTTATATACAGAGAGAATCAAGCTCATTATTCTATTACTTTCAGATTTGAGATAGTATCGATCACTAGTGTGTCCAATAGGGCAATAAATCTCTTTGACTATAAACAATGTAAGTAAAGACTTCTATGGCCCATTAAATTTCCTTTTTGAGGGGGAGGGGGTAGTCTTTTCATGTTTATAACTTTGTCCTAGATTGTCAGAGCATTAATCTTGTCAGTCAAAATTCCCACTTTGCCACTGTAAATATTTTACATCTCTGAACTTCAGTTTCCTTATCTGTAAAATGTGGAGAATAATGCCTGGCTGACTTTGTACTTGGTATTAATTAAAACTAAGTGTATTAAAACCTACTACAGTGCAAACACACTGTAGGTACTCAGTAAATGATGACAATGGTGGACATTACTAGGATCAACTAGAAATCCATAGGCAAAGTACCTGGTGCAGTACATGACACAAAAAGTTGGAACTCAAAGTACATAAGGTGCTGTTATTATTCTAGAGACAGGGAACTTCTTGTTCAAGTTATTTAAGTTGGACACACAGGGTATGTCACACATGAACCCATGTATTAGTAATCCTTGTTCTTTTGTGAAGGGAAAAAAGGTACCCCAGCTCTTCCACCTTGTCATTTTCCTACTGTGCACATTCTTGTTCATGTGCAGATCACTAGAACCAGAGTTACCTATCTTACTGTATAGTGATGACAGTATGACTAAGGCAAGGTTTAGGAACAGCCCAGTAGATCAAATGCAGGAAAGGAAGGCAGTGGGAAGAATTGTGACAGACTGAGTTTTACAAGAGCTGAGAGCAAAGGAAACTTGGTCAGCAGTTTAGGTAGAAATCAGCTCTCATTTAGAGTTCTAGTAAAGACTCACTTGTCAGAGATAATGAAAAAAAGAAAAAGGCACATAAATAATATTAATAGTTCAGGTCTGAGGAGTTGCTTCAGCACTAAAATCCTAACATTAAAAATGCCATTTGAGATTAGTGATATACTTTCTTGCTGTTAGGTTGTAGGTACAGGCTCTGCTGAGTTTGGGAGATTCACCAAATGGTAATACTGTGAGTCCAGGGGGCGAGGGGTGGCGGTGGGGAGGTAATATGAGCTCAGGTTGGAGAACAGCTTTAAGATTCCCATCAAGTGTCAGTGCCCTTAGGATCAGGTCTTCTAAAAGTCTGCATGGGGGGCTTCCCTGGTGGCGCAGTGGTTGAGAATCTGCCTGCCAATGCGGGGGACGCAGGTTCAAGCCCTGGTCTGGGAGGATCCCACATGCCGCGGAGCAACTAGGCCCGTGAGCCACAACTACTGAGCCTGCGCGTCTGGAGCTTGTGCTCCGCAACAAGAGAGGCTGCGACAGTGAGAGGCCCGCGCACCGCGATGAAGAGTGGCCCCCGCTTGCCGCAACTAGAGAAAGCCCTCGCACAGAAACGAAGACCCAACACAGCCAAAAATAAATTAAATAATTAATTTTTTTAAAAAAAGTCTGTGTGGGTCTGTCTGTATTAGTTTTCTAGGGTTCTGTAACGAAGGACCATAAACTAGTTGACTAAAGCAACAGAAATATATTTTCTCACAGTTCTAGAGACTAGAAATCTGAGATCAAGGTGTCACCAGAGTAGGTTTCTTCTGAGGCTGTGAGAAGATCTATTCCATGGCTCTCCCTTAGCTTCTAATTGTTCATAATCTTTGGCATTTGTTGGCTTATAAAAGCCTTACCCCAATCTCTGCCTTCATTTTCACATGATGTTTTCTCTTTGTGCATGTCTGTGTACAAATTTCCCATGTTTATAAGGGCTCCAGTCACACTGGATTAGGGGTTCACCCTATTGCAATATGACCTCATCTTTTTTTTTATTTATTTATTTTTGGCTGTGTTGGGTCTTCGTTTCTGTGCGAGGGCTTTCTCTAGTTGTGGCAAGCAGGGGGCCACTCTTCATTGCGGTGCGCGGGCCTCTCACTGTCGCGGCCTCTCTTGTTGCGGAGCACAGGCTCCAGAGGCGCAGGCTCAGTAGTTGTGGCTCACGGGCCTAGTTCCTCCGTGGCATGTGGGATCTTCCCAGACCAGGGCTCGAACCCATGTCCCCTGCATTGGCAGGCAGACTCTCAACCACTGCGCCACTAGGGAAGCCCATGACCTCATCTTAATTAATTACATCTGCAATGACTCTATTTCCAAATAAGGTAATATTCTGAGGTTCTGCGGGTTAGGACTTCAACATATGAATTTGGTGAGGGGTGGGATAAAATTCAACCCTTAACAGGATCCTTGGAATTGTCACCTGTTGCTATGGTCCCCTGGACAAACCCATAATGCTACAGGGAAAGGAGAGTGAGTGCACTGAAATAGGAATATATGTGTGAGTGTAGTGCAGACAACCAAGTACTAGTATATCTTTGCAGTGGGGTGAATTAGCCAAATAATGAGGGATTCATTGGAGAACTTAGTGGAAAAAGAGCACTGAGTGTTGGGAGACAATTTTCCATGGGTCTCTCTCATATCTGCTTAACTTATGTGAAGCGAACAGATTGAGGAGACCTTAAATGTTGAGTTTTAACAAGTTAAGGGTTTAGAACCATGATTCTAAGGACTTGATATTAAGTATTTGATGAAGATGATGAAAAAAGCACCTAAGTAAAATTATTCTTCTTTAACTACTTATTTGCAATTTATCTCAAAATATGTAATATGAAGAGTCAAAAATAGACAGTGATTTATTTAAAGAATAAAGAAAAAGCAATGAAGTTCTTGGTAGTGAATAATATATTTGAAATGACAGTGAAAGATTCATAAGGTTATTGGCAAAGTTCAGATAAAAATAGGAATATCCAGCATTAACTGTGGAAGAGCCAACAAATCAAGATGAATAATGATCTTTTAAATGAGATTAAATTTGGAATTTCATAAAGCTAATTGTTAAATGAACACAATAAAAAGTTCTCCTGGATATGGTATATGCTGACAATTCTGCTATTTGGAGTCTAAAGCTTATTGACTTTTGGACAAAAATTCTGCTCCTAAAGAGGCTTGCTTTTAAGGGTGATACGGGTTTGGTTTTGTTTTGTTTTTTGCATGAACCCATCATCTCTTCTTTACTTCCGTTCTTTAGAACCTTTTGTTTTTTTTTAACATCTTTATTGGAGTATAATTGCTTTACAATGGTGTGTTAGTTTCTGCTTTAGACTCCTTAGAATCTTAATTATTATCCAATCCATTTCAAGTGTTTGCTTTGAAAGTTAGTGTTATTTGGCAAAAGTAACCACATGCCAGTTTTCAGACAGCTGTGTGTCACACCTCACTACACACAGTTGAATTTCCAGCCAAAGCAGACACGGATTCAGCAGCACTGTCAGAAGACCTTATTCCTAAAATGTCAAAGAACAAACATTAAGTGACATTTTGTGAAAGAAAAAATAAATGCATGTAGGTTACCATGCATTTGACTGTTGCCTCAAGGAAAAAATTAAATATTAAATGTATATATTGAATTCATAGGACATACTGGAAAGGTGATTGTGTGTATATGTGTGTGTGTGTGTTTAAATCAAATGCTATGATTCTAACAGATTGAAATTTTTTTCCAGAAACATATATCTTGCTCTACAAAACTATCCTCATGTTACTCTAAAGGCTTTGACCAAAGACATTACATCAATGAAATGTGAAAGTGTTGCCTTCTCCGTCTTCTTTTTGAGTGAAACCATTTTGATTTCTTTTTTTTTAAACTGGAGTATAGTTGCTTTACAATATTGTGTTAGTTTATACTGTACAGCAAAGTGAATCAGCTATACGTATACATATATCCCCTCTTTTTTGGATTTCCTTCCTCATTTAGGTCACCATAGAGCACTGACTAGAGTTCCCTGTGCTATACAGTAGGTTCTTATTAGTTATTTACTTTATACATAGTATCAATAGTGTATATATGTCATTCCCAATCTCCCGATTCATCCCACTCTCCCTTTTCCCCTTGGTATCTGTAGGTTTGTTTTCTAAGTCTGTGTCTCTATTTCTGCTTTGTAAATAAGATCGTCTATACCAATTTTTTCAGATTCCACACATATGCGTTAATATACGATATTTGTTTTTCTCTTTCTGACTTACTTCACTCTGTATGACAGTCTCTAGGTCCATCCATGTCTCTACAAATGACACAATTTCGTTCCTTTTTATGGCTGAGTAATAGTCCATTGTATATATGTACCACATCTTCTTTATCCATTCCTCTGTTAATGGACATTTAGGTTGTTTCCATGTCCAGTGCTACAGTGAACATTGGGGTGCGTGTATCTTTTTGAATTATAATTTTCTCTGTTGATTTCTTTTTAATTTTAACTCTTTTTTTCCAGTCAGTCGTGGCATAGTATTCGGGCTGGTTCTCAATAAACATTTATCCATTCATTCAATAAGTATCATTAAATAAGAGTTAATATAATATAATGATTAAAAACGTAGGTTTGGACATTAATCAGCCTGAATCTTGACTACGTCATATACCAGCTCCATGTAATGTTTCAGTGCCTTGGTTTCCTCAAATGTAATTTAAGGATAACATTCATGCCTCTCTCACAGAGAGGCTGCCATATTAATTGAGACACACATCCTTCCTAGTCTAAAAAGCTATTGTGGAGCAGTGGGGGAGGGAATAGGAATAGGAGTTAGGTCAGTGCAAGGCTCTAAGGGCTGTGGACTGGGTAGATTTCCTTAGATCAAGAGTGTGTGTGGCAGACAAAGATTGATATGGCAGGAAGAGAGAGCAACACACAAAAGCATGCTAATGTATAAAAGGTGGAGCACATTTGGGGAATTTCCAAAACTTTTCCATGACTAGAATAAAGTGAGTCTAAAGCAACAGTAAAAAATGAGACTAGAGAAGAAGAGGTGAGTTCACACATATCATTAGGCATGTTTTATATACAGTATTATATGTGCTGCAAAGAGTTATATTATAGTATTTTAATTTTAAATTAAATGGCATACTTTCATAGATCACCACAAGCAATTTAGGATCCATCATAAATAATAAAAAACATGTTATTTTGACCCTGTAATGGAGATGGTAAATAATGAACAGAATCTCTATGATTCATCCTAAGTATCTTGCTCTCTGGGGAAATAAGAACACAGGGCCAGCCATGTCTATTATAATTGCCATTGTCATGAAGTATCAGAAGGGACCTGAAGATTTTGTAATCTCAAGCAGCCATGACTTACCAGTGACACAGACTGCTTTTCCTTTTCTGGTAACTGAATCCTCTTTTTCTTTTGGGAATTGCTTTTCACCTATTTGATGTGATTCTAACAATGTGTCAGTCCCAACCAGCCCAGGTTAGCCACATGCCTCTGGAATTAGTGATTAGTCCAGTAGCAGACACTTGACCCAAGCAGAGCTAATCAGTTCTTTTCTGACAATAAATATAAACTCTAGATGAAAGGAGCTCTCCTTCTAATATTGGGAGCTCTAAAGATTATGTAACTTTGGTGTTTCCAGGGTCGATATTGATGCCACATACAGAAAGCCTGACTGAAGCCAATATAGAGGAAAGCAGAGCCAAAAGATGGAAAGAGAAAAAGAAAAAATGTCCTGGATAGAGTCAGTCTTAAACCAGCACTACCCAATAAGATTATCCGTTATATTTGCCAGTAAATTTCATTCTCTTGTTAAACCAATTTAGTTCAACTTCTGCCTCTAGCAACCAAAATATAACACAGATGATCTAGAATATGAAAATTAAGATCAAGACAACTGAATAGACAAAATAAAATAAACACAAGCATCTCTGAACATTTTATCTGTAGTAGTCATTTCATATATCTTGTTAAACATTTCAATAGAAAGTTCTATATATATATTTACTTAATAGGGTCTTGGGAGAAGCAAAAATTCCTACCCTTAATTAGCATTACCTGTGCTTGGTAGACTCACTATAAATTCTAATTTTTTCTTTCAGGAATCATGTGAGAAAATAGGCAAGGTGATTAAGTGGTAGATTTCAGAGCCATATCACAAGGGTTTGAACAAGGCTTTGCCACTTACCAGCTATGTGACCTTGAGCAAGTCACCTAACCTCTTTATGCCTCAGTTTCCTCTTCTATAAAATGGGTATAATAACTGCTCTTATCTTGTAAGGGTATTATGAAGGTTAAATGTGTTAGTATATGCAAGAAGCTTAGTGCAGTGCTGGGAGTATAATAAACACTACACAAATGTTTAAAGGAGAATATGATGCTATTTTTAAGCTGTGGTATAGAGCAGCAGTATACTTTTCATTAAATAAACAAATGCAAAGAATAGTCTTTATAAAGTTATTGTGGTCACTAACAACATTTCTGTTAAATGGTGAATTTTGGATTAATGAAGTTTATATAACTCTGTCTCTGATTCTTTGAATTATAAGCTATTTTTATATACTTTTTTCAGTTACTTAGGTATTTTTTAAAATAACGTCTAAATGTGAACACTTAGGGACTTCCCTGGTGGTGCAGTGGTTAAGAATCCACCTGCCAATGCAGGGGACACGAGTTCGATCCCTGGTCCGGGAAGATCCCACATGCCTCGGAGCAACTAAGCCCGTGCTCCACAACTACTGAGCCTGCTCTCTAGAGCCTGTGAGCCACAACTACTGAGCCCTCGTGCCACAACTACTGAAGCCCACGTGCCTAGAGCCCATGCTCCACAACAAGAGAAGCCACTGCAATGAGAAGCCCATGCACCGCAACGAAGAGTAAGCCGGTGCGCAGCAACGAAGACCCAACGTAGCCAAAAATAAAAATATGAATAAATAAATAAATTTATATTAAAAAATGTGAACACTTAATCTGAATCATTTGACAACTAAATTGCTTACTAAGAACTTTGTTTAAGGAAAACTACAGGAATCAGTAATTTAATTAAGAGCTAGAAGTCAGTGGAGATAATTAAACTGGCCCTTTTACAGTGAACTCTGACATGGGCAAATGACATGGCAAAGCCTTGCCCAATTTTCAACAGTAAAATCAATGATAGGAAATGAGCTACTCACCAAGTTCAGTAAGTAAACAGATATTAGTCCACTGCAATTAAGCCTTGACCCATAAATCGTATTTGTAAGTAAATTATAATTTGCAAACTGAAGACTAACTTAGCTGTTTCAATATTTGCTAAAAATTAATGAAAGAAATTAAACACTTAGAAGTGGAAGCAGAAAACCAGCATTGTCCCTTAGCAGGTAAGAGATTTTAGTTAAACCATATAATTTCTCTGTGTATCAAGGTTCTTACTCATGAAATAAATACAATGCTTGCCCTATTTAATGTAAAGATTGCTGTATGGTTTAACAGAAATAATTTTGATCAGTCTTTTTTAAAGTTATGTGATGTGATTGCAAAACACCTCTTCTATATGCCTTAGTATCTTCCAGGCAATTTGCACCAAACACTTTTCCTATAGTAGTGCTAATTATCAGAGCCTTGCTATGAAGCACATACATTTTTCATTTTGCAAGGAGTATACAGAAACATAGTAATGATAAATAACTGGTTCAGAATGACTCACAGAGCAAGTGATGGAGTCCAGATTCAAATCCAGGTTGGTCTGTCACAAAGATGTTTCAGTTTGCCTTAACTCAGATGCCCAACCTCACTTTCCTTAGGCCTTACCTCTGAGTCCATGCTTGGCACTAGCGATCAGTGAAGGGCTTGCTTTGACTCACTTGGTACTGACAGTGTCTTGTCTCAAGTGCCAGTCCCAGGGCTTTCCAATTCTGTGCCCTGAAAGTTCTGCAGGATCCCATCACACACACACACACACACACACACACACACACACACACAAGGGCAACTAGGGAGTAATAACACTGGGTAAGCCTCACTCAATGGGGGATGAGAGCTAACGGCAAGTGCTTCCTCAGGCGCACCCTCAGGAGGACAGCTCTGAGGTATTCTACACCCTCCTCAGAAGGATGGAGCCCTGTTACCTACAGCACTGACCATCTCAGTAACTTACCTTCATCTTGGTTTCTCCTGCCTCCCTGTCTGACCTTCCCCTCAAGTCTGCCTTCTAAATAACCACTGGCACACAAACCCTTTTTTTCCGGCTCTGCTTTCTAGAATGTCTCAGATGAAGATATGGACTAACTGAGGAATTATATGAGATCAAATTTCAACTAAATTAAGAACCTTTAATATCAAGTACTAGCACTAGTAAAGAAAAGAGCCTCATTATTTAGGTGTTGTGGATAAAACAAAAAGATAGAAATGGCAGAAAGTATTCACGGTTGGAGTCACAGGAGAATGAATTTCACCATCTGGATATTCTTCCTCAGGATAGATGGGATAGTGACAAGTACTACGTTTATGAGCCTCTTAGGCAAAAACCAGTCTACACTGGGCTTCCATAGTAATGATTTACCTTGTTTTTACAGAGAATAATCTACTGGCATAAAAGTAGGGCCTCAAAGCATAATTAGGTCAAGTAAAATATTCTCCATACCACCCCACTTCTAGACACATGTTGTGCTTCCCCTGCACATACTGTCTCCTAGCTCCTATTACTTAAAATAAGCCTGCTTGTGATGGATATTCTCTTTTAAGGAAGACAAAGTAGAAAGAGAAAAAAGGAGCCAGAGCACAACGGGACTGTTATTTCTCTTTGCTCATTTAAGATCCAGTTAAAAGAGCAAGCAGGTCTAATTATTATTGGTCCATTTGAACTACTTTTCTTAGGAAAAAAGAATACTAAAATTAGAAATCAAGCTACTTCTCTGATTAGGTCATTCTGGCCAGTACAGGGTTTCCTGGGTCTATTGTATGCATGGTGCCCCTTTTCTGAATTCTAAACATTTCCACATCCCTTTCTCTTCTGTTTCCCAAAGGGGGGGAAAAAAACACCTAATGGTACACATAGAGATATTCCCATACTTGCTGGACTTTTCTTGTCCTGGGTTCCAAGTTTAAATATCACAAAGAGAACTACAAAAAGAAAAAAAAATCCACAACATACAATGACCACAATATACAATACAATGACCGTTTTCTACTATTTAAATTAATATAAGAGCAAGGGGTTTGGGGGACTCATTATTAAGGTGGTTGCTAAATAAATGTGCTCACTGGAATAAAATTAGTATAAATTGTTAAACTCCCTTGCCATCAGAGTTCCCATTTGTAAATCTGGGATAATAAGATCTACTTCACACAAAGAGGATGAAATGAGAAATCTATACAAGCCTTCTGGCCCAAAGTTGGATATATTCTAGCTACTCAAAATACATAATAAATACTCATTCCTTTCTTTGATATATAGAAATGAGAACCTTACTTACTCCTGATTATCCCAAAGTGCATAATATTATTAAAGTTAAATAATAGCTATTACTTAGTGCTTATTATTTATCAGGCACCGTGCAAAGCACTTCTCATGTGCTTTGTCATTTAATCCTATAATCTATGAATTAGTCACGCATATTATCCTGATTTCACAGATATAAAGGAAAGGAGGTGTTGACCTAAAACAAATAAGCTGCCAGATATTTCTACTGGGTTTATTCAGTAGCAGCAGAGAATTACCACTTAGGGTCCACAACCACGGCAAGCCGCATGCAAGTCCCCACATGCACTAGGGAAGGAGAAGTCTTTTATAGAGGGAAAAAAGGAAGTTGGGAGGGCTATAGCAAATGAAAAATCTATGGCTTTTCATTGGCTCAGTCCTTGCCAGGAAAGAAGAGGAGTCTTTCTTCTTTCTGTTGGGCTCTGCTATCAACAGAGGGCATGAGCACTCCCCCTTCTGGTCTCCCAACTCTGTTTAATTGAGGTTTCTGTTTATTAATTTTTTTACATGGGCAAAAGAAGTACCTAAACAAGTCCAACACAAAAGCCCAAGCTTAACCAAATGGATACTTATAAATACCATTAAATTATTAATTGATTAAAGACAATACAAGTTCTAATGAAAAATAACCCAGTGATAATTACTAGAAGTGCATTCTAATATTACAAGCTGAAAATCCTGTCAAATTAATAAAAAACTCTGTTCTTTAACAATACTGATTATTCAATATGCTTAATCAATGTAGATGTTTCATGTGTCAGAAATATCACAAAACTTGAAGCTCCAAATTACCTAACTATTTCTGGCAGAAAAACAAGGGCAAATGTAGAACTGGCAAGGCATTAAATGTAATATTGACTACTAAGATGGTTTCAAATGTGTTAGTGTAACCTTTACCACCACCACACAGAAATAGCCTCTTTCACAAAAATGTCTAAGATGTGATATTTACCTATTTCTTTGGTTGGGGAGTTGTTTGTTTTACACATTCTGGAATACTATATTGTTTTTCTAAGTGACATACTACTGCAGGCAACTCAGTTTATTCCTGAAGGAGTGGTTCTCAGTTATGACCACTGTAATCATCTAGAGAGCTTTAAAAAATTCTATTTTATAGGTGTGGGGTGTAATCTGGGCATCAGGAATTTTAAAAGCTCCCCAGATATTTCTAATGTGCAGCCAGGGTTGAGAACCACTGTCCTAAAACCTGAACTATAGATTTCACATAGCTTCGCATTGCTTCTCTATAAAAAATAACATTCTGTGTGACTCATCTAGACACACATGAAAAGATGCTCAACATCACAGTTATTAGAGAAATGCAAATCAAAACCACAATGAGGTATCACCTCACACAGGTCAGAATGGCCATCATCAAAATGTCTACAAATAATAAATGCTGGAGAGGGTGTGGAGAAAATGGTCCCCTTCTACACTGTTGGTAGGAATATAAATTGGTAAAGCCACTATGGAGAACAGTATGGAAGTTCCTTAAAAAACTAAAAATTGAGCTACCCTATGATTCAGCAATCCCATTCCTGGGCATATATCCAGAGAAAACCATGGTTCAAAAGGATACATGCACCCCAATGTTCATTGCAGTGCTGTTTACAATAGCCGAGACATGGAAGCAACCTAAAGGTCCATCGGCAGATGAATGGATAAAGATGTGGTACATATATACAATGGAATATTGCTCAGCCATTAAAAAGAATGAAATAATGCTATTTGCAGCAACATGGATGGACCTGGAGATTATCATACTAAGTGAAGTAAGTCAGACAGAGAAAGACAAATATCATGTGATATCGTTTATATGTGGAATCTAAAAAACAAAATACAAATGAACTTATTTACCAAACAGAAACAGACTTACAGACTTAGAAAACAAACTTATGGTTACCACAGGGGAAAGGTACCAGGGCATGGGGGGAGGGATAAACTGGGAGTTTGGAATTGACATATATACACTACTATATTTAAAATAGATAACCAATGAGGACCTACTGTATATATAGCACAGGGAACTCTACTCAATATTCTGTAATAACCTAAACGGGAAAAGAATTTGAAAAAGAATAGATATATGTATACGTATAACTGAATCACTTTGCTGTTCACCTGAAACTAACACAACATTTGTAAATCAACTATACGCCAATATAAAATAAAAATTTAAAAAAAGCAATCAGTTGCTATCTTACTGTTTGCTTTTGTTATACTGAAGCCTCTGCTACAATTTCTTCAACATTAAGTTTTGTCCACGTTTCTGTATGCGGGACAGATATTGGATTCTTAAAAACGTCCTTCTTCCACTTAGACCCTTTCAAGTATAATTTCCAGTCCTTTATCTTGATCTTCTCATCTCCATGGAATCCTTAAACCAAGTTTGAAAGAACCATCACACCAAGGAAAAAAGGGGAACAGGGAATCAGTGACTCTTGGTCACTGGCAGGGGAGGACTTAAACTCCCTAAAGCCCAGTCTGAGGAAGGATCAAAAGAGGGTTCCTAGTTTGTTGCCCCTCATGGGTTCCCAAGTAGAAACAAATGTTTGCAGCCAGAATGACACACTGGAGCCTCCCAACCTGATTGTAGTTGGTATGCCTTACTGCATTGCTAAATGCTGTGGAGAGATGCGGTGTGAATTATCTCCCAGAAGAAAGGACAAAGGGCTGAACAAATCTCCTGATTAACTGCCCTGAGTCTGCCAGGCTATATCTCCTGGGCAAGGAAAACAACAGGCCAACAGGGGCTGCACAACTCTTATTCTCAAAACAAGCTCATTAAGAATGTTTACTGAGTGGCCACTCTGTGATATTTTAGATAGTCTATATATCATACCCTAAACCAAATAATATTGTGCCTTTTAACAAATTATTTGGGCAAACTGTGGAACTTAAAGATTAGCATATTTCCTCTTTAACCTGCCGTAAGGATGCTGATGGAAGCAAAGTGAATTTATGGAACGGTTACTGTTCCTCACTAGGACTGAGAAGAGCATTATATGAGATTTTACCAAGTCCTCTTGCATGTCATAATTTTTATCATCTTGCAAATTGTGCCTCAAGGAAATAAATTTTGATATAGGTTATTTTTATTTATGTCTTGCTGTTTTGTTTTGTTTTGTTGCAAAGCAAAAGACTGTAGCACAGGAGCTAAGAAGACTTGTAAGAAATTACAATGAGATACACAGACTATATCTTATGAATTTAATGACAGGTTCAATTTGGCCTGACTTATTGGGATAAAAACAAGAGATAAAGCTAAAATAAGTATCATGGATCATGAACTAGAAAGAAAAAGAGAAAAGCCTGCCCAGAATATCACACAAGAAACAAAAATAAAACCACAACAAATGTATACTTTTAATATTCCTTAAACTAAAATATACTTTGGAGAATTTCACCCCGATGTTTCTGAAATTATCGTATAACTTTCATATTTTCTGTTTGTCACTGTATTTTTAGTATGGCATTTACCACCTACAACCTGAGTTCTCCACACAGGTACATGGTCTGTAAACTTAGATAATAGTTGCTAAGCCGCTGAAAAACTAAAATCCACAGACCATGTAGGAAAGAAAAGCAACAGCTGATAGAACATAAAGGAAAAGAGAAAACTGTCAATGCCTCTACATGCCTGGTTCAACTGAGAATGAGAGTTCTGACAACTGAGGTTGTGCTTACACATAAGGCCCAATTTAGTTACTTACCTAAAAATAACCTGTCAATTCAGTCAGCCAAATAGTTAATTCATTTTTAAAAGAAAGAGAGAGATTTCCTGATTGTAAGGTTGAACTAATCGATTGTTTGCATTGATTGACTATTTTGGTTAAAAATAATCACATTAGAAGTACGTGTATCTGGAGAAATTTATTCAAATTGCTTAATAATCTTAGCACTTCACCCCTGCTCTCAGGACAGTGGCTTAAATGAGTTGGTGCCCCATAAATGTTTGTTGAATTTTGGCACAAAGACTTCATGCTATATCAAACAGTACCTGGTCAGTACCAAGATCCATTCTGAATAAGAGCTAGGAAAAAAATCAAGTGTTTTAAGTTTTGGAATATAAAAGACCAAAAATAATCCCAGTGTCATATTTACAATATTTAAATAGTTTTAAAATAGTAATTACTCAGTTGTTCATTATAATCAAATCTTTAAAAATGAGAGAAAAACTAATGAAGGGAACTTTCAGTAACTAGGACAAGAGCCCCTATAAAATGACTCTCTAAGTGTTAAGTCTAAAAGGAATTGCTCATGAAATGATGCCTTTCATGATGAGATTACTGCAAGCTGGTGCTTGGGAAAATGCTGTACAGCCTTTATTGCCTAGTCTACCTGGTTTAGACTAAGTAAGTTATGTTTTCTAGTACTTACATGCATGACTTTTGGAAACAATAACAAAGGACTGATATTTGTAACAAGAAAACAATATCATAAATTTGTTTATTAAAGCACCCCAATGCTTTAATAAACTTGAAGTAAATTACAGCAGTATAATTTATAGTTTGGTATTAATTTTCAAAGTTTCCTTCCTAGAAAAAAGCCTCAGTCAATAAAGGCCAGAAAATTGACTTTATCCTTATCTTGGTATAGATTTAGATTCTTTCATCCTCTGATTCTATTCTTGGAAGTTGGTGCCCTCTTCTGGAGAACCATAACTGGATCATACTGGCTGAGTCATTTTCTTCCTATCAACACAGAGAGTTTCCAGTTTCTCTGTCAGCTACCAATCAGAATTTGGGTTACTTGCTTCAACCACAAAGAGTTTACCAACTGTTCATGAACTTCTTTATCTGTTCCTGTCACTATTGCACAAATCTGTGCAATTAAGAACTTTTCTTCAGATAAAATTATCCTACTCAACCCATTTAGGATGATGTCCTTCCTCTGTTACTAGCAGGAAAAAGCAGATGATGATTTTGATGACAAAGCAGACACAAATAAAAGGAAAAGTCATATTTAGCAAGACAAATTTAAACATACAGCTTTAGTAAAATGCTGATTATCTCCAAAACACTGCACTATAAAACAGGTGCAGAAAACTCAATCTCTTCATCAGCATCATCTTTATTGCACATTGACTTGTAGAATTTAAGTAATCAGAAACTCTGGGGCTAAGAAAGCGAAATAAGAGATTGCTATGGATCTATAATGTGTGAAGAACATGGTTTGAGTGAGTGGAAAAGAAATGCAAGTAAGAGAGTCAGACCCGCACCTCCGGGTGACTTCTGTTAAACCACTTAACTTCAACATACATCAATTTCCTCATTTGTAAGTTGTGAAAAGCAAGTATTGACTCTTTCATCACCAGAATGTTGAAAGCATGTTGTAATGAAATGTACATTGACTTCCTTTGAAGGAAGAAAGTTGTAAAACATAAATTCATTAGGTTACAAACTCCTTTCCATTAGAAGAGCCGGAACAGGACAGAGGCCTCATTAAGTTGTACTTCTTAAGAGCAGAGATCACCAATGTAGCCACATAGGAAGTATAAGTCTGTAGCCTATGAGAAATCATTTATCGCTTTTACACAGAACTTTTACCACAAAAAGGACACAAATTATTATATACAACAGGGTAAAGGTTTATGGTTAAAATCTCCCACAATTCATAACTAACCATGCTTGATGTACATAGAGTTTCTCCTATTAATAGGTTATAGAAATCATTCTCCAAAAAGCCTGGAATTGCATCTCTTTATTTAGCTATTTTAAGAGTTGAAACAAAATGGCACTGAGTGGTTTATTATATAAATTGACATGCCATAGAAAAGAAGTATTCTGTAAATTAATAAACAAGTTAAAATGTTAATATGCTCTAGATACTTGATATAGTTATGTAAAATTAAACCTAGGCAATATATTCCATAGTTCTAAACAATATATATATATTAACATCTTTATTGGAGTATAATTGCTTTACAATAGTGTGTTAGTTTCTGCTTTATAACAAAGTGAATCAGCTATACATATACATATATCTCCATATCTCCTCCCTCTTACGTCTCCCTCCCACCCTCCTTATCCCACCCCTCTCGGTGGTCACAAAGCACTGAGCTGATCTCCCTGTGCTATGCGGCTGCTTCCCACTAGCTATCTATTTTATGTTTGGTAGTGTATATAAGTCCATGCCACTCTCTCACTTCGACCCAGCTTACCCTTCCCCCTCCCCATGTCCTCAAGTCCATTCTCTACATCTGTGTCTTTATTCCTGTCCTGCCCCTAGGTTCTTCAGAACCATTATTTTTTTAGATTCCATATATATCTATTAGCATACGGTATTTATTTTTCCCTTTTTGACTTACTTCACTCTGTATGACAGACTGTAGGTCCATCCACCTCACTACAAATAACTCAATTTCGTTTATTTTTATGGCTGAGTAATATTCCATTGTACTCAGTAATACATTGTACTCATTCCATCTTCTTTATCCATTCACTGTTGATGGACACTTAGGTTGCTTCCATGTCCTGGCTATTGTAAATAGAGCTACAATGAACATTGTGGTACGTGACTCTTTTTGAATTATGGTTTTCTCTGGGTATATGCCCAGTAGTGGGATGGCTGGGTCGTATGGTAGTTCTATTTTCAGTTTTTTAAGGAAGCTTCATACTGTTCTCCATAGTGGCTGTATCAACTTACATTCCCACCAACAGTGCAAGAGGGTTCCCTTTTCTCCACACTCTCTCCAGCATTTATTGTTTGTAGATTTTTTGATGATGGCCATTCTGACTGGTGTGAGGTGATACCTCATTGTAGTTTTGATTTGCATTCCTCTAATGATGAGTGATGTTGACCATCCTTTCATGTGTTTGTTGGCAATCTGTATATCTTCTTTGGAGAAATGTCTATTTAGGTCTTCTGCCCATTTTTGGATTGGGTTGTTTGTTTTTTTGATATTGAGCTGCATGAGCTGCTTGTAAATTTTGGAGATTAATCCTTTCTCAGTTGCTTCATTTGCAAACATTTTCTCCCATTCTGAGGGTTGTCTTTTCGTCTTGTTTATGGTTTCCTTTGCTGTGCAAAAGTTTCATTAGGTCCCATTTATTTATTTTTGTTTGACCACAGGGCCGGGGGGAGGAGGGAGTAGGGAGTTAATATTTAATGGGTACAGGTTTCAATTGATGATGAAAAGTTCTGGAGATGGATAGTGATGATGGTGGCACATCAATATGAAGGTACTTAGTGCCACTAAACTGTACACTTAAAAATGGCTAAAATGGTGAATTTTATATTTTAGCACAATAAAAAATATGTGTATAATATTTTTTTAAAAGAAAGTATGTGGGGCTTCCCTGGTGGCGCAGTGGTTGGGAGTCTGCCTGCCAATGCAGGGGACGCGGGTTCGAGCCCTGGTCTGGGAAGATCCCACATGCCACGGAGCAACTGGGCCCGTGAGCCACAATTACTGAGCTTGCGCGTCTGCAGCCTGTGCTCTGCAACAAGAGAGGCCGCGACAGTGAGAGGCCCGTGCACCGCGATGAAGAGTGGCCCCTGCTTGCCACAGCTAGAGAAAGCCCTCGCACAGAAATGAAGACCCAACACAGCCATAAATAAATTAATTAATTAATTTTTTTTAAAAAAGAAAATATGTGGAAATATTTTATTTTATACACTTGATTATCTTTGGGATTTTCTTACCTTGAGCTCATAAACTACCACGTAGAAATGATTCAGAATAAAATAAGAATGTCTAAATAGGGACTTCCCTGGTGGCGCACTGGTTAAGAATCCACCTGCCAATGCAGGGGACACGGGTTCGAGCCATGGTCCAGGAAGATCCCACATGCCGCGGAGCAACTAAGCCCGTGAGCCACAACTACTGAACCCACGTGCCTAGAGCCCATGCTCCACTACAAGAGAAGCCACCACAATGAGAAGCTCGCGCACCACAACGAAGAGTAGCCCCCACTCGCCGCAACTAGAGAAAAGCCCTCCCGCAGCAAAAAAGACCCAATGCAGCCCAAAATAAATTAATTAATTTTTTTTAAAAAGAATGTCTAAATAAAAAAACAGGATAAAATTGATATGCTGCAATTCTCTAAATCAGACGTAAATTTAGATTTTATAAGCATTTCTTTCCACTAGGTGGAACCATTTGCTTAAACTAGTTGTAGGAAAATTGACTGGAATAGTGTATGTTTAATTTTATAAGAAACTGCAAAAGTGTTTTCCAAAGTAGCTATACCATTACGCATTCCCTCCAGCAACATATGAAAGTTCCAGTTGCTCCAAAGTCTTATTAGCACTTGGCCACTCCCTTGCAGGACATTGGTCCTGGATATTTTGGACAGGACCAAAGGTCTACTAACCCTATATGATTCCATTCATATGACATTCTTGAAATGGAAAAACTCCAGAAACAGAAATTGAATTAGTAGTTGTCAGGGACTGGGAGTGGGGAGAAGGGACTGAGTGCAAGGGGCACTGGTAAACCATTAAAAGAGATTAAATTATGCTATACCTTGTTTGTATTAGCGGTTATATGATTATGGACATTTGTAAAAAGTCATTGAATATACACCTAAAAATGGTGACTTTTACTGTTCAAAAATGGTGACTTTTACTGACTTTTGTCCAATTATTATTGGGTTTTGTTTTCTTAATATTGAATATTTTAATATTCGATTAATGGGACATACAAAAAAATTGCTTATGAGAAAGCAATTAAGATTAAAAACACGCTGAAGAATTCTGCCAGGTTTTATAAAAGTCTCTGTTAACATAAAAATCTTAAGTTTTTTTCTCTGTTCTACCATAGTTTAAGGATGTGCATTGATGCCTTCTAATAAAAATGTATTTGTTTAAGAGACTCAAAGACACTAAAGTGACAGCGATGATGTTTGTTTTATAATGAAAATTCCAAACTGGGAAATAACAACATCTTGGTGATGTATACATATCAAGTATCACCATATATTGTTCTTTTATAATTGGATACTGTCTTTCATATATATGTGAAAAGAATCTTACTCTTAAGGATGAGAAATCAAATAAGTATTTTAGATAGAAGAGCATTCTGAGATATATACCTACATATAAACATATATAAGTTATATATTTCTCTTGTCATATAAAAGTATCATCATCAACTTGGAAGTTACATAATAAATATATTTAGTTCTAGCTTTACCATTATAACCTAATATTTATAAATAGAGTAAATCTCATCTTTAAATATATTTTTTAGAAATCTCCATCTGTATTTCATTTGGAGTAACGGGACTTGGGTTTCCTAGAGGGAAGACATCCAGTATATCCGAAAAAAATCATGCTTTGTTGGTACATTTTAAAATATATTCAGTGAAATCACATATTTAATTCATGTGTGAGAAAACCCAAAATTTTATAGCCTATGAGGTGGACAAGAAAAGAGGTTGGCAGGAAAGCTTCAACAGTGTGACAGCATATGAAAATATTTTTGAATGAATTGGGCCTTGGGAATTGTAATAGAATTGTAGTCTTTAGCGCCATAGAGGAATAAAACTGGATTACGAACAGCTACAAAGTAACAGAAAACTAGCCTGTCTATGAGTTCTTCTGGTCATTTTCTAATAAGAGCGCTTTGTCTTCTTTTTTTTTTTCCACACACACACACTGTATTTTATTTTTACAAGAGATAAATAGACTGACACCAAGCATTGTACATGGATGACCACAACAAAAGCAACAATGATTGCAATTACCAAACATGAAACACACTCATACTATGTCATAATATTGACATTCAGTCCAGTAATCCTCCACTGTAACAGCTCCTTTACTTTGCAGTGAAAATTGATTTGTATATTCTTTGCCTCTGAGTCCTTGTGGGATTTTTTTTTTTAATTCAGACAGAAAGTCACAAAAATTATACTCATCCTCATCAGTTAACTTAGTCCCATGTAATTAATTTTTTTTTCATCTTGATCTTTTGTTAGCACTTTTATGAGTTCATCAGTTTTTCATTAGAGTTCTGAAAATGCTTATTCATTCAGTTCAGCAGTACAGTCAGTTACCAGAAACCTGTACTTGTCAGAGTCTTTTCCATGAATTTCTTGAAGATGAAACCCTGTTATAGGAACATATTTGCAAAATCATCAGAGTACACCCAGAACTGTCTGTAAATGACAGAAGACTTAAAAATGACCATGGTTAAAGATTTGATGAAAGTTCATAATAATGCAGTTGACAAGAAAATTAGTTATTTCTGAGATATACATTTTAAAGTAATAACTAGGATTATTACTTATAACCTTATATCAGAACATATAAGATTCTTAGAAGTTTCCTGTAATGTCTGAAACATTTATATTAACATATTTCCATACATATTTCCATACAAATACAAATATAAGATTTTTAGAAATTTCATGTAATGTCTGAAACATTTATATTAACATATTTCCATACAAATACAAATATAAGATTTTTAGAAATTTCATGTAATGTCTGAAACATTTATATTAACATATTTCCATACAAATAACCCAATGAAAGTTTAGTATTAGTTGTTTTGTTTGGTTTTTTATACTGCAGGTTCTTATTAGGCATCAGTTTTATACACATCAGTGTATACATGTCAATCCCAATCGCCCAATTCAGCACACCACCATCCCCACCTCACCGCAGTTTTCCCCCCTTGGTGTCCATATGTCCATTCTCTACATCTGTGTCTCAACTTCTGCCCTGCAAACTGGCTCATCTGTACCATTTTTCTAGGTTCCACATACATGCATTAATATACGATATTTGTTTTTCTCTTTCTGACTTACTTCACTCTGTATGACAGTCTCTAGATCCATCCACGTCTCAACAAATGACTCAATTTCGTTCCTTTTTATGGCTGAGTAATATTCCATTGTATGTATGTACCACAACTTCTTTATCCATTCGTCTGTTGATGGGCATTTAGGTTGCTTCCATGACCTGGCTATTGTAAATAGTGCTGCAATGGGGGCTTCCCTGGTGGCGCAGTGGTTGAGAATCTGCCTGCTAATGCAGGGGACACGGGTTCGAGCCCTGGTCTGGGAAGATCCCACATGCCACGGAGCGGCTGGGCCCGTGAGCCACAGCTGCTGAGCCTGCGCGTCTGGAGCCTGTGCCCCGCAGCGGGAGGGGCCGCGATGGTGAAAGGCCCGCGCACCGCGATGAAGAGCGGTCCCCGCACCGCGATGAAGAGTGGCCCCCACTTGCCGCAACTAGAGAAAGCCCTCGCACGAACCGAAGACCCAGCACAGCCAAAAATAAATAAATAAATAAATAAAATAAATAAATTAAAAAAAAAAAAATAGTGCTGCAATGAACATTCGGGTGCATGTGTCCTTTTGAATTACGGTTTTCTCTGGGTATATGCCCAGTAGTGGGATTGCTGGGTCATATGGTAATTCTATTTTTAGTTTTTTAAGGAACCTCCATATTGTTCTCCATAGTGGCTGTATCAATTTACATTCCCACCAACAGTGCAAGAGGGTTCCCTTTTCTCCACACCCTCTCCAGCATTTGTTGTTTGTAGATTTTCTGATGATGCCCATTCTAACAGGAGTGAGGTGATACCTCATTGTAGTTTTGATTTGCATTTCTCTAATAATTAGTGATGTTGAGCATTTTTTCATGTGCTTCGTGGCCGTCTGTATGTCTTCTTTGGAGAAATGTCTATTTAGGTCTTCTGCCCATTTTTGGATTGGGGTGTTTGTTTCTTTGATATTGAGCTGAATGAGCTGTTTATATATTTTGGAGATTAATCCTTTGTCAGTTGATTCATTTGCAAATATTTTCTCCCATTCTGAGGGTTGTCTTTTTGTCTTGTTTATGGTTTCCTTTGCTGTGCAAAAGCTTTGAAGTTTCATTAGGTCCCACTTGTTTATTTTTGTTTTTATTTCCATTACTCTAGGAGGTGGATCAAAAAAGATCTTGCTGTGATTTATGTCAAAGAGTGTTCTTCCTATGTTTTCCTCTAAGAGTTTTATAGTGTCCAGTCTTATATTTAGGTCTCTAATCCATTTTGAGTTTATTTTTGTGTATGGTGTTAGGGAGTATTCTAATTTCATTCTTTTACATGTAGCTGTCCAGTTTTCCCAGCACCACTTATTGAAGAGACTGTCTTTTCTCCATTGTATATCTTTGCCTCCTTTGTCATAGATTAGTTGACCATAGGTGCGTGGGTTAATCTCTGGGCTTTCTATCTTGTTCCATTGATCTATGTTTCTGTTTTTGTGCCAGTACCATATTGTCTTGATTACTGTAGCTTTGTAGTATAGTCTGAAGTCAGGGAGTCTGATTCCTCCAGCTCTATTTTTTTGCCTCAAGACTGCTTTGGCTATTCGGGGTCTTTTGTGTCTCCATACAAATTTTAAGATGATTTGTTCTAGCTCCGTAAAAAATGCCATTGGTAATTTGATAGGGATTGCATTGATTCTGTAGATTGCTTTGGGTAGTATACTCATTTTCACAATGTTGATTCTTCCAATCCAAGAACATGGTATATCTCTCCATCTATTGGTATCATCTTTAATTTCTTTCATCAGTGTCTTATAGTTTTCTGCATACAGGTCTTTTGTCTCCCTAGGTAGGTTTATCCCTAGGTATTTTATTCTTTTTGTTGCAATGGTAAATGGGAGTGTTTCCATAATTTCTCTTTCAGATTTTTCATCATTAGTGTATAGGAATGCAAGAGATTTCTGTGCATTAATTTTGTAACCTGCAACTTTACCATATTCATTAATTAGCTCTAGCAGTTTTCTGGTGGCAGTTTTAGGATTCTCTATGTATAGTATCATGTCATCCGCAAACAGTGACAGTTTTACTTCTTCTTTTCCAATTTGTATTCCTTTTATTTCTTTTTCTTCTCTGATTGCCGTGGCTAGGACTTCCAGAACTATGTTGAATAATAGTGGTGAGAGTGGACATCCTTGTCTCGTTCCTGATCTTAGAGGAAATGCTTTCAGTTTTTCACCATTGAGAATGATGTTTGCTGTGGGTTTGTCATATATGGCCTTTCTTATGTTGAGGTAGGTTCCCTCTATGCCCACTTTCTGGAGAGTTTTTATCAGAAATGGGTGTTGAATTTTGTCAAAAGCTTTTTCTGCATCTATTGAGATGATCATATGGTTTTTATTCTTCAATTTGTTAATATGGTGTATCACATTGATTGATTTGCGTATATTGAAGAATCCTTGCATCCCTGGGATAAATCCCACTTGATCGTGGTGTATGATCCTTTTAATGTGTTGTTGGATCCTGTTTGCTAGTATTTTGTTGAGGATTTTTGCATCTATATTCATCAGTGATATTGGTCTGTAATTTTCTTTTTTTGTAGTGTCTTTGTCTGGTTTTGGTATCAGGGTGATGGTGGCCTCATAGAATGAGTTTGGGAGTGTTCCTTCCTCTGCAATTTTTTGGAAGAGCTTGAGAAGGATGGGTGTTAGCTCTTCTCTAAATGTTTGATAGAATTCACCTGTGAAGCCATCTGGTCCTGGACTTTTGTTTGTTGGAAGATTTTTAATCACAGTTTCAATTTCATTACTTGTGATTGGTCTGTTCATATTTTCTGTTTCTTCCTGATTCAGTCTTGGAAGGTTATACCTTTCTAAGAATTTGTCCATTTCTTCCAGGTTGTCCATTTTATTGGCATAAAGTTGCTTGTAGTAGTCTCTTAGGATGTTTTGTATTTCTGCGGTGTCTGTTGTAACTTCTCCTTTTTCGTTTCTGATTTTATTGATTTGAGTCCTCTCCCTCTTTTTCTTGATGAGTCTGGCTAATGGCTTATCAATTTTGTTTATCTTCTCAAAGAACCAACTTTTAGTTTTATTGATCTTTGCTATTGTTTTCTTTGTTTCTATTTCATTTATTTCTGCTCTGATCTTTATGATTTCTTTCCTTCTGCTAACTTTGGGTTTTGTTTGTTCTTCTTTCTCTAGTTTCTTTAGGTGTAAGGTTAGATTGTTTACTTGAGATTTTTCTTGTTTCTTTAGGTAGGCTTGTATAGCTATAAACTTCCCTCTTAGAACTGCTTTTGCTGCATCCCATAGGTTTTGGGTCGTCGTGTTTTCATTGTCATTTGTCTCTAGGTATTTTTTTATTTCCTGTTTGATTTCTTCAGTGATCTCTTGGTTATTTAGTAACGTATTGTTTAGCCTCCATGTGTTTGTCTTTTTTACGTTTTTTTCCCTGTAATTCATTTCTAATCTCATAGCGTTGTGGTCAGAAAAGATGCTTGATATGATTTCAATTTTCTTAAATTTACTGAGGCTTGATTTGTGACCCAAGATGGAGAATGTTCCGTGCGCACTTGAGAAGAACGTGTAATCTACCGTTTTTGGATGGAATGTCCTATATATATCAATTAAATCTATCTGGTCTATTGTGTCATTTAAAGCTTCTGTTTCCTTATTTATTTTCATTTTGGATGATCTGTCCATTGGTGTAAGTGAGGTGTTAAAGTCCCCCACTATTATTGTGTTACTGTCGATTTCCTCTTTTATAGCTGTTAGCAGTTGCCTTATGTATTGAGGTGCTCCTATGTTGGGTGCATATATATTTATAATTGTTATATCTTCTTCTTGGATTGATCCCTGGATCATTATGTAGTGTCCTTCCTTGTCTCTTGTAACATTCTTTATTTTAAAGTCTATTTTATCTGATATGAGTATAGCTACTCCAGCTTTCTTTTGATTTCCATTTGCATGGAATATCTTTTTCCATCCCCTCACTTTCAGTCTGTATGTGTCCCTAGGTCTGAAGTGGGTCTCTTGTAGACAGCATATAGATGGGTCTTGTTTTTGTATCCATTCAGCCAGTCTATGTCTTTTGGTTGGGGCATTTAATCCATTCACATTTAAGGTAATTATCGATATGTATGTTCCTATGACCATTTTCTTAATTGTTTTGGGTTTGTTTTTGTAGGTCCTTTTCTTCTCTTGTGTTTCCCACTTAGAGAAGTTCCTTTAGCATTTGTTGTAGAGCTGGTTTGGTGGTGCTGAATTCTCTTAGCTTTTGCTTGTCTGTAAAGCTTTTGATTTCTCCATTGAATCTGAATGAGATCCTTGCTGGGTAGAGTAATCTTGGTTGTAGGTTCTTCCCTTTCATCACTTTAAGTATATCATGCCACTCCCTTCTGGCTTGCAGAGTTTCTGCTGAGAAATCAGCTGTTAACCTTATGGGAGTTCCCTTGTATGTTATTTGTCGTTTTTCCCTTGCTGCTTTCAGTAATTTTTCTTTGTCTTTAATTTTTGCCACTTTGATTACTATGTGTCTCGGCGTGTTTCTCCTTGGGTTTATTCTGTATGGGACTCTCTGCGCTTCCTGGACTTGGATGGCTATTTCCTTTCCCATGTTAGGGAAGTTTTCGACTATAATCTCTTCAAATATTTTCTCTGGTCCTTTCTCTCTCTCTTCTCCTTCTGGGACCCCTATAATGCGAATGTTGTTGCGTTTAATGTTGTCCCAGAGGTCTCTTAGGCCGTCTTCATTTCTTTTCATTCTTTTTTCTTTAGTCTGTTCTGCAGCAGTGAATTCCACCATTCTGTCTTCCAGGTCACTTATCCGTTCTTCTGCCTCAGTTATTCTGCTATTGATTCCTTCTAGTGTAGTTTTCATTTCAGTTATTGTATTGGTCATCTCTGTTTGTTTGTTCTTTAATTCTTCTAGGTCTTTGTTAATCATTTCTTGCATCTTCTCAATCTTTGCCTCCATTCTTATTCCGAGGTCCTGGATCATCTTCACTATCATTATTCTGAATTCTTTTTCTGGAAGGTTGCCTATCTCCACTTCATTTAGTTGTTTTTCTGGGGTTTTTTCTTGTTCCTTCATCTGGTACATAGCCCTCTGCCTTTTCATCTTCTCTGTCTTTCTGTAACTGTGGTTTTTGGACCACAGGCTGCAGGATTGTAGTTTTTCTTGCTTCTGTTGTCTGCCCTCTGGTGGTTGAGGCTATCTAAGAGGCTTGATGGGAGGCTCTGGTGGTGGGTAGAGCTCGAGCGCTTTGTCTTCTTAGCTCTATATCTTTCGAAGAATACCTAGAGCATCAAAGACATCAGATTTCACATAAAAGACTTCAAAGCAGCCATTAGAAATATGATCACAGAACTAATGGAAAGCTTGATTAAATAAGTAAAGGAAGGCATGATGACAACGTTCAATCAAATAGAGAATATCAATAAGGAGGTAAAAATGATAATAAAAAAGAACAAAATGGAAATTTGGGGACTGAAAAGTATATATGAAATCTGATATTTGGTCAGTCTCAAACTCTGGGTACTGATTATCCCCATTCCGGGGCTTGTTATTGTCATTTGGTTTTTTTTATTTGTTTAGTAACTGGCTAGATTATTTTAATATAGTCTAGTCCCCATGCATACCCCCCCACCCCCCCACCCCCGCACCACCACCACCACACACATACACATACTCAATGTTAAAATTCTGTTGCTGCTTTTCAGGAAGGCACAGCTTTAGGTATGCCCACAGTCACTCTGCGATGACAGTATCTGTATGGCTTTCTTCCTCTCTTTCACTGACCACACCCAGCTGTTAAATGCCATTAACTGCAAGCTGATTACTCTATTGTTCTACAAACTAATCCAATTAAATGGTGCCTCCTTTAAAGAGATAGATAGAGTCTGTGGTCAGTATCTGATGTTTGTTCTAACCCCAGAAGGCTTCTCCCAGCTATCTTATTCTCTAGTTCTCTCCTGCAAACTTTTCAGCCAACAGTCTAGGCTTTATCGTCATTAAATCCAAGAGTCACCTCCCAACTGCCTTTCACCAAGATCTCTACTGTTCTTTACAGTGCTTTTAGGCTTGAACTTTTCCATGCTGTTGTGAATGAAGTCAGTTCCTTTGGGAAGAGATTAGGAGCTATATGTTTTGTGGACTGATTCTCCCCCAGGCAAACTCTCTTAGCCAGGGCTCTGGAGCTAGGGGTAGTAACAATGACAAGCTTCTCTCTGCACGACCACCCCACTCTAGAAGCTGAGTACTCAGTATGGGGGTGAAGGGTGGGCAGCAGCCAAGGTTCTCTCAGCTTGCGTCTCCTTGCATGGAACCACTGCCTTATGAGTTGGGGCAAGTACAATCAGGATCCCAGTATTTTCAGCACTCTGTACTCAAAGTAGCACCTCCATTCCATAAGTGGGAGAGGGTTGGAAGATGGGAGTCCCACCTCTCATTAGCAATCACCTAGAGCTTAGCCTCAGCAACAGGTAGCCAGGGGCAGGATAAGAAGCACCGAAGTCATGCTCCTCCAGGGTAAAAAAGCCCTCTGACTAGAAGCTGGGGCAAGAATTCATCCTCTGTTCTTGGGTGCAGCAGTCTAGAGTGGAATCTTCACCTTGCTGAGCAGAGAGGGAGGAAAAGAGGGAGGAGTCTTGGTTCAAATATCACAAACTCTCACTTTTTTTTACAGAACGTTGATAGATGTTGAATAGATGTTTCCTCATTTGCTATTTGTCCTTAGGACCATATCCAGAAGGTTTAAATGGTTGATTTTTCTTTTTTTTAATTTTTATGAATTTCACTGAGGAAGGGGTAAGCAGAGCTTTGGACACTGTCATCCCAGTGATTGATCCAAACTTTCATTCATTTTCTATATCTGATTCAATCAACATTGACATTGAGCATATTCTATGTGCCATGAATGCAAAAATGAAAAGGATAAGATTTCTGTTCTTGAAGAGCAAATAATCTAGTGGAAGGTATAAAGAAATAATTGCAACTCTAAGTGATAAGAGCTACAACAGAAAAGTATATTAAGTACAGTGGAAGCACAGAGGAGCAGGTGACAGCATTGGGATGGAAGTGAGAACAATATGGAAGATCTCATGAAGATAATTAAAACCAAAGGGTAACTTTGGGAAACTTTAGCTCTGCTAGATCCACTATCCCTGAAAATCATTCCAAATAAAAACAATGATTATAATTTTTATATTAATATTATTTGATATAAACAGTTGACATTTTCTTAATCTTAAACATAAAAGCATCTAAGAATTTTTGCTACATTTGTCTGTAACATAAAATATAAGTAAATCAGAGTGAGCAAGTACAACTTCAAGGCAAGCTCTCTAGCTTCCTACTTCCAATAATTCCAACCAGTTTGTGCCCATAATCCCTTTGGTACAGAAATCTAGAGCCTCCACTGTTCTTGGAGAAGAGGATACAGTTCCACATCATTTTGGTAAAGTCTCTGAGGAACAAAGGAATAGGAGACAAGTCCATTTGCTTTCTAACATAGCATGCTAGACTAGTTTTTGTCAACCAAAATAATGCAGAAGACTGCAAATAAGAAGAACTTATTTGGGGTCTTAAGAATTGTAATTCAGGAGACACACATTTCGGTAAAACAAAAAGAGTGTTCCAGGGAAGAGAAAGAGTCAGGGACTTACAAAGGCAAAAGCCATGAAGCTATACTCAGACACAAAAAGAAAATATTTTTCCTCAGGGATGGTTTTCACAGATTGTTTTAGGTTGAGGGTCCTATAAGTATCTTGAGTTTCTGGCAGATATTCCGGATGCCTCCGTTAGGACAATAAGTGGTCAAAGGGTCAGATTTCATAAGTCACACTTACTCAGTGGCCTCCTGGCTCCATTTTAAAAAGCTCTCTTAGCAATATCAACTCCATTTTTATTTTCTTTCCACATTTTCCATGGACAGTCCCTGTTCTTGTTTTCCTCTTATAAATATCCTCTCTATTCCAAAATCAGCTCAAGAAAATCAAATCCTTCTCAAAAAAACAAGCAAACAAAAACCAACAAGAACAACAATAAACATAGGATTTGACATAGAGAAGAAGAAAAATAAATAAAACTGAATCATCTGCCTTGCCCTATTCCCAGGGACAGCACTTGAGTTTCTAATTCTGATGTAGAGGGACAGCCCATTGGCTTAGCTTAATCCATATATAGCCTCAGTTGGACTGGACCAGTGCTGAGCAGAAACATTTAAAAATTTATTACTTTGGCTAAAGAGCTTAGGGCCATTGAGATAGTATCTGGAAAGCCGTAGGAACTGCTGGATGCCTAGGATACAAAACATAAGCCGGTTTTTAACCTGTGGAATGGAGTTATCCATTCTATCCTTGAAGAGCCTTACAGTATTCTACTTGAACACACTATGTCTACATCTATGACCGATGGTTTCATTGCTATGGCTATGAATGTTGCAACTTTGTGTGTGTCTTGTGTCCTTTCTTCTGTCATTGTGGCCAAAGCATAGTCATGGGCATTTAAAATCACTGTCTTAATAGATCCAGACAAAATTACAAATACTGTTGTATTTGGACACTTGATCTCTGACACAGGCATCTCATGTAGTAATAATGACACATGGCAAGAATAAATGATGCAGACTACCCTGGTGGCGCAGTGGTTAAGAATCCACTGGCCAATGCAGGGGACACGGGTTCAAGCCCTGGTCCGGGAAGATCCCACATGCCACTGAGCAGCTAAGCCCATGCACCACAACTACTGAGCCTGCGCTCTAGAGCCCGTGAGCCACAACTACTGAGCCCACGTGCCACAACTACTGAAGCCCGCACCTAGAGCCTGTGCTCCGCAACAAAAGAAGCCACTGCAATGAGAAGCCCACACGCTGCAATGAAGAGTAGCCCCCACTCGCCTCAACTAGAGAAAGCCCGCGCGCAGCAACCAAGACCCAATGCAGCCATAAATAAATTATTAATTAATTATTTTAAAAAAGAATAAATGATGGATTTTCTTCACTGTGTAGACATTTGAATATAGACTGGAAATAAGTCAGAATGATGGAGGAGAATGATGCTGTGAAGTTTTCATAGCATATTAGGGTCTTTTTGTTTACTAAGAGGTCATCATAGATCATAATTCCCTTGAGATTAAGTGACTGGCTTAAATAGTCTTCTTGTCAGAAATAACTAAACAAATGTCAGCCTCTCTTCTAGTGCAGTCTCTCTTTGTCTCATAGGACTCTCAATAACATTCTGTTGTAGTATTTTTTTTTGAATTATGTCAGAGTCACTGAAATCTTCTAGCACCAGGTTTTGAAAAAGACAACACGCTGAACAGTGAGAAATGGAGGAGAGGTGTGATTAATTGTCAAAGGAGAGAAGCACAAAAGCATAACACTTTCTCCCGACAGATGCTCCAGCCGATGACACAGAGTCAAGTAATAGCATTGTTACAGAAATCTGGCCAAATGCTTTAGGCACCATCTGCTCATTTTTCCCAAGAAGAGTAATCCCTTTCAAAAGTTGAAGGGGGAGTTAAAAAGGCTGCTCAGGCACTTACAAATTTCCATCGATTCCCAGAATCATGAGTCACTCAGATGTAACCCGAAGACGAGTTAACCTCAAAGCGGGCAAAGACCATCAGAGCTGAACCAGATCGGAAAAAAAAATTTTTTTTTTTTAATTCTAAGAGAAGGTTGTCATTACATCTCTTGCACTTTCTTTCGGACAAGTGTGGTCTGAAAAGCAAATTGACTGAATCAACCAGAATCCATATATTTTTTTTTTACATCTTTATTGGAGTATAATTGCTTTATAATGGTGTGTTAGGTTCTGCTGTATAACAAAGTGAATCAGCTATATGTATACATATATCCCCATATCCCCTCCCTCTTAAGCCTCCTTCCTACCCTCCCTTTCCCATCCCTCTAGGTGGTCACAAAGCACCAAGCTGATCTCCCTGTGCTATGCAGCTGCTTCCCAATAGCTATCTATTTTACATTTGGTAATGTATATATGTCAATGCTACTCTCTCACTTCGTCCCAGCTTCCCCTTCCCCCCACCCCACACCATGTCCTCAAGCCCATTCTCTAAGTCTATGTCTTTATTACTGTCCTGCCACTAGGTTCATCAGAAACATTTTTTTTTAGATTCCATATATATGTGTTAGCATACGGTATTTGCTTTTCTCTTTCTGACTTACTTCACTCTGTATGACAGACTCTAGGTCCATCCACCTCACTACAAATAACTCAATTTCGTTTCCTTTTATGGCTGGGTAACATTCCATTGTATATGTATGCCACATCTTCTTTTTCAATTCATCTGTCGATGGGCATTTAGGTTGCTTCCATGTCCTGGCAATTTTATACCATTATTATTTATTTATTTATTTATTTATTTATTTATGACTGTATTGGGTCTTCGTTTCTGTGCGAGGGCTTTCTCTAGTTGTGGCAAGTGGGGACCACTCTTCATCGCGGTGCGCGGGGCTCTCACCATCGCGGCCTCTCTTGTTGCGGAGCACAGGCTCCAGACGCGCAGGCTCAGTAATTGTGGCTCACGGGCCCAGTTGCTCCGTGGCATGTGGGATCTTCCCAGACCAGGGCTCGAACCCGTGTGCCCTGCATTGGCAGGCAGATTCTCAACCACTGCGCCACCAGGGAAGCCCCGCTGGCAATTTTAAATAGTGCTGCAATGAACATTGTGGTACATAACTCTTTTTGAATTATGGTTTTCTCAGGGTATATGCCCAGTACTGGAATTGCCGGGTCATATGGGAGTTCTATTTTTAGTTTTTTAAGGACTCTCCATACTGTTCCCAATAGTGGCTGTATCAATTTACATTCCTACCAACAGTAAGAGGGTTCCCTTTTCTCCACACCCTCTCCAGCACTTATTGTTTGTAGATTTTTTGATGATGGCCATTCAGACCAGTGTGAGGTGATACCTCATTGTGGTTTTGATTTGCATTTCTCTAATGATTAGTGATGTTGAGCATCTTTTCATGTGTTTGTTAGCAATCTGTATGTCTTCTTTGGAGAAATGTCTATTTAGGTCTTCTGCTCATTTTTGGATTGGGTTGTTTGTTTTTTTGATATTGAGCTGCATGAGCTGCTTGTATACTTTGGAGATTAATCCTTTCTCAGTTTCTTCGTTTGCAAATATTTTCTCCCATCCTGAGGGTTGTCTTTTCGTCTTGTTTATGGTTTCCTTTGCTGTGCAAAAGCTTTTAAGTTTCATTAGGTACCATTTGTTTATTTTTGGTTTTATTTCCATTGCTCTAGGAGGTGGGTCAAAAAGGATCTTGTTGTGATTTATGTCAAAGAGTGTTCTACCTATGTTTTCCTCTAAGAGTTTTAAAGTGTCTGGCCTTACATTTAGGTCTTTAATCCATTTTGAGTGTATTTTTGTGTATGGTGATAGGGAGTGTTCCAATTTCATTCCTTTACATGTAGCTGTCCAGTTTTCCCAGCACCACTTATTGAAGAGGCTGTCTTTTCTCCATTGTATATTCTTGCCTCCTTTGTCAAAGATAAGGTGACCATATGTGCGTGGGTTTATCTCTGGGCTTTCTATCCTGTTCCATTGATCTATATTTCTGTTTTTGTGCCGGTACCATACTGTCTTGATTACTGTAGCTTTGTAGTGTAGTCTGAAGTCAGAGAGCCTGATTCCTCCAGCTCCGTTTTTCTTTCTCAAGATTGCTTTGCCTATTCGGGGTCTTTTGTGTTTCCATACAAATTGTGAAATTTTTTGTTCTAGTTCTGTCAAAAATGCCATTGGTAGTTTGGTAGGGATTGCATTGAATCTGTAGATTGCTTTAGGTAGTATATTCATTTTCACAATGTGGATTCTTCCAATCCAAGAACATGGTATGTCTCTCCATCTGTTTGTATCGTCTTTAATTTCTTTCATCAGTGTCTTATAGTTTTCTGCATACAGGTCTTTTGTCTCCTTAGGCAGGTTTATTCCTAGGTATTTTATTCTTTTTGTTGCAGTGGTAAATGGGAGTGTTTCCTTAATTTCCCTTTCAGATTTTTCATCATCAGTGTATAGGAATGCAAGAGATTTCTGTGTATTAATTTTGTATCCTGCTTCTTTACCAGATACATTGATTAGCTCTAGTAGTTTTCCGGTAGCATCTTTAGGATTCTCTCTGTATAGTATCATGTCATCTGCAAACAGTGAAAGCTTTACTTCTTCTTTTCTGACTTGTATTCCTTTTATTTCTTTTCCTTCTCTTATTGCTGTGGCTAAAACTTCCAAAACTATTTTGAATAATAGTGGTGAGAGTCGGCAACCTTGTCTTTTTTGTGATATTAGAGGAAATGGTTTCAGTTTTTCACCATTGAGATTGATGTTGGCAGTGGGTTTGTCATATATGGCCTTTATTATGTGGAGGTAAATGCCCTCTATGCCTACTTTTTGGAGAGTTTTTACCATAAATGGGCGTTGAATTTTGTCAAAAGCTTTTTCTGTATCTATTGAGATGATCATATGGTTTTTCTCTTTCAGTTTGTTAAAATGGTTATCACATTGATTGATTTGCATATATTGAAGAGTCCTTACATTCCTGGGGTAAACCCCACTTGATCATGCTGTATGACCCTTTTAATGTGCTGTTGGATTCTGTTTGCTAGTATTTTGTTGAGGATTTTTGCATCTATGTTCATCAGTGATATTGGCCTGCAGTTTTCTTTTTTTGTGGCATCTTTGTCTGGTTTTGGTATCGGGGTGAAGGTGGCCTCATAGAATGAGTTTGGGAGTGTTCCTCCCTCTGCTCTATTTTGGAAGAGTTTGAGAAGGACAGCTGTTAGCTCTTCTCTAAATGTTTGATAGAATTCACCTGTGAAGACATTTTGTCCTGGGCTTTTGTTTTTGGGAGATTTTTTCATCATAGTTCCAATTTCAGTGCTTGTGATTGGTCTGTTTATTTTTTCTGTTTCTTCCTGTTTCAGTCTCAGAAGGTTGTACTTTTCTAAGAATTTGTCCATTTCTTCCAGGTTGTCCATTTTATTGGCATATAGTTGCTTGTAGTAATCCCTCGTGTTTCTTTGTATTTCTGCAGTGTCAGTTGTTACTTCTCCTTTTTCGTTTCTAATTCTGTTGATTTGAGTCTTCTCCCTTTTTTTCCTGATGAGTCTGGCTAATGGTTTATCAATTTTGTTTATCTTCTCAAAGAACCAGCTTTTAGTTTTGTTGATCTTTGCTATTGTGTCCTTCATTTCTTTTTCATTTATTTCTGATCTAATCTTTATGATTTCTTTCCTTCTGCTAACTTTGGTTTTATTTTGTTCTTCTCTCTCTAATTGGTTTAGGTGTGAAGTTAGGTTGTTGATTTGAGATGTTTCTTGTTTCTTGAGGTAGGATTGTATTGCTAAAAACTTCCCTCTTACAACTGCTTTTGCTGCATCCCATAGGTTATGGGTCATCATGTTTTCATTATCATTTGTGTCTAGGTATTTTTTTATTTCCTCTTTAATTTCTTCAGTGATCTCTTGGTTATTTAGCAGCATACTGTTTAGCCTCCATGTGTTTGTATTTTTTTAAGTTTTTTGCCTGTAATTGATATCTAGTCTCGTAGCGTTGTGGTTGGAAAAGACACTTGATATGATTTCAATTTTTTGAAATTTGCCAAGGCTTGATTTGTGACCCAAATATGATCTATCCTGGAGAATGTTCTACGTGCACTTGAGAAAAACGTATATTCTGTTGTTTTTCGATTGAATGTCCTATAAATATCAACTAAGTCCGTCTGGTCTAATATGTCATTTAAAGCTTGTGTTTCCAGAATCCATATTTTAAGCTGAACATTTGTCTTACCCAAATGAGCCCCTCAAATATCTCCTCTTATGATTGAAGTATAGGAATGGAATAGATAAAGCAAGTTTGAGGAGGGAGTAGTGGACATGTAAAGAGGTATCTTCAAAGAATCTGTATGATCATCTTAATGGAAACTCAGCAGAGACGGCACCACTGTTTTTCTACAACATCACCTACAGCCTAAAAGACAAGTTTTCTCTTTGCTAAGGATATGAAGCCTGAAAGCAATTGAGGAAGCTGGGTATAGTGGTTCAGAGTGATGTCAGGCAGATACTGTTCAGTTCCTAATCCTACCACTTACTAGTATTGTATGTAATCTTGGGCAAATTACCAATCTTAACCTAATTTTTTTCATGAGTTATTAGAAGGTGCCTTCCAGGGTAACCACATCACACAACACCTAGTGTGATCCATCCATAGAGAATTCCATGTGAATTGTACCTCCTGCAGTCATTCAATGTGACTGGCCCTGTGCCAGTAAGCATTTAAAAAGGCAGTGGTTAAATATCCAATATCCAATCCAGTCCTCTCTTGTAAACAAGAATGAGGAAGTTCTGCAAATTTCAGTGTAGCATAAGTGGTAAAAACATGAACCAAAGAGCTGATACTGTCAGTATTCTAATATTAAGTTGTGCTATTTACTAGCCATGTGTTCTTGGGCAGTTTACTTAAATTCTTGGTGCCTCAGTTTCTCCTTTAGTGAAAGAGGGATAATAATACTACCTACCTTTTAGGGTTATTGTAATGATTAAATAAGTTAACACATGTAAAACATTGAGAACAAAATCTGGTACATTATAAACACTAAATAAACGTTAGTTATAATTATTTATATGCTATATGGAAAGGTATCCTAAATATGTTGTTAAGGTGAAAAAGCAAAGTGATGAATACCTTTAAAAATTAATTAGAAAGGTGGTTACCAGAGGGGAAGGGGGGTGGGGGGAAAGAGAAATGGGTAAAGGGGGTCAACTGTACAGTGGTGGGTGGAAACTAAACTTTTGGTCGTGAGCACACTGTAGTGTAATCAGAGGTGTAATGTTGCACACATGAAACTAATATAATGCTATAAACCAATGTTATCTCAATTAAAAAAACAAGCAGGAGGCAATGCTGTTCTAAAAAATATGATAAATACATATATGTTTAAACATATATACATAAAATTTCTCTGTAAGAATAGCTAAGAATTTAATAACATTTATTACCTATCTGGAGGGGAACTGAGTGGAAGGAGGAGGAGGGAGCATTTTCATCATACAGCTCTTTATACTTTTTGAATTTTGAACCCTCTGAAAGTATTAGCTTTGAGAAATTAAATTTTTAAATATAGCTAATAGTAGTATTATTATAATCAGTTTGATATCATTTACCTTGTAGATATTACTATTATTATTATAATCAAATATCATTGGGTACCAACTATTGTATACCATATTACATTGTGTATTACACAAATGATATACTGACCCCCTCATTCAAGAGCATTTAATTGGACACAGCAAATATATACAAGCCTACAAGCATGAGGAAAACACCCATGAAAGAAGCGTGCAGACCACATTCTAGGGGGTGAGGGAGGAGTCAAAAGCCTGAGGGATCACTTCTGGCTTGCACTATCAGTGAAGGATTGATGGATGCATAAGGTTTCAATGACATTCCAAGTAGAAGAGATGGCACAATTTGATTACAATAATATGGTACATTACTGGGAAGCACCAAGAACTGGAAGATGTAAAAAAACAGAGAATATGACTGATGCTGGAATTTGGAAGGGAAACAACTTCATTCACTTTTCAACAAAGATTATTTTCTGCTCACTGGAATAAATGTGTGTGTGTGTTTACCTAGGACTACGTATTCAATGAGAGAGGTAATTACTCAGCAGAACGGGGAAACCTTATTAAAAATAACCACATTGAGGGATTGACTGATTGATTGATCAACTCTAAACTATAACTTACAAACATCTATGTAAATAGAATAGCAATTAATAATTTTTATCTTATAGAAGTTTGAGACCTTTAGAAAACGTGTCTGTGGTTTCAATCAGTTTACAAAGCCTAAGTCAATTTAATTGCAAAACAGAGATATGCTCCTAATATTTTCTTGAAGCCAGTTCTGTTAGGATTTTCTGTGGTTTCTTCCAAGTATAGAAGCTAAAACCCAGCTCTAATCCTTTCAATTTATATACTATTGTATAGTCTTCGAGTTAGAAATTACAAAGGATCTGAGTTTGACAAACATTTACTTAAGTGCCTAAAATGTGTTTACACAAGCATTGTTCTGTAATCCTTACAACACTATGAGGACATATTTAATTCCTACTTTGACAAACCGGCAATTGGGTCTTAGAGAATTACTAATCTAATAACTTCAGAGCTGGGATTAGAATTTGGGTGAAGTGTGTATGTATATGTACATGCAGGTGGGGGGTAGAATAAAGAAAAATAGCACCAAAGTCACTGGAAGCTTTCACCATAGCAATATTGTCTCAGGATCAAATTCCAGGCCTGTTGTACTAGAGGGTGCCATGGTGAGAGGAATAGCAGTCTCATACATAGACATCTACGTATTTCCCTTAGTCAAAGAAAAATTAAGATTATAATTTGCCTTTGCCAATTTATCTTCCACTTATCTTTGTGACAGCTATTAATTTATTGCCTCTCAGTTCCAAAGATATCCTTCATTATCTGATCAGTGACAATTGAGCTAGACCCTCTAAGCAATTCTCCTTTGCAGTGAACACAATGTTAAGCCTCTTTTTTTTTTTTTTTTTTCAATAGAGAGGACTGGAAGGATATTACAGGAGAAGGGAGATTCTCCTTCTGGTTCTCATATGGGTTCTGCTTGTTTCTTCTTTTCCCTACCATGCCACAGTCAGAGGTGCATGGGTGGGGACATTCAGTGGACATCCTGCCCTTGGCACATGCCCAAAGCATGGAGCCACTTGGTAAACTCACAGCTCTAAACCCAGTCCAGTGACCACCTTGCTGAGACCCTCATGACACAGACATAACATACCCCAAGATTTGTGCCACCCATACCTCTACTCCTTTAGGTGTCCACTCTCCCAGCCTCAGGCTACCTACACCGCCTACTTGCCTGAGGAATGTAGGCCAGCTCTGGCCCAGGCAACCCCATGAACTTCTCAACCATCTAGTGGGCTACAGCCATCCCTTCTCTAATGAGGTCTGAATCCCAGCCTTGGGGAGGAGCCACCCCTTCAAGTTTGTCCCTTCGTTGGTACTCCCAATTAGCCCTCGATAGTCTTTAGAGTTCTCTCGACATCTTAATAGTCAGTTCTCTGTTATAATTAATAATCAGTATATTAAACTTTCCCTGTTCAAGTTATTGTGTGGTTACTGTCTCCTGTTTGGACTCTGACTGATATAATCTCTAACCTTGTTTTTTCATATAAGCAGATCTAAAGTATGCTTTCTTGCCTAGTTACATTTCATTGTGGCTTTCTTTACTATTAGGGAAAATAGAGATTAAAAGGAGGAAGGAAAGGAGACAGCTGAGGATAATTATCTTTATTTGACCAATTAAAAAGTTAAGCAGTTGAAGGTAATTTGTTCCGATCTTCACTTAAGCCCATTATCCAGAGTACTGGTTCAAAAAAACATTCCTCTCCAGACTCTGCACATTCTTTTCCAGTCAAAATGGAATATTATTTGTTGCTCACTAAACCGGAGAAAGTACTGGGAAATTACTTTAAGAAGACCTAAAACATCTAAAATTCTAGTTCTAAGTTTTCTGGGGAGGAGAACTGGGAACAGAAATTGTTTTACAGATTTCTTATTCCACTCAAAGATTTTTATTGAGCCCTTAGCAATAAGGTCTTATACACTATTGTTAAATTAATAACAAATAGTTAATAATTTAATAATTATTAATAATTTAACATGTTTTGATATCTATGAGAAAAATCCTATTTGTTATGGACTGAATGTTTGTGTCCCTCCAAAGTTCTCATGTTGAAGTTCTAACCACTAATGTGATGTGTTAGGAGGGAGGGCCTCTGTGAAGCTATTGGATTTAAATGAGGTCATGAGGGTGGACCCCCATGATGGGATTAATACTTTTATAAGAAGAGGAGGAGACACCAGAGCTTCCTCTCTCTGCCATGTGAGGATAAAATGAGAAGGCAGCTGTCTGCCAACCAAGGAGAGGGCCTTCACCAAGAACCAAATTTGCCAGCACATTGACCTTAGACTTCCCAGCCTCCAGAACTGTGAGAAATAAATGTTTGTCGTTTAAGCTACCCAGTCTATTGTATTTTGTTGTAGCAGGCTGAGTTAAGACACCAGTCTTAACAAAATGCACCTGATGATCCAGTCATTTTGAACTACCCTCATTTCTCAGAACGGACCATGTTGTCTCAACCCCAGGCTATTGCATATGCTGGTCTTACCTGAGACACCCTTCCCTTCAGCTTCCACACTCCTCTTCTAGCCAACCCTTATATATCATTCAGATCTCAGCTTAGAAATTCTTCCTTCAGAAAGCCTTCCCTCTGACTGCACCACACACACACATGCACACACACACGTTTGATTGGATTTTTCTTTTATATGCTCCAATCCCTCAATACATAATTAACTATTTCAAGGCAGGAATATTATCTTGTTCATCATGCCTAACTCATAATAGGAAATCAACAAATATTCTTTGACTGCTTTTAGTTTCTTGGATAAATTTGTATTAGAACCTCAGCCAGTTGTTCTCATATAAAGTCACTCTTAACACTAAAGAAAGGTGGCAAAGTTCACATATAAGATCTTTTTCAAACTCACTTATCATAACCCTAGAAAGGTGATGAAGTATTTGGAAGAGAAAAACACTTGCCAAATCACAGCTGTGAATGTTAATCTCAGAAGTTAAATTAAAATCCTCTCAAAGATATTTTTGGATCCTTCACAGATAAACCTTTTGAAAGCACTTTTGTTCTTTCTGTGCAGAAGAATTAAGTTAAGTTTTACAAATGAGGAATCTTGACAGAGCCAGACTGTAAGCTTTTACACTTGTGCTGAAATACTAAGAGGAGACTGAATTTCTCTTAGAAACATTATTGCCCTTGTAAAACGTTAAATACATTTTCTTGAGGCAATATTTACCTTTGGCAGCTGAAAATGAGAGATTCAATTTTTAGGATTGCTGTCCAATCTTGCATGATGTTCATAGACCAAAGATTTTATGAAAGCCTTGTTAATGGTTTATCTAGAGGGTGACATTCTTTTCAAATATTCTAATTTCACTTAACTCTTTAATTGTTGACATCATCAATACAAAGTTATCTGTTGATAAGCTGAAAGTTGTCAGCTGAAAGTAAGAAAAATTACCACAGACTCCAGAGCATGGTAATGCAAATAGCTCATATGGGTCTGTCTGTGTGTGGGCATTTGTTTCTTTGCATTAACAACAGGGGTTATGAAGTATGCATGCAGGAATAGAATGTTGCCCTTTGGAATGATATTTGAATATTCTAGAACCAATATAAACGAGCTATTTAAGCCAACTGTGTCCAAAGTGTTCTAAATGGCTGCCAAATTATGAAATTCTTGAAACACTGTGGAGGAGTACCAGAAACTAGTCCTCAAATCACTTTAAAATATTTTTCTAAACTGTGCCACAAACAGATGGACACAAAAATATGTTCCATTTTCTCCATTCATAGTTGTTCTGGGAAAAAAAAAACCACTTTCTTAATATAGAATCATTTACAGCTGGTATTACAGTTGTTGGGATTTTGACCATCTCTGCTTTTCAGCAGCAGCAGCAATGTAATAAGCATCTTCACACTTGCCATTATGGCAGCAATTTTAAGGGTAGTTAGAGCTAAACTGTCCCAATCCTTTAGAAGCTTAGAACTGCAAATGGGCATATGTAATATGCAGAGAAACTAACTGGCTATGCTCTCATTAAAGTACAAGAGCCAAACTTTGATTACAGCCTAAGGAACTTGGAGTCCCTCATCACACACCTTTTAATCCAGTGTGAAAGATGATTAGGATAATAAGTATCAGTAAGGTTCATGTCTGTCCAATGCTCACCATCTTTTGGCAGGTGCAAATGAGCCAAGAAGTGACTGGGAAAGACATTTAAGTGTGTTCATTGGGTCACAGAGTTTCCAGACATTCAAAATTAGTTGTAGATTAACAACCCAAGAAATGCAGCCATAAGAAGAAAATGGTATCCATAAATCACATATGGAAAAGTCAAAACTCCACACTAACATCCTCTAAAAATAAAGTATTTTCTAAACTGTCCAACTGTCCAGAAGAGTTTTTTGAATGATAGATTTCAAAACCTCATAAGATCTAGTCCCTGCTTTCACATGTCCTACAATGCTCCACCTAGCCACACTAACTTTTTCTTTCTCTTTTTGCTTGGGGAGAGGGATGGTTGTTATTGGAACACACCTGCCTTGGGGCCTTTGCACTAGATTTTCCTGCACCTAACTTCACATACTTAACTTCTTGTCATTCACATTTCAGCTTAATTTTCACTTCCTCAATGAGTATTTTCCTTCTAGAGAAGTCACTTTAAAATCTACCCTATTTTATTTATATTATATTATGGTCCTTATTACTACTTTAATTTCTTATTTGTTCCTGTGCTTGCTTGCTTGTGTGTTTTTCCTTTTCCATCTCCTGGCAATAGAATGTGAGCTCCATGAGAGCAAAAATCTGTCTCTTATTCATTGCTAACCATATAAAGCAGTTCTTACCACACAGTCGGCACTCAATAGGTGCTAGTAGAATTAATGTTTCTTGTTCATGTATTCTTTCATTAAAAGGAAAAAAAGAAAACTAATGACAGGCTCAGTGAATTCAAAAAGCATTTGGATAATCTTATACCTGATATTAGTCACCTCAAATCGTTTGGGGAGTAGATGCAATGTAAAGAAATAGACATAATCTAGCAAATCTTTATCAAAGTGCAATGCAATATTAATAATAGGAAAACATCTCATCTATTCTAAAGCTCTATTATTTTTCTTTTTATATATTTCCCAGATACAAGTAAATACATCCCCCAAAAATGCCCACCCTCTGAAATGGGAAATGGTTATCTCATAAAATCCAGAGGAAACATAAAGTGACTAAAGTTTTGGGGAGCATGCTTCATTCATTTGTATTCATTGATTAAAATATGCATAATTCTGCTTCTAAAATTTAAGAAAATTATTATGAATGTGCCCAAAGATTTAGCCTTAACTTTATTCATTGAAGAAATTATGTTTTAATTGTATATAACTCTCCTTGTCATTAAAAAAGAACTAATTAACAACAAAATAACAACTAAAGATATCTAAACTCTTTCTTTGTAGGAGGTTAGAATGCTATATATAAGTCCTATCTCCTTCACTGGGGACAGAACTTGAATTTTGTCTTGGCATAGGCATTCTAGGGTTACTTAAACAAAACAAAGACTGCTATACTTTCCCTGGCAAATCAAAAGTAGAAGAAACAAATCTTTTTCAATGTTTTGATATTACATAGTTCACACCCTAAAATTTATACTAGATTGGAAAAAATGTGTCATTGATCACAGATTGTCTCCAACTGATTAAACATATTTATCTGAAACAGGTATCAAGTATCCTAACTAGTTTATCCTCTTCTCTACAGAACACCTCTAAATCAGTACTTAATATTGTTTGTAACAAAGGCTTCTATGGTGTCCTTAGAAACTCCATTATCCCCTCAGGAAATGATTGGCCAAAGGGACTTTGAGTTAATGAGGTTAATTTTTGAGGTTCATTGGTTGTGTATTTCTAAGACATTTGTAAGCACCGTGGAAATTTTTCAGCGTAGTAGTGGTGGTTATCGCTGCTGAAAACCCTTTATAAAATATCAGGTATTCTAACTAATTTGTAGAATCAAATTACTTTTATTCTAAGTGCTATTGTTAATGTCAACTCTTTAAATACAATGATTAATTTGCTTCCCTATATTGGTCATAAATAGCATGAATCAGCAAAAAACAAAAACAAAAACTGAGAGCATTACTGCCCTGTGCTGAAGAAATTTTAATCCTTTTTTTCTTGAAATATCAATTAAATAACATTGTCAAGATATTCTTATCCTATTATTATTATCATTTTAAATCATAAAATAATTATTATTAGAAAACAGGTTTTAAAGTATATTATTTGCTACTTGGAATGGTTTTATATCTTTTCTGCAAACATAATCATTTAGATGGAAACCAGAGGAGAAATGCTAAGCTCCCAGGGCCCTTCCTTCAGACTCAGGTATACTCAAGAGATAGATTTTACTGAGGATTTTCAGGAAGTGCTGAATGTGAAGGACCCAGTTGTCTGTCCCTTCACACAATTTAGGGAGGCTTAGGCCAGTCTGCAGATCAGTGATAATGAAGAGGGAGGGACAAACTAAGATGATGAGAGCCCACACTCAGGGTGAGAGTTCTCCAGAGGAGCAGAACCAAGGGCCTTAATAGAAGAATGATTTAACATGACACATTTTTTGAGTAGAAGAGATATGATTCAGCCCCTTTCTAGCATAAGTATTTTAGTCCAAGTTCACTGCTGTAGCAGCTGAATGCAAGAAAGACTGGGTTCCTTGCCCATGGACATACTCTAAAGTAAGCAGCAGAGGCTCCATGGCATGTGGGATCTTCCTGGAACAGGGGTCCAACCCATGTCCCCCGCATTGGCAAGTGAATTCTTGACCACTGTGCCACCAGGGAGATCCCTAAGCACCATTTAACGTAACCTGGATCTCCTCTTCCATGGCACACATCTTGTGAAGGTGATGAAGAACTGGCATGGGGAAGGCTGTGATGCTCAGGCAGCAGCGTGAATGAGTCACTGAAGATGAATCAGAGGGACATGAGGTGGTGATAAGGGCTACAATAACGCTAGTCAAGAAAGACCTTTCTGATAAGGAGACACCTGAACACGTCCCTCAGCCCCAATCTGTTGACGGGCAGCCTCCTCCATCTCAGGCGATGGACGCTCATTTAGTACCATGAACATAAAGGAACAGCAAGAGGCCATGTGGCTGACAGGGTCTTGGTGCTACAGCCTGATGTCAGGCCTGTGCCTCTGAGGTGGGAAAGCCGAGTTCAGGACATTGGACCACCAGAGACCTCCCGGCCCCATGTAATATCCATCGGCAAGAGCTCTCCCAGAGATCTATGTCTCAATGCTAAGACCCAGCTCCGCCCAACGGTCAGCAAGCTCCAGTGCTGGATGCCCCATGCCAAACAACTAGCAAGACAAGAAAACAACCCCGTCCATTAGCAGAGAGGCTGCCTAAAATCATACTGACTTCACAGACACCCCAAAACACACCATCAGATGCAGCCCTGCCCACCAGAAAAACAAGATCCAGCCCCACCCACCAGAACACAGGCACCAGTCCCCTCCACCAGGAAGCCTACACAACCCACTGAACCAACCTTACCCACTGGGGGAAGACAACAAAAACAACGGGAACTGCAAACATGCAGCCTGTGAAAAGGAGACCCCAAACACAGTAAGTTAAGCAAAATGGGAAGACAGAGAAATATGCGGCAGATGAAGGAGCAAGGTAAAAACCCAACAGACCAAACAAATGAAGAAGAAATAGGTAGTCTACCTGAAACAGAATTCAGAGTAATGATAGTAAAGATGATCCAAATCTTGGAAAAAGGATGGAAAAAATACAAGAAAAGCTTAACAAGGACCAAGAAGAACTAAAGAGCAAGCAAACAATGATGAACAAAAAAATAAATGAAATTCAAAATTCTCTAGAAGGAATCAATAGCACAATAACTGAGTCAGAAGAATGGACAAGTGACCTGGAAGATAAAATAGTTGAAATAACTACCACACAGCCGAATAGAGAAAAAAGAATGAAAAGAATTGAGGACAGTTTCAGAGACCTCTGGGACAACATTAAATGCACCAACATTCAAATTATTCAAATTCTGTGGTCCCAGAAGAAGAAGAGAAAAAGAAAGGGGATGAGAAAATATTTGAAGAGATTATAGTTGAAAACTTCCCTAATATGGGAAAGGAAATAGTCAAGCCCAGGAAGCACAGAGTGTCCCATATAGGATAAATACAAGGAGAAACACGCCAAGACACATATTAATCAAAATATCAAAAATTAATTAAAAATAAAAATATTAAAAGCAGCAAGGGAAAAGCAACAAATAACATACAAGGGAATCCCCATAAGGTTAACAGCTGATCTTTCAGCAGAAACTGCAAGCCAGAAGGGAGTGGCAAGACATATTTAAAGTGATGAACAGGAAAACCTACAACCAAGATTACTCTACCCAGCAAGGATCTCATTCAGATTCGACGGAGAAATTAAAACCTTTACAGACAATCAAAAGCTAAGAGAATTCAGCACCACCAAACCAGCTTTACAACAAATGCTAAAGGAACTTCTCTAGGCAGGAAACACAAGAGAAGGAAAAGACCTACAATAACAAACCCCAAACAATTTAGAAAATGGTAATAGGAACATACATATCAACAATTACCTTAAATGTAAATGGATTAAATGCTCCAACCAAAAGACATAGACTGGCTGAATGGATACAAAAACAAGACCTGTATATATGTTATCTACAGGAGACCCACTTCAGACCTATGGACACATACAGACTGAAAGTGAGGGGATAGAAAAAGATATTCCATGCAAATGGAAATCAAAAGAAAGCTGAAGTAGCAATTCTCATATCAGACAAAATAGACTTTACAATAAAAACTATTACAAGAGAAAAAGAAGGACACTATATAATGATCAAGGGATCAATCCAAGAAGAAGATATAACAATTGTAAATATTTATGCACCCAACATAGGAGCACCTCAATACATAAGGCAAATGCTAACAGCCATAAAAGGGAAATTGACAGTAACACAACCATAGTAGAGGACTTTAACACCCCACTTTCACCAATCGACAGATCACCCAAAATGGAAATAAATAAGGAAACACAAGCTTAAAATGACACATGAAACAAGATGGACTTAATTGATATTTATAGGACATTCCATCCAAAAAAACAGAATACACTTTCTTCTCAAGTGCTTGTGGAACATTCTCCAAGATAGATCATATTTTGGGTCACAAATCAAGCCTTGGTAAATTTAAGAAAGTTGAAATTGTGTCAAGTATCTTTTCCGACCACAGTGCTATGAGACTAGATATCAATTACAGGAAAAAAACTGTAAGAAATACAAACATATGGAGGCTAAACAATACACTACTAAATAAAACCAAGAGATCATTGAAGAAATCAAAGAGGAAATCAAAAAACACCTAGAAACAAATGACAATGAAAACACAACCGAAAACCTATGGGATGCAGCAAAAGCAGTTCTAAGAGGGAAGTATATAGCAATACAATCGTACCTCAAGAAACAAGAAAAATCTCAAATAAACAACCTAACTTCACACCTAAACCAATTAGAGAAAGAAGAACAAAAACACCCCAAAGTTAGCAGAAGGAAAGAAATCATAAAGATCAGATCAGAAATAAATGAAAAAGAAATGTAGGAAACAATAGCAAAGATCAACAAAACTAAAAGCTGGTTCTTTGAGAAGATAAACAAAGTTGATAAACCATTAGCCAAACTCATCAAGAAAAAAAGGGAGAAGACTCAAATCAACAGAATTAGAAACGAAAAAGGAGAAGTAACAACTGACACTGCAGAAATACAAAGAAACACGAGGGATTACTACAAGCAACTATATGCCAATAAAATGGACAACCTGGAAGAAATGGACAAATTCTTAGACAAGCACAACCCTCCAAGACGGAACCAGGAAGAAATAGAAAATATAAACAGACCTATCACAAGCACTGCAATTGAAACTGTGATTAAAAATCTTCCAAAAACAAAAGCCCAGGACCAGATGGCTTCACAGGCCACTTCTATCAAACATTTAGAGAAGATCTAACACCTACCCTCTCAAACTCTTCCAAAATAGAGCAGAGGGAGGAACACTCCCAAACTCATTCTACGAGGCCACGATCACCCTGACACCAAAACCAGACAAAGATGTCACAAAAAAAGAAAACTACAGACCAGTATCACTGATGAACATAGATGCAAAAATCCTCAACAAAAATACTAACAAACAGAATCCAACAGGACATTAAAAGGATCATACACCATGATAAAGTGGGTTTATCCCAGGAATGCAAGGACTCTTCAATATATGTAAATCAATCAATGTGATACACCATATTAACAAACTGAAAGAGAAAAACCATATGATAATCTCAATAGATGCAGAAAAAGCTTTTGACAAAATTCAACACCCATTTATGATAAAAACTCTACAGAAAGTAGGCATAGAGAGAACTTAACTCAACATAGTAAAGGCCATAAATGACAAACCCACTGCCAACATCATTCTCAATGGTGAAAAACTGAAACCATTTCCTCTAATAACACAAACAAACAAGGTTGCCCACTCTCACCACTATTATTCAACATAGTTTTGGAAGTTTTAGCCACAGCCATCAGAGAAGAAAAAGAAATAAAAGGAATCCAAATCAGAAAAGAAGTAAAGCTTTCACTGTTTGCAGATGACATGATACTATACAGAGAGAATCCTAAAGATGCTACCAGAAAACTACTAGAGCTTATCAATGAATCTGGTAAAGTAGCAGGAAACAAAATTAATGCACAGAAATCTCTTGCATTCCCATACATTAATGATGAAAAATCTGAAAGAGAAATTAAAGAAACACTCCCACTTACCACTGCAACGAAAAGAATAAAATACCTAGGAATAAACCTACCTAAGGAGACAAAAGACCTGTACGCAGAAAACTATAAGACACCGATGAAAGAAATTAAAGATGATACAAACAGATTGAGAAATATACCATGTTCTTGGATTGGAAGAATCAACATTGTGAAAATGACTGTACTACCTGAAGCAATCTACAGATTCAGTGCAATCCCTGTCAAACTACCAATGGCATTTTTCACAGAACTAGAACAAAAAATTTCACCATTTGCACGGAAACACAAAAGACCCCAAATAGCCAAAGCAATCTTGAGAAAGAAAAACAGAGCTGGAGGAATCAGGCTCCCTGATTTCAGACTATACTATAAAGCTACAGTAATCAAGACAGTATGGGACTGGCACAAAAACAGAAATATAGATCAATGGAACAGGATAGAAAGCCCAGAGATAAACAAACCCATGCACATATGGTCACCTTATCTTTGATACAGGAGGCAAGAATACACAATGGAGAAAAGACAGCCTCTTCAATAAGTGGTGCTGGGAAAACCGGACAGCTACATGTAAAAGAATGAAATTAGAACACTCCCTAACACCATACACAAAAATACACTCAAAATGGATTGAAGACCTAAATGTAAGGCCAGACACCATAAAACTCTTACAGGAAAACATAGGCAGAACACTCGTTGACATAAACCACAGCAAGATCCTTTTTGACCCACCTCCTAGAGCAATGGAAATAAAACCAAAAATAAACAAATGGGACCTAATGAAACTTAAAAGCTTTTGCACAGCAAGGGAAACCATAAACAAGACAAAAAGACAACCCTCAGAATGGGAGAAAATATTTGCAAATGAAGCAACTGATGACGGATTAATCTACAAAATATACAAGCAGCTTATGCAGCTCAATATCAAAAAACAAACAACCCAGTTCAAAAATGGGCAGAAGACCTAAACAGACATTTCTCCAAAGAAGGTATACAGATTGCTAACAAACACATGAAAGGATGCTCAACATCATTAATCATTAGAGAAATGCAAATCAAAACCACTATGAGGTATCACCTCACACCGGTTAGAATGGCCATCATCAAAAAATCTGCAAACAATAAATGCTGGAGAGGGTGTGGAGAAAAGGGAACCCTCCTGCACTGTTGGTGGGAATGTAAATTGATACAGCCACTATGGAGAACAGTATGGAGGTTCCTTAAAAAACTAAAAATAGAACTCCCAGTACTAGGCATACGCCCTGGGAAAACCATAATTCAAAAAGAGTCATGTACCACAATGTTCATTGCAGCACTATTTACAATAGCCAGGACATGGAAGCAATCTAAGTGTCTATTGACAGATGAATGGATAAAGAAGAAGTGGCGCATACATACAATGGAATATTACTCAGCCGTAAAAGGAAACGAATTTGAGTTATTTGTTGTGAGGTGGATGGACCTAGAATCTGTCATACAGAGTAAAGTAAGTCAGAAAGAGAAAAACAAATACCATACGCTAACACATATGCATGGAATCTAAAAAAAAAAAAAAAGTGCTTTTGATGAACCTAGTGGCAGGACAGGAATAAAGACACAGACTTAGAGAATGGACTTGAGGACACGGGGAGGGGGAAGGGGAAGCTGGGACGAAGTGAGAGAGTAGCATTGATATATATACACTACCCAATGTCAGATAGCTAGTTAGTGGGAAGCAGCCGCATAGCACAGGGAGATCAGCTTGGTGCTTTGTGACCACCCAGAATGGTGGGATAGGGAGGGTGGGAGGGAGATGCACGAGTGAGGGGATATGGGGATATATGTATACATATAGCTGATTCACTTTGTTATATAGCAGAAACTAACACAACATTGTAAAGCAATTATACTCCAATAAAGTTGTTAAAAAAAAAAAAAAGTAAGCTTCGAATAGAGAGTAAAGCTGGTTTTTAGGCTTCCCGGTGAAGCAAATGCTAAGGACCACTATAAGGCTTCACAAACAACGCAGAGCCACAGATGTAGCCTTTTGCCATTTATCACTAAAGAAGTTTTTATATGCGGAGTCAGAGAATTGCGTTTGTGTTAAAAGTCTGCATTTGATCAATATAAGCCTGAAAAGCATATCACAATGTTGTTACTCTGTATTGATCCCTCTTCAATTAAGATACCAGGAGTTTCAAAGAATGGACATACCTCAAATCTCTCAGGAATTCTGAGAGATACTCAACGTGTTTATTAGTTTGGTTAATAAATTAGGGAAATCTTGATCTATATTATTCTAGATTCCTTTTCCAAAATAGTCAGAACTTTATTAGTTCTAAATTTTTAGGGAATTTAGCCAGGCTTATGACAATCCTCTTATGGTTATTAAAGGCTAAAGTCAGCTTCTTAAATAATGGTATATCTTTGAGTTAATTCCCTCTTCACTGTTAAATATTTTAGGTAAATAGCTATCTCTCTGGCATTTTATAGTAGGAGTCCCCCAGTAGGCTACTAGCCCACAGCACCATGGAAGATTCTCTAGCTCCACTGAAGGGTACTTGTCTGGGTATCTAAGAAAAGCCAATTACATAACCTATTACATACACAAATGACACAGTAAGAGTTCTGTGTATCTGTGCTTGCACGTTTCTGAAGAATTTCATTGAAAAAGAAATTCCAGAATTCTGCAGAAAGATAGACAAAGATAGCAAGACCCTATCTGAGAAGCAGTTTGATTCTGGTTGAAGGACAATTGTGGGTTACAGATTACTGAAAGAAGTTATTAAATATTTTTCTTTTCACTAAGAAAGATATGGTAACCCTCAATTCAAATTAGTAGTACAATTTAAGTGTTGTGAAAGATGCAGAAACATCGAGGAATAAACTGGCTAGAAAATTGTCACTACAGGTGGATGGGTAAGTGATATATTAACTAATAATATATTAATTAATAATAACATATAAATGTATATTTGTTGTGCTTCAACTCATTACTGTGCCTTCTTTGACCAGTGGAAACCTATTCAGATGATTTCTTTAGTTCTTTAGATATGATCAGACTAGTCTCTCACATCATTTTTGCTATCTAATGTAATAGGAAGTTACAAAATCAATTTGTACATCTCTTGACTCAAACCTGGAATTTGCCATTTCTCCCAGGTGCTCTGTTTCCTTTTGATGGAAAACTGTATTTAGAAACCTCAGTCTGGGGCACCAGAAAAGTTTATTGTTACTGGGCTGCTCACTGTTTCTACAGGTTTGCAATGGCCAGAGCTAGAAATATTTTTTTAACAAAACTATATCTCAGCAGGTCATACTGATACTTCCATTTTAAAATCCTAGACTAATTGAATTTAAATCTAGATATAGTTTTCTCATGCCAAACATCCCAGTTCTCAAATTAAAAACTATACATTTGCTTTATCCAACACTACACACTCAATAATCTCAGAATAACCACCACAGTAACCTTGAAAACATTGGAAATTTTTTCCATATTATTTTGTTCTCAGATGTTTTATACATCATCCTCTAATGATGTATAAAAAGATCACTCTGTCTTACAATTTTTGGAATAGTTCCTACTTGTGTAGTTATGCCACCAACTAGACAAAAATTTAAGTTCATTTGTTTTTTTTTATTTAACTGTTTTGTAATTACATAAAATACACATCTTCTTTAAAGAAATGACTCCAAATCTACAAGGTACAGCTTAAGAATTCTACCTTCTATCCAGTTGTCTCCACCTAATGCTACAATGCATATTTTACTTCACTTTGCTTCTTTCACTTAATACATCCTGGAGACAATTTCATAAGTCCATTTATATTTACTGGTATGATCAATATTTTGGCCTCACTTCTGTCATAATATTTTATAGATATACATGCTCATATATATGTAAAACTGTCTTTTATATAAATATTTTTCACTTTGTGATCTATTTTATTCTACTCTCTCTCTCAGAATACTTTTGTATTTAGAAATTTTGTAATTTTGTTCTAAAAGTTTATCACTTTGGGATTTTTAAAATTGAAATCACATTGAATTCATAGCTTAATTTGAAGAGGATTGATTTATTTATAGTGCAGAATCTTCCAGTCTTTATGATCATCATATACTTATTTATTCATGTCTTCTTTTAATTCTTCAGCAAAATTTTATATTTTCCTTAAGTTTTTTTTTTTTTTAAAGATTTAATTTTTTATTTATTTTTGCGGGCATTGGGTCTTCGTTGCTGCACGTGGGCTTTCTCTAGTTGTGGCGAGCGGGGGCTACTCTTCATTGCAGTGCGCGGGCTCCTCAAGGTGGCTTCTCTTGTTGTGGAGCATGGGCTCTAGGCGGGTGGGCTTCAGTAGTTGTGCCTTGCGGGCTCAGTAGTTGCGACCCGCGGGCTCTAGAGCACAGGCTCAGAAGTTGTGGCGTACAGGCTTAGTTGCTCAGCGGCATGTGGGATCTTCCCTGACCAGGGATAGAACCCATGTCCCCTGCACTGGCAGGCGGATTCTTATCCACTGCACCACCAGGGAAGTCCCTATATTTTCCTTATGTTCTTAATATTAAACATTACTTATTAGGTTTCTTCCATAGCATTTTATTGTTGCTGATGCTATTACAAATGAGGTATTTCTCTCTTTTATTTTCTAATTGGTTATTTCTGGAAAAGTAAACTATTGACTGTTCTTTGTTGATTTTGTATTTTATCTTATTGGGCTCTCTTATTAGTGCTAAGTTTAATTAAATTTTTAATTTTGAGGTAATTTTAAGTTCACAGGCAACTGTATGAAATAACACAGAGAGACCCCTGTATTATCCCTTCACTCAATATCCCACAATGAAAACATCTAAAATTTTAAAAATTTAATTCAAAATAGTGATTGCAGTTTAACAACACCTCTGCAAAATCTATTTTTGTTGTAATTCCTTATCAGTATCTAGATATGCATTTTATGATCTAAAACAAATCTATATAATTTATTATTAAAAATTTTCAATACATTCTCTGTGATCATTGACTGGGAATTTCAAATTTTAAATTATACAAACTAAAATATAAATAGTCAAAAATTCTGCATAATACCCATGAATAATACCCATGGCCTTTGTTTAGCCAGGGACCTATCAATGTCTAAACCATATAGACTGTATTATGAATCTATTTTAAAACTCAAGTAAAATATACTTCATGATCTATATGTTATCTGTTCAACAAAAGGTCCTGGTGCAGAGAAATGATTGGAAAACCATCTAATGACTATTAGATTTCTGTTCATCTCTAATAGGCAAACACCTTTCACAGCCACAGAGGTTCAATAGGAAGCTAAAAATACTGCTTTCATGTTGAGATGGTAAGTGAGGTATATGGAGTTTGAGGCCATAATTTCATATCCTAACAGCTACCTTTCTTTCTCAAAAATGACACACTGACAAAACACATGCTAAATCCATTCAGATGTGATGGAATATATAAAATGTGTACTGAACTCATTATGCTTTCCAGACTTCTGCTTTCATTTAGAAGGAAAAGAGCAGGTGCATTACTATTCACTTCAGGCATTATTGGTACATTTAAATGAAAAATAGAAATTAATATAAATTAATCAAACAAATCTAGAAGAGAGCCATTTGGTTGGAATCTTTGAACAGCTTCCATTTCAACCACCATCCCCATTTTACAGATACCAATTTTAGTATGACAACACACCAAATGGATAGGAAGGAAAAGTCCATCTATATTTTCATCATAAGAAATTTCACAGAACAAAGTTTTTGGAAATAGACAAAATAAAAAGTTAATTTTAATTATATTTACAATGTTCAGACATTTATATATATTTAGACTTACTTGAATAAAAAATATAAGGTTTTTAAAAAAAGAATCTAACCAACATTCTGCATGCTCCTCTATGCCCTCTGCATAATTTTTTTAAAAATTTAGTTTGAAGAATAAGAAGCTATTAGTATCTAATAATTAATCCTACATATATAATGATTTTTTTCATGGACTCACATTTTATCAACATGATACACAAATTACAGTTGACCTTTGAACAACATGGGTTTGAACTTCACAGGTCCACTTATATATGGATTTTTTTCCAATAAACATATTGGACATTTTTTGTGGGGATTTTCGATGACAATTTTAAAAACTTGCAGATGAACCACATAGCCTAGAAACACTGAAAAAATTAAGAAAAAGTTAGGTATGTTATGAATGCATGAAATATCTGTAGGTACCAGTCTATTTTATCATTTACTGCTATAAAGCATACACAAACCTATTACAAAAAGTTAAAATTTAGCAAAACTTACACACGCAAACACTGACAGACTGTACATGGTGCCATTTTCAGTCAAGAGAAATGTAAACACACATAAAGATGCAGTATTAAATTGTAACTGCACAAAATTAACTGCAGTACATACTGCACTAATGTAATAATTTCATAACCACCTCCGGTTGCTCTTGCAGTGAGCTCAAGTGTTGCTAGTATCGGCTTAAAATGCCAGGTGATGCCAGTCATCGTGTGAGCAGTTCATCTCTCCAGTAAACTGCATGTTGCAGTAAAAAGGGATCTCTTGCGGTTCTCTCATATTTTTCATCATGTTTAGTACAATACTGTAAACCCTGAATAACACCATGGGACCCATATGAAGTCGCACTAGTGATGCTGGAAGTGCTCCTAAGAAGCAGAGAAGGGTTATGACATTACAAGAAAAACCTGAATTGCTTGATGTGTACCACAGATTGAGATCTGCAGCTGCAGTTGTCCACCATTTCAAGATAAATAAATACAGGAAGGATCATTGTAAAAAAAAGAGAAAAAATATTTGTGAAGCTGTCACTGCAGCTACGCCAGCCGGCATGAAAATGTTGCACTTTTTGTGAAATACCTTTTTTATCTCGTGCAGCTTGCTATAATAAAGGCATACCTATAGACATTAATATGATTTGAGAAAAAGCAAAGTCATTATATGACAACTTAAAGCAAGAAGAATGTGAAGGATCTATGCTGGAGAATTTAATGCCAACAAAGGATGGTTTGATAATTTTAGAAAGAGGTTTAACAGCAGAAGCAGCTTCAGCTCATCAAGAGGGAGCTGACAAGTTCCCATGCCATTAAGAAAATCATTGAGGAGAACAAATATGTGCCTGAACATGTTTTTAATGCAGACCAAAATGCCCTACTTAGGAAAAAATGTCACAAGGGACATTTATTAATAAGGAGGAGAAGTGAGCACAAGGGTTTAAGTCTGGACAGGATAGACTAATTTTACTGTTTTGTGCAAATGCAGTCAGGTCTATGATCAGGACTGCCCTTATCTATCTGCTGCTACACCCCAAGCCTTGAAGGGAAAAGATAAACACCAGCTGCCAGTCTTCTGGTTGTACAACAAGAAGGACTGGACAATGAGACCCCTTTTTCCAGTTTGGATCCACTGATGCTTTGTCCCTGAAGTCAGGAAATACTTTGCCAGTAGGAGACTGCCTTTTACAGTTTTTTTGATATTGGGCAATGCGTCTGGCCACCTAGAACTCCATGAATTCAACACTGAAAGCATTGAAGTGGTCCACTTGTCCCCAAACACAACATCTCTAATTCAGCCTCTAGAACAGGGGATCATTAAGACCTTTAAGGCTCAGTACATATAGTAGTCTATGGAAAAGATTGTCAACACTATGGAAAAAAAAAACCCAATAGAGAGAACATCATGAAAGTCTGAGGGATTACACTATTGAAGATGCCATCATTGTTCTAGAAAAAGCTGTGAAAGCCATCAAGTCCGAATCAATAGATTGCTGTTGTAGAAAATTTTGTCTGCATGTTGTGCATGACTTCACAGGATCTATGACAGAGCCAATCAAGGAAATCATGAAAGAGATTTTGGATATTGCAAAAAAAAATTGGGAGCTGAAGGATTTCAAGATATGGATCTTGGAGAAATTCAAGAGCAAATAGACACAACACCAGAGGAATTAACAGAAGATGACTTGATGGAGGTCAGTGTTCTGAACCAGAGCCAGATGAGGAGGAAGAAGATGTAGAAGTGCCAGGAAACAAATTGACATTAGACAATCTGACAGAATGTTTCCAGTTATTCAAGACCGCTTTTGACTTCTTTTATGACATGGACGCTTCTATTATGCAGGCACTAAAACTAAAGCAAAGAGTGGAAGAAGAATTGGTACCTAGAGAAATATTTTTAGAGAAATAAAAAAGCAAACATGTCAGACAGAAATTACAATGTACTTCCATAAAGTTGCACCAAGTGTGCCTCCCTCTGCTGCCTCCCCTTCCACCTCCTCCACCAATTCCACCTCTGCCAGCCCTAAGAAAAGGAAGACCACCCCTCCTCAGCCCTCCTCAGCCCACTCAACGTGTAGACAATGAAGACGAAGACTTTTACGATGATCCACTTCCACTTAATGAATAGTAAATCATCATCATGACATACAGTTTAACTGTATGAAAAGTTTTTGTCATCAACATCATCATTGCCTAAGTATTTATCATGTAGACATTGTAAGCAAGACTTTATTAAAGTGGATAGCCTATTCTTACATAGGCATAAGGTGAGTGATATCTATTTATTTATTTACTTGCTTATAATACTAAAATGCATATTTATTTAAAGAAAAAGATTCTAAACATCAAGGCTTCTCTGTTCCTAGCAGAAAAAAACATGGCCAAACAGAGATGAAAAGTAGAATCAAAACTAATTACCTGAAATTAACAATAAGCCAATTTACATTTCATTTAAGAGAAGCAAACATATAGGTCAGATAATAATTTCAAAGTCTAGTTTACAAAGAGAAAAACAAATCTGGAACCCAAACTCAAATGAGTTGGAAATAAAAAGCAAAGCAATAAAAAGAAATAAACATGTACAGAAGCTACAACGACCTCCCTCAGCCTATGAAATTCTGGAACTTTTCTTTCTCCCCAGCTTAATCTCACATCTGGGCCAGAGGCAGGTTGGACACCTCAGGGATTGTCACTTCCCCAGATGGCACCAAATTCGTAAGTCACAAACTCCAGGAGTAAAGACAAAAGTTCTCCCTGCATCTCCAACATGGACTTTAAAACAAAACAAAAGCGTTTGCTTGAGAATATCTTCATATTCATTAGCTTGAACCATGTGAAATAGTAGTTTTTATAGGCAAAAAATCAGTGCATATTGGCAATTTCAAGGGATTAAACCTAATACATTATGATTTTGATTACAGAAATATTAAGATGTTAAACATATGCAGCTAAATATAAAACTAGGTATATTTCTACTTCTTTTTTTTATAAATTTTATTTATTTATTTATTTATTTATTTATGGCTGTGTTGGGTCTTCGTTTCTGTGCGAGGGCTTTCTCCGGCTGCGGCAAGCGGTGGCCACTCTTCATCGCGGTGCGCGGGCCTCTCACTGTCACGGCCTCTCTTGTTGCGGAGCACAGGCTCCAGACGCGCAGGCTCAGCAGTTGTGGCCCACGGGCCCAGTCGCTCCGCGGCACGTGGGATCCTCCCAGACCAGGGCTCGAACCCATGTCCCCTGCATTGGCAGGCAGACTCTCAACCACTGCGCCACCAGGGAAGCCCTCTACTTCTTTAGTTAAACCAAAGATAGTTTCCTTTGGTCACTAATTCTTTTTTAGTTTGTTTTTGAATTTTATTTATTTATTTTTTATACAGCAGGTTCTTACTACTTATCTATATTATACACATTAGTGTATATATGTCAATCCCAACCTCCCAGTTCATCCCACTACCCCGCTTTCCTTCCTTGGTGTCCATACATCTGTTCTCTACATCTGTGTCTCTATTTCTGCCTTTCAAACTGGTTCATCTGTACCATTTTTCTAGATTCCACATATATGCGTTAATATACGATATTTGGTTTTCTCTTTCTGACTTACTTCACTCTGTATGACAGTCTCTAGGTCCATCCACATCACTACAAATGACCCAGTTTCGTTCCTATTTACGGCTGAGTAATATTCCATTGTATATATGTACCACATCTTCTTTATCCATTCGTCTCTCGATGGGCATTTAGGTCGCTTCCATGACCTGGTTATTGTAAATAGTGCTGCAGCGAACATTGGGGTGCATGTGTCTTTTTGAATTATGGTTTTCCTCGGAGAATTTGCCCAGTAGTGGGATTACTGGGTCATATGGTAATTCTATTTTTAGTTTTTTAAAGAACCACCATATTGTTCCCAATAATGGCTGTATCAGTTTACATTCCCACCAAAGGTGCAAGAGGGTTCCCTTTTCACCACACCCTCTCAAGCATTTGTTGTTTGTAGATTTTTTGATGATGGCCATTCTAACTGGTGTGAGGTGATACCTCATTGTGCTTTTGATTTGCATTTCTTTAATAATTAGTGAAGTTGAGCAGCTTTTCATATGCCTCTTGGCCATCTGTATGTCTTCTTTGGAGAAATGCCTATTTAGGTCTTCTCTCCATTATTGGATTGGGTTTTTTTTTTTAATATTGAGCTCCATGTGCTGTTTATATATTTTGGAAATTAATCCTTTGTCTGTTGATTCATTTGCAAATATTTTCTCTGATTCTGAGGGTTGTCTTTTCATCTTATTTATAGTTTCCTTTGTTGTGCAAAAGCTTTTAAGTTTCATTAGGTCTCATTTGTTTATTTTTGTTTTTATTTCCATTACTCTAGGAGATGGGTCAAAAAAGATCTTGCTGTGGTTTATGTCAAAGAGTGTTCTTCCTATGTTTTCCTCTAAGAGTTTTATAGTGTCTGGTCTTAGATTTAGGTCTTTAATCCATTTTGAGTTTATTTTTGTGTATGGTGTTAGGGAGTGTTCTAATTTCATTCTTTTACATGTAGCTGTCCAGTTTTCCCAGCACCACTTATTGAAAAGACTGTCTTTTCTCCATTGTATATCTTTGCCTCCCTTGTCATAGATTAGTTGACCATAGGTGCATGGGTTTATCTCTGGGCTTTCTATCCTGTGCCATTGATCTATATTTCTGTTTTTGTGCCAGTCCCATACTGTCTTGATTACTGTAGCTTTGTAGTATAGTCTGAGGACAGGCAGTCTGATTCCTCCAGCTCCGTTTTTTTTCCCTCAAGACTGCTTTGGCTATTCGGGGTCTTTCTTGTCTCTATAAAAATTTGAAGATTTTTGTTCTAGTTCTGTAAAAACTGCCATTGGTAATTTGATAGGGATTGCATTGAATCTGTAGATTGATTTGGGTAGTATAGTCATTTTCAAAATATTGATTCTTCCAATCCAAGAACATGGTATATCTCTCCATCTGTTTGTGTCATCTTTGATTTCTTTCATCAGTGTCTTATAATTTTCTGCATACAGGTCTTTTGTCTCCTTAGGTAGGTTTATTCCTAGGTATTTTATTCTTTTTGTTGCAGTGGTGAATGGGATTGTTTCCTTAGTTTCTCTTTCAGATTTTTCGTTGTTAGTGTAAAGGAATGCAAGAGATTTCTGTGCATTTTGTATCCTGCAATTTTACCAAATTCATTGATTAGCTCTTGCAGTTCTCTGGTGGCATTTTTAGGATTATCTATGTATAGTTTCATGTCATCTGCAAACAGTGACAGTTTTACTTCTTCTTTTCCAATTTGTACTCCTTTTATTTCTTTTTCTTCCCTGATTGCTGTGGCTAGGACTTCCAAAACTATGTTGAATAATAGTGGTCAGAGTGGACATCCTTGTCTTGTTCCTGATCTTAGAGGAAATGCTTTCAGTTTTTCACCATTGAGAAGGATGTTGGCTGTGGGTCATACATGGCGTTTATTATGTTGAGGTAGGTTCCCTCTATGCTCACTTTCTGGAGAGTTTTTATCCTAAATCAGTGTTGAATTTTGTTGAAACCTTTTTCTGCATCTATTGAGATGATCATATGGTGTTTCTTCTTCAATTTGTTAATATGGTGTATCACATTGATTGATTTGCGTATATTGAAGAATCCTTGCATCCCTGGGATAAATCCCACTTGATCATGGTGTATGATCCTTTTAATGTGTTGTTGGATTCTGCTTGCTAGTATTTTGTTGAGGATTTTTGCATCTATATTCATCAGTGATATTGGTCTGTAATTTTCTTTTTTTGTAGTATCTTTGTCTGGTTTTGGTATCAGGGTGATGGTGGCCTCATAGAATGAGTTTGGGAGTGTTCCTTCCTCTGAAATCTTTTGGAAGAGTTTGAGAAGGATGGGTGTTAGCTCCTCTCTAAATGTTTGACAGAATTCACCTCTGAAGCCATCTGGTCCTGGACTTTTGTTTGTTGGAAGATTTTTAATCACAGTTTCAATTTCATTACTTGTGATTGGTCTGTTCATATTTTCTATTTCTTCCTGGTTCAGTCTTGGAAGGTTATACCTTTCTAAGAATTTGTCTATTTCTTCCAGGTTGTCCACTTTATTGGCATAGAGTTGCTTGTAGCAGTCTCTTATGATGCTTTGTATTTCTGCGGTGTCCGTTGTAACTTCTCCTTTTTCATTTCTAATTTTATTGATTTGAGTCCTCTCCCTCTTTTTCTTGATGAGTCTGGCTAATGGTTTATCAATTTTATTTATCTTCTCAAAGAACCAGCTTTTAGTTTTATTGATCTTTGCTATTGTTTTCTTTGTTTCTATTTCATTTATTTCTGCTCTGATCTTTATGATTTCTTTCTTTCTACTAACTTTGGGTTTTGTTTGTTCTTCTCTTTCTAGTTCCTTTAGGTGTAAGTGTAGATTGTTTATTTGAGATTTTTCTTATTTCTTGAGGTAGGATTGTATTGCTATACGCTTCCCTCTTAGAACTGCTTTTGCTGCATCCCATAGGTTTTGGATCATTGTGTTTTCATTATCATTTTTCTCTAGGTATTTTTTGATTTTCTCTTTGATTTCTTCAGTGACCTCTTGGTTATTTAGTAACGTATTGTTTAGCCTCCATGTGTTTGTGTTTTTTACGTTTTCTTCCCTGTAACTGATTTCTAATCTCATAGCATTGTGGTTGGAATGGATGCTTGATATGATTTCAATTTTCTTAAATTTACTGTGGCTTGATTTGTGACCCAAGATGTGATCTATCCTGGAGAATGTTCCATGTGTGTTTGAGAAGAAAGTGTAATCTGCTGTTTTTGGATGGAATGTCCTATAAATACCTATTAAGTCTATCTGGTCTATTGTGTCATTTAAAGCTTCTGTTTCCTTATTAATTTTCTGTCTGGATGATCTGTCCATTGGTGTAAGTGAGGTGTTAAAGTCCCCTACTATTATTGTGTTACTGTTGATTTCCTCTTTTATAGCTGTTAGCATTTGCCTTATGTATTGAGGTGCTCCTATGTTGGATGCATATATATTTATAATTGTTATATCTTCTTCTTGGATTGATCCCTTGATCATTATGTAGCGTCCTTCCTTGTCTCTTGTAACATTCTTTATTTTAAAGTCTATTTTATCTGATATGAGGATTGCTACTCCAGCTTTCTTTTGATTTCCATTTGCATGGAATATCTTTTTCCATCCCCTCACTTTCAGTCTGTATTCATCCCTAGGTCTGAAGTGGGTCTCTTGTAGACAGCATATAGATGGGTCTTGTTTTTGTATCCATTCAGCAAGTCTGTGTCTTTTGGTTGGAGCATTTAATCCATTCACATTTAAATAATTATCGATATGTATGTTCCTATCACCATTTTCTTAATTGTGTTGGGTTTGTTTTTGTAGGTCCTTTTCTTCTCATATTTCCCACTTAGAGAAGTTCCTTTAGCATTTGTTGTAGAGCTGGTTTGGTGGTGCTGAATTCTCTTAGCTTTTGCTTGTCTGTAAAGCTTTTGATTTCTCCATCAGATCTGAATGAGATCCTTGCCGGGCACAGTAATCTTGGTTGTATGTTCTTCCCTTTCATCACTGTAAATATAGCATGCCACTCCCTTCTGGCTTGTAGAGCTTCTGCTGAGAAATGACCTGTTAACCTTATGGGAGTTCCCTTGTATGTTATTTGTCATTTTTCCCTTGTTGCTTTTAATAATTTTTCTTTGTCTTTAATTTTTGTAATTAAATTTTGTAATTGTGTAATCAAACACAATTTGATTACTATGTGTCTTGGCATGTTTCTCCTTGGGTTTATCCTGCCTGGGACTCTCTGCATTTCCTGGACTTGGATGGCTATTTCCTTTCCCATGTTAGGGAAGTTTTCGATTATAATCTCTTCAAATATTTTCTCGGGTCCTTTCTCTCTCTCTTCTCCCTCTGGGACCCCTATATTGAGAATGTTGTTGTGTTTAATGTTGTCCCCAAGGTCTCTTAGTCTGTCTTCATTTCGTTTCATTCTTTTTTCTTTATTCTGTTCTGCAGCAGTGAATTCCACCATTCTGTCTTCCAGGTCACTTAACCATGCTTCTATTGATTCCTTCTAGTGTATTTTTCATTTCAGTTATTGTGTTGTTCATCTATGTTTGTTTGTTATTTAATTCTTCTGGGTTTTTGTTCTTTAATTCTTCTAGGTCTTTGTTAAACATTTCTTAGATCCTCTCGATCTCTGCCTCCATTCTTTTTCCAAGGTCCTGGATCATCTTCACTATCATTATTCTGAATTCTTTTTCTGGAAGGTCGTCTATCACCACTTCATTTAGTTGTTTTTCTGGGGTTTTATCTTGTTCCTTCATCTGGTACATAGTCCTCTGCCTTTTTCATTTTGTTTATCTCTCTGTGTATGTGGTTTTCATTCCACAGGCTGCAGGATATTAGTTCTTGCTTCTGTTGTCTGCCCTCTGGTGGGTGAGGCTATCTAAGAGGCCTGTGCAAGCTTCCTGATGGGAGGGACTGGTGGTGGGTAGAGCTGGGTGTTGCTTGGTGGGCAGTGCTCAGTAAAACTTTAATCCACTTGTCTGGTGATGGGTGGGGCTGAGTTCCCTCCTTGTTTGTTGTTTGGACTGAGGAGACCTAGCCCTGGAGCCTAGAGGCTCTTTGGTGGGGCTAATGGCGGACTCTGGGAGGGCTCACAGGGAGGGCTCATGCCAAGGAGTACTTCCCAGAACTTCTGCTTCCAGTGTCCTTGTCCCCGTGGTTAGCTACAGCCATCCCCCATCTCTGTTGGAGAACTTCCAACACTAGTAGGTAGGTCTGGTTCAGTCTCCTACGGGGTCACTGCTCCTTCCCCCTGGGTCCTGATGCACACACTACTTTGTGTGTGCCCTCCAAGAGTGGAGTCTCTGTTTCCCCCAGTCCTGTCAAAGTCCTGTAATCAAATCCCACTAGCCTTCAAAGTCTGATTCTCTGGGAATTCCTCCTCCCATTGCTGGACCCCCAGGTTGGGAAGCCTAACGTGGGTTCAGAACCTTCACTCCAGCGGGTGGACTTCTGTGGTATAATTGTTCTCCAGTTTGTGAGTCACCCACCCAGTGCTTATGGGATTTGATTGTATTGTGATTGCGCCCCACATACCATCTCATTGCAGCTTGAGGGGGTATCTTTTTGGTGAGTTCCAGTGTCTTCCTGCCGATGATTGTTCAGCAGTTAATTGTGATTCTGGTGTTCTCGCAAGAGGGAGTGAGTGCACGTCCTTCTACTCCGCCATCTTGAACCAATCTCCTCACTAATTCTTCTGATGCAAGGTGTGGACTCAAGTTCAGGAGCCAAAAGGTCCAGGTCTGGGCTGTTTTTCCACCTCACACTTGTTCTGCTCTCTTGGTCAGTCATCTTGTTTTGAATTGTCATGTGAAACATCTGCTGTGACTCTGCTCACTCTGGTTTAGTGGTTTTAACTCCTGGAGCTTCATTGGTTTTATTTGTATACTTTGTCCACTGGTTCTAGTTTCCAAATTAGTATTGTTGTTATTATTATGGCTGTTCTCCCACATAGCACATCTTTCTCTTTCTCTCACCTGCACATTTCAGTTTTCCTCTCATACTGCCATCATCCTAGAAACACTGCCTGAGTGCATCTTCTCTTTCTGCACGTTTTAAGGTGAGTGATATTTATTATAAAATTAATAATGTCTTAGTATTCTTACTCTTTTAAAACTTTGCTTTCCAAGAATTACATTACTGTATAGTATGCCTCTCTCTCGTAATTGGAGAAACTGCTTATCAGCCTATCATCAAAGGTAAGTGGTTTTAAAAAAAAGTGACAATATTTCCAATACTGTATTATGATTATGACTAATACTGTATGCCATAAATTTTTTTTAATTAATTTATTTATTTTGGCTGTGTTGGGTCTTCATTGCTGCAAGTGGGCTTTCTCTAGTTGCGGTGACGGGGGGCTACTCTTCGTTGTGGTGCACCGGTCTCTCTTGTTGCAAAGCATGGGCTCTAGGCATGCGGGCTTCAGTAGTTGTGGCAATGTGGGCTCAGTAGTTGTGGCTCGCAGGCTCTAGAGCGCAGCCTCAGTAGTTGTGGCACACAGGTTTAGTTGCTCCGCGGCATGTGGGATCTTCGCAGACCAGGGTTCAAACCCATGTTCCCTGCATTGGCAGGCGGATTCTTAACCACTGTGCCACCAGGGAAATCCCTGCCATAAAATTTTTATAACGATTCATTTATTAGTGTATAGGCTAGGCTACTGTGAAGCAATTGTATCAGTTATACTGGCTACCGTAAAGCAATCATATTGCTTCTTCTTTATCAATGCATGAATCTATAACTGTAAATAAAAGTGAATTTCTTTTTCACATTATCTTTTAATTTTTGATATCTAGTGTTAGTAATACATATAACATCTACGGTATCATATAAGACAATATTGATGTAGATATTGACAGACTATCTTGAAAACAGACAACACAAACTTATGATATCACTAAATACAGTAGAGTACTATAAATATATTTTGTCTTCCTTATAATTTTCTTAACATTTTCTTTTCTCTAGCTTAGTTTATTGCAAGAATACAGTATATTATACCTATTAACACACAAAATATATGTCAATTGACTATGTTATCGGCAAGGATTTCAGTCAACAGCATGCTATTAGTAGTAAGTTTGGGGGGAGTCAAAAATTATACATGGATCTTTGACTGTGTGGGGGTTGGCACACTTAGCCCCTGTGTTGTTCAAGGGTCAACTGTAAATATTTGTTCAACAATATATGCATATTCATAACATACTCATTGTTTCCTATTCTCCAGAGAACAGAAAATAATAACATAAAAGATGCTATCCTACAAAAATACTCATTTAAAAAAATCATTTAAAATACTTTAAAGTTATGAGAGTTTATTTTAATCTTCAGTCATCCTAAGTGTTCCTGTAATTCTGGATCAACATGGTTTAATAGAAATATAATGTGAGCCACAAATGTAAATTTAATTTTTTAGTATCCCTTTTTTAAAAGTTCGAAAGAAATAAGTAAAAAATAGTTTCAATAATATATTTTTGTTAATTCAATATATCCAAAATAATCTCATTTCAAAATTTAATAAATATTAAAAATTTTATCACTGAGATAGTTTACATTCCTTTTTTTTCATGGTAACTCTAACATTGGTTATGTATTTTGCACCATTAGCATATTTCAATTCAGACTGGCTCATTGCAAGTGTCAATAGCCACATGTGGCTAGTGGCTACCATACTGGACAGCCCTAGATGGGTCAGGTCATTATGCATTATACAAGTTATAAATAGGTTTTACGAATTAAAAGTTTCAGAAAGTGCCAATATTACCTTAAAAATAAACTGCACCTGTAGTACATACCTTGTTATAATGTATAGAATTCTTAAGGCCTACCTAAGTTGATTATACCTAAGGCAAATGGATAGAAGTCACTTAGAAATCAACAAAGCATATGCAAGCATAAACCAACAATACAAAAATTGCCTACTATTTGGTGCCACACTTTGAATCATACATTCAAGCCATAATTTTTTTTTATCCTGCCCACTTCAGAAAAAACATAGTGCTCATGGAAAAAGAAAAGAAGTTCTTTGAAAATGCTTTAAATTGTTCAAAAAGAAGAAGTTCCTTTAAGAAAGTCTATTTTAAAAGCAACCAAAGTTGGCAAACTTTTGCTGTAAGGGGCCCTATAGTAAATACTTTAGGCTTTGTGGGCCATACAATCTCTGGCACAACTACTCAACTCTGCTATTGTAGCGAGAAAGAAACCATAGATACTATGTAAACAAATGGATGTACCTGTGTTCCAATAAAACTATTTACAAAAACAGATGGTGGGGTCATAGTTTGCAACCCTTGTTCTAGACTACTTTCCTTGCAAATAAAAGAAAGCCAGCTCAAATCTGTTGGATATTTATTGGCAACAACAGCAAAAAATATTAGTCTAAGTGTTCAAAAGATGTTATGAGGTACCCATTCCTCATTTCTTCGCCATCAGCATCTCCAGATTTAAATGCCTTTACTGCTTGAAATCTCAGAAGGAGAGAGGAAAAACTCTGTCTCCTCTAGCAACTATATCAGTCCCTGAAAAGATACTGGGGCTTTGCTTAAGCCATTTTCCCATCCTTGGATCAACTGATGTTGCCAGTGAAAGGAGGCCTCTTAGCGCTCAGCATACCTCACATGCCCACTCCTATAAAGGCAAAAGGAGTGAGGAAAGAGACATTTGATTGCTAGCCTTGCTGGATGTAAGAAAATCTGGTAATAAATGGGGAAAAAAGGAGTAATTTATGAGGAAAAAAAAAAGGCAAGAAATGCAGAGCAGAGACAAATTAAAGCAATTCACCAACAGTATCATATCTCAGGACATTATCACGACTGAACCATTAACTCCATTGAACAAAGGCATACTAAAACGAGGACTTTTTTATTTGAGAGCATTGTACACTGGGGTGGGATAGGAGACAAAACCAGACTGTAGGTATAATGATAGCCTCATGATGAGCAAAAGATGATATGTACAGACTATACCAATAGACATCTAGTGGTCCTTACTGGAGGAAAATCACCAAAGAGTGGGGATTTCTAATAAGCAGGTCAAGCACTAAGTCATATGATCTGGATCAATGGACTGTATCCTGACAAATGTCCCTGGGAATTGCAAGGAAGGGACTCTGGTCTTATAGTATTTGAGTTACCATTCAGTTTTCTAAAACATGATTGCAGATATCAGAGATGGAAAGAAGGATGGATATTGGGTTTTCAGAATAAAAAGTACAAGAATCTGAATTGGTGCTGAGGGCAAGTATTAATCCCATGCTAGCAATTAACACCTGACTCTTGGTCTGGAGTTCCATCAACTCTCCTACCTAAGGTCAAGATTTTCCTAGAACATGAGGCAAGGCTGAGCCTGAAACTATTAGTTCCTAAGCCTGGAAAGAAGACGCAGAAGTTGAGAGTAATGTAGAGTCTTGAGAATAGAGGGCCTTTTTAAAGATTATAAGGAAAGTTTCTGTACTCTGAATTGGATTTTTTAATTTTTGCTTTCATTTTTTATTATGATTTGAGTTCAACAGACAATGAATGATAATGTTAGAGTATGATTTGAGAAATTTGATACAATCTTGAAGCTCATCATTAAAAGTAATATTTAAACAATCTCTGGCACAACTATTGTTTCTCATGGTATATTTTCAGGTTGTACCCTAATACAAAATAAAAACAGAAACTATTTTTTATGGTACAAAACTAAAGAAAATAAGGCTTCAGCATCATAGAAAATAGTTTTCATTTTAACCATATTACTTAGGGTAAAAGCTGAATTGCTCTAACAAAGAGACCCCAAAATATTATGGCTTAAATATGCAGAAATTTATTTTTCTCTAAAATGACAACCCAGAGTAGGGTGGTCCGGTGGTCTGGTCACCTAGTTATGTAGGTTCCCAGGCTGTCAGGGAAGTTCAGCCAACTTCAACACGAGTTTTCATCTCTGGGTTCAAGACTGCTCAGTTGTCACCATTTCTCAGTTAGTGGGAAGCAGGAAAGACAAAGGAAATGAAGAGGAAGCAGTATCCTAATAAGGAAGTAGCAAGGAAGTATCACATATTTTGTTCAGTCACACCTTATTGGTAAGAACTTAGTGGTATGACCATACCAACCTGGGTAGCTATGAAGAGCTATGCAGCGGGTTGTTCTATTAAGTAAGAGAGGTTGCATATTGGAGCTTGATTTTTTACCAGCTATCATACATGCCTTTAACAAGCATTTAATAAGTGCTTAATGGGGTCAATTACCATTCAAAACAGCAAATATGATTTAAAAAAATAGAATACAGTTACTGCTCTTGAGAAACACACAGTATAGCGGAGATGATGTCCATGGAAACAATTTTCGCAGAGTAACTGTATTATTTTGGAGTGTGTTATGAGGTTTCTTGAGCACAGAGAAAAAAAACCACTATTGTCCACAAAAGAAAGTCAAGAAAATGTTCATAGCAGAGGTAGCATTTGAGCTAAATATTTTTAAATGATTAAGAATTCACAAGGTAGGGACTTTCCTGGTGACGCAGTGGTTAAGACTTGTACTCCCAGTGCAGGGGGCCTGGGTTCGACCCCTGGTCAGGGAACCAGATCCCACATGCATGCCGCAACCAAGAGTTCGCATGCCACACTAAGGAGCTGGCAAGCCGTAACTAAGGTGTCCACCTGCCGCAACTAAGACCATGCACAACCAAATAAATAAGTAAATAAAAATAAATATTAAAAAAAAAATCACAGTGTTTAAAAAAAAGGAGTTCACAAGGTAAAGTGAAAAAGGGTGCTTTGGTGAGTAAAGGCTTGGCAGAATGTAGTGGCCTTGGGGAATGGCAAGTAGTCTCATATGACTAGATCTATTCAAAGCGTGTGTGTGTGTGTGTGTGTGTGTGTGTGTACATGCACATGCATACACATGGATATACATTCGTATTAGGACAGAGAAGTGAAGTGAGAGTGTGAGGAATGAGAGGAGATGAGTCAAGCAAAGTGCACAGGGACAAGATTGCAAATGACTCTGGAAGGAGTTTGTACTTGATTACGAAGCCATGAAGGATTTTTAAGCAGGGAAGTGATGTGGTAGATTGGAATACTAGAAATTTCATTTAGGTTGAAGTCTCCTCTTATGAGGGCTACAAGGGAAGAAGCATCCTTCATTTTTATTTAATTCAACAAACATTAATTGAACACTGTCTTTGTGCCAGACCTATTCCCTGTCCTCCCAGAAAAAGCCAATTTTCAGTGAAATCGAAAGAGGAATCAACTTTGTTGCCTGGAGACAGTTCCCATTTCGATAAGTTCTCTCTTAGGACATACTTTAGTTCCTAAAGGATAGAAAAGGTGAGTAAAATATAGTTTTTCATTTACATTGGCCTCCAGTTTCATCCTCAGCCCCATTGAGTTCATACAGCAGGTTCCTCAGACTTTCACGCATAAAAAACAAAACAAAAAAAACCTTCCAGCAAGTCTACCCCACTAGGCTTCAGACATGACTGGATTGCAGGAGTGAGCAAAATTTAGAGGGAATCAGTAAAACATCATATCTCTTCAGGCAGTTGGCCCATCTCCCACAAGAAGAGCCCTGAATTTCATAGGTGGATCTCTCTTTTTTTTTTTTAATATGTGACCACAGAGTAAATGATAACATCAGGTACCAGAAAATTATCACCCTAATTACTTAAGATGAGAACCAGCTTCACAGCTTTATACAATCATCTCAATTTCTCATCACTCTTTATGGGAGAAAAGAATTTTTGAGTTGGGAATTTTGTCACTGTACATTTGTATCTGGCTAGATATATTCCAAACTATTTATTGATATCTGATGTGTCAAATCTTCATTTTACTTCCCAAAGAGCTCAGTCAATTCATTAAAAATTATTACAGCAATAAAGCTATTACAATACAAGGAAATGTGAAAAATTCTAGAAATATTTTCCAGATATTAATGTATTTATTTTCACCAGCAGATGGCATTATTTAGTTATTTTTAAGTTAAAAAAAAACTAACATAATACCAGCAGCAAAGTATTCAAAATAGTTTAATATATATATGAGTGAATAATCTTAAACAAAAGAATCATCAAAGAAATGGGTTATGTTTTTCCTTTGTTCCAGCACCATCCATCTCTACAAGATGTTGCTTCTTTTGAAATCAGCTGAATATTTCAAAATATTGAAACACACTGGGGCGGGGGGGGGGGGCACTAACAGAGGAGAATCAGGCCACAAGTGCTCATGTTTGAAAACAGATGGTTTGAAAATGAATAAAGGTAATCAATAATAATGATGTCTTGACTGCATGGAGCAGCTGTCCTCCTCAGAGCTCAAAGATCTCCTTTCATTATCTGGTTTATCCTCCCTATGTCTAATTATGACGTCAAGAATGGAATGGACACACCCATTGGTTTTGTTTTGTTTTTGTTTGGGGGGACTATAGACAGTAATAATCTCTCCTGATACAATAAATTTTCATTCATGGTTACAACTGCAACATATGTAAATACACCGTAGGTTGCTTTAAATAATGGAACAAAAATATTAAAATCACACATTTGTAGAATTGTTTGAGCTGGTGGGGAAGGAAGGTAGAGGAACTTGGAAATATTTGTTATGGAAATTCAGACCCAAGAATAGTTCCCTGTGTATGAGATAGTTTTTAAAATGTGTACTGAGATTGAGATGACTTATTCATATAGGATCCAAACCAGGATACAAGGTATCTGATTACTACATTAGAGAATATTGTGGGGTTTTTTCCCCACTGAAACTATGCCGCCTTCTTCCTAGACTCCTGAGTCTTATGAATATTAAAGAGACTTAAAATACCCTTTTTTTTCTATGAAACTCTAGCACTTAAAATCATAATTTGCTAACATGTTAATCTAAAGAGAGTTCTACTTCTTTAAACCTGTTTACTGAGAAACTGTAATCTGATAAGAATATTCCAGCTTGGGAAGTAGACATTTTTTAAAATAAGTTTTAAAATGTGAGCACTCTAGAAGAAATTAGCTTAACATTTGTGTTCCATACTTATATTAGAATACCTCAAAAGCAGAAACTATGAGAGTTAGGAGCCTACCAGGAAATAGTGAATCAGATCTGAAAACCCTTTTTTAAAATTCTGGGCAGATCCTTTATCCATAATATCCTTCTCTTCCATTATCTAGTGGGCTGCTTCCAGCTTTTCACTCTAGCCCCATTTTCTCCTCCTCTCCCAAACCTGCTCATCAGGTATGTCTCCAGCTGATAAGAAAGAATCAAATTATTCTCTATGTGTTTTTTGCCTTTATTGGATAGAGATCATAAGATGCCACAAGGGGAAAGAAGATAAAAACTTTCAGAATCAATGTCCAAGAGAAGAGCCCTCTTCTCTTAGGCAAAGCCCTTGGTGAAGTTACTACCAGTTTACATGAGGATTTCTCTCAGTATTTTGAAATGTTATTATGATTTATTTTTCTAGTTCTACAGATCCTCTCCTGCAATGGAATTCCAAGAGAAACAACATTCCTCATAAGTCACTTTATCTATTACTTCCCTTTTACTCTGAAATAGCTGTAATTCCGAGTGCATTTCCACAGCTCGTAGATGGCATTATTGGCCTGGGTCTGACTGGTACTATGGAAACCTGAAGAGACACTAGCATCTTGAAATCAGTGCCAATTTGACAAGGAATCTCAAAGAAACCCAAATCATCTCAAGATCTGCTTCAGATCTGGGCTAGTTTCCAGGCTAGTTTCTGGTTTAAGGAATCTTTGGAATGACCTAGCAACAGTCCAGAACTTTCTTGTAAGTTCTTACTAATTCTGAGAGTCATGTTTGAACCCATTCTTCATTATTCATCTCTTGAGCAGTTGTGGACCCTACTTCTTCCATGCAACTCCCACAGCCTGCACATGAAATCATCAGTCATTCAAAAACTTTTTATTGAGTTTCACTATATTTCAGGCACTGTGCTTGATACATTAATAACAACAACAATAATGAATAAAACAGATCCTCAAGAAGCTTATATTCTAATGACTCTTGGGGAACTATCAGATAACAAGAGTCAGGTAAGAGAAGGGTCAAGTAACCTGAATATGAGGACAGGAGCCCAGTAGAGCTCCAGTCTATTCTCTTTTCTACGGCTCTTTTAACTTTATACTTCATATTCAGAGCCAACGCAGGCTAAAGGAAAGAGTGTGCCATCAGATGAACTCAAATCCCAGGATTTATACTTACCTTGGGTGACTGGGGCAAGTTATCTGATCTCTCAGCTTTCATTTCCTCATCAGAGTCATGGGGATAAACAATAGCTCCCTCACCCAGACGGCTGGGAGGATTAAATGAGATGATATCTGGAAAGCACTTAGCGCAATGACTGGCCTCTATTAGTTGTGCACTAAGAACACGACAGGTTTAGCATTTATTGAGCAGTTTTTTTTGGACCAGGATCATTGCCAGATTATTGCTCATATAGCATCTCATTATTTCTCCGCAGCAGCCTGAGGGTAAACCTTATTACTCCCATTTTATAAGGAGACTCAGAAAGGTAACTGGCCTAATTTTACACAACTAGCAAGTTGTGGGATTAGATTCAAAGTTATATCTTTTCATTTCAAGCCCAAAGTTTTTCCTTTATATGTTCTTGAGGAGCACACATTGTCTTGGAAGAGACATCTCCCAGAGTACTTTCACAAGGTACTCAGTTATTCAGTCCAGTTCTACAACCCATGGGTCAAGTCTGTGCTGCTAAAGCATGCCTTTGTCAGGTTCACGTAAGCAAGGGAGAAGTAGGCCTCCTCCCACAGGACAAGACAGAGAGATTTTATGCTTATCCCCACAGGGGACATGTTGCTGCAGTCTGCAGAATGAGAAGGGAAGAATTGAGCTGATTGTTCTTTGTACAGTAATGAGATGGGTGGATTCCCAAAGTTAATGGTACCCCAAATGTGATGGAACAATTGGCATAGCCAGATATATGGAAATGTTGCTCTGTGTCTGCTCCTTAGAACAAACCCTCAAAGGAGACAAAAGCTTCAGCATGAAAGGCAAGAAAGTAAGCAGTAAATGTCAGAAGCCTATCAAAGGTCTGAGAAACCTTGGAGATCAGTGCTTAGCTCTCCTTTATGAGCTGTTCTCTGAACTGAGGCCAGGGTTCTACCTGTGTTTGTCTTTGGAGTTGAGTCACATGATGAAAGGCAGATGTGTCTATTTAACATTAATGAACTCAGAGTCTGACACTTGTATTAGTAAATTTCTTGATTTAAGAGTATTGGAAGCAGAATATCTAGGTAGGTAAATTATTATTTGGATTTATTTCAGCACTGTAAACCACCATCCATCATTCATGTGCAAATAGCAAGCTGGTAGTGTTTTGGGTCCATTCACCATAATAGGACGGAGATTACTAATTGCTCCACTTTCTTTTCACTTTTACTCTGCATCCTACTTCCCAAGTCTTATCTACCATTGACAACATTTTTAATCCACGGGACAGGAAATTTGATTCTAAAGGCTGTGTAATACTTTGTACATATTTTAGCATTATATAACAACGTTCTTTGGAACTCTTTTTAACAAAGATTTAAATTTTTAAAATATTTTATATGCAAATGCTGTTTGAAATCAATGTCCTTTAACATTAGCAAATAAACAATGAGACATTCTGCTGTTCTTCATAATTTTAACTTTACTCCTAAATTTTTTTTACAGAATTTGAGGCATTGCTGATGAGTATGTGTGTATGCTTGTGTGTGTGTGTGTGTGTGTGTGTGTGTGTGTGTTTGTGTGTGTGTGTCTAACAAGGTTCATAAAGCATTAAATCCCCCAGTATTTCTAGGAAAGAAGATTGTGTCTTTAATATATGACCTTTGTTATTCCCAATTCACAGTTTCTGAAATGCTGTTCTCCAAACCAACTACTCTTTTTTTTTTTTTTTTTTTTTGGCTGCATTGGGTCTTCATCGCTGCACGTGGGCTTTCTTTAGTTACAGCAAGTGGGGGCTACTGTTCATTGCGGTACACGGGCTTCTCATTGCGGTGGCTTCTCTTGTTGTGGAGCACGGCCTCTAGGCACATGGGCTCAGTAGTTGTGGCACATGGGCTTAGTAACTCCGATGCATGTGGGTCTTCCCGGACCAGGAATTAAACCCGAGTCCCCTGCAATGGCAGGCGGATACTTAACCACTGCGCCACCAGGGAAGTCCCGAAACCAACTAGTCTTAATCCAGACTTTTTAGCTCAGTTGCATCCCCTGAACACTCATCCAAGACAGTCCACACACATTTTACTTTAGTCCTGCTTCTTCCAAACCAGCCCTTGAACTGACATAATTTTTCATTCCCGGTGCCATTTAAGAATCATAAAAGGACACATTCTCTGGGCTTCCCATTCTTGAAAGCATTAATGCCTTCCAAAAGTGCTGCTTTTTTCTATCACCTTCATAAATATCCGTCAATTACCTTAATACTGACAATGCTGCTTTCATATATAACTTTCATGAACTTCTCCCACCTTTCTAGATAACATGGTGCTTGGCTCACATTTTTCTTCCCAATCCATATCCTCTGCCATCATCCCAAGTAACATATGATGTATTCATGAATTGAGCCACCTGAACATCACAGTATTCTTGCTCTTCCTCACATCAGTGGTATACATTTACCTCTACCTCAGGACATTTGCACTTTAAGGGGAATCACATTGTCAAAAAGCACTACTCTATGATCAAGGTGTCTACTTCACTGCCTTTTTTCCAACAACAGCCTCTTTTCCAAACATCTCCTATTCCATCACCACTCACAGTACCTGATCTCCTCCCTCACTAGCCCAACAATCACTCAATTTCCTACACTTCACTCTGCCCTTGATGGCCTTTTGGCTTTACTCAATCTATTTTGGCTTTACTGAACCTATGGGTTAACTTTTTCAGAGATTAACTTTTCCACTTAAACTGTCCAACCATATGCTGGGATCTATGCACTGCAGAGAAAAAGTGATATGTAATCCCTGTCCATAAGCCATTTACAACTTAATATGGAAGGCAAGAAATTCATAGGTGGATGCTTATTCCTTCTTTGGGGAAATGACAATAACCTTTGTTATTTAGCTCATGTTGATGTTTAGCTCAGAGATGACACAGTCTTCATTACAGTCACCTAACTTCTTAATTTCAAACTGCATCTCCACATTTGTAAACACTTGTGCCTGAAGTAGAAGGACTAGAGAAAAATGGCCTCAGTTTGGTCTCTTTTCTTATATGGGATTTTATAAAATTTTCTGGCATCCATTCTAGAAAGTTATTCTTACTTTAATTATTTTGAGTCTTTAAATTTTGTGGTGAATTTTGAAATAATTAAGAACAGGTTAAAAACATGACGACTTGTGATGGTTAATTTTATGTGTCAACTTGGCTAAGCTATGGTGATCAGATGTTTGGTCAAACACCAGTCTAGACATTGCTGTTTAAGTAGTTTTTAGATGTGATTAACATTTAAATCAGTAGACTTTGAGTAAAGCAGATTATTTTCCATAATGTGGGTGAGCCTCATCTAATCAACAGAAGGCCTTAAGAGAAAAAACTGAGGTCTCCAAAGGAAGAAGGAATTCTGTCTGTAGACTGCACTCAGACTGGAGCTACAACATTAATTCTTTCCTGAGTCTCCAGCATTCTGGCCTGCCCTGCAGAACTGAAACTTGCCAGCCTCCACAATCATGTAAGCCAATTCTTTAAAATAAATATCATATATATACATATATATATATGTACATATATATATACACACACACACATCCTATTGGTTCTGTTTCTCAAGAGAACCCTGGCTAATGCATCACACTATATTGTATGAGTAAACGTACATGATAAAATAAACATCTTTGATGCCGAAATCTCTCTTGTTATGAAACGCTCAAGAAATATTCTGCTTCTTGATTTGATAACATATCAACAACATAATTCTCATTATTTAAATTCCACTAGGAATAAAAAGGCTAATTGCAGCATTAATAATCAAATATTTGGCAAAATTCAATCTGTTGCTTCCACTTAAATACACTGAATTTACTGCTGTTTCTTCTTGGGTAGCGGGATTATCAAGGTAAGTAGATAGCTTCAAATATTGCAGAAAGTAATTTAAATAAAAATACAACTCAAAACTTCACATCAAGCACTCACTTATACATTCATTCGCCAGTGAGTTACCAATACCTAGTTTTTTCAACACATTAAGGGGTTTCTGTTTTGTCTTCATGGGGAGAAGAGTATCAGAGAAGCATTAACATATAAAACAGAGAAGACATTTTCCACTCTGTAGTCAGTTCTAGTCACCTGAAGAATAAGAAAGACAAGGATTTGCTATCTTATAGGAAAACATGACTCTGGCTCAATATGTCATATCTTACCATAGGGATGACAAAGTGGTACACTGTTTTTTCTCTGCTATAGTGCAATGGAGATTTGATCATAGGAAACACTAAAAAATCATGTTAGTAAAATAAACTGTAATTGGAAACAGAACAGATTTTACCAAAGATAGAAGGGCAAGAAATTAAGCCACAGTAGGAGGATTCCTGGGAGTAAATTAAATGGGTTCAAGTCTGAAGTGCCTGATTACTTTCATAATGAGTTGTTTATAAAATTATCAGGGTCCTTATGGGTCAACTAGCTGTTGTTTTTGAGCATCTGAATAAGATTGAACAGATTTCAGAAGACAAAAAAGGTGATTCTATTTTAAAAAGGAAAAATTGCATAATTAGAGCAAAAAACTTATTAGCTTAGCTGAAAAGAATACTGAGAGGAAATCAAAGCCAAAATGATTTGCAAGATCCTTATAGAGAACAGGGCAATGGGTATTAACCTGCTTTTTTTTTAATAATAAATTTTAAAATAATAATCTAATCTATGCTAAGGTAACAGGCCTAATATGTTAGGGCAGAGCTACAGATTGTAATCTCTTACAAATTTACTTAAAAGATTCTGCATGGTGTTCTCCATAAATATAGGAAAATAAATTCCCACATGACAGCTATAGTACCTGCTAATTTTTCAAACCTAGCTGGAAAATGAGATCTACTCTTCTCCCACCAGTGAATTTCGTAGATAACAATAGGGAAGGAGATTGGGAAGGGACCCAAACGTCCATAGAGAGACATTAAGGCACAGTTACATGTGCAAAGTTGGTATTCAAACATCTTAAGTTTAAATCCTCATTTTGTTTCTTACAAGTAATGGAATCTTGGGCAATTTACACAATCTCCCCAAGATTCACTTTTCTTATCTGTGAAATGGGAATGATAATGGTGTCATTTAATGAAAAGTAAATGAGATTATAAAAGTAAAAGACGTGGGACTTCCCTGATGGCACAGTGGTTAAGAATCCACCTGCCAATGCAGGGGATATGGGTTCGATCCCTGGTCCAGGAAGATCCCACATGCCTTGGAGCAGCTAAGCCCGCGTGCTGCAACTACTGAGCCCACAGGCTGCAACTACTGAAGTCTGCGCGCCTAGAGCCCATGCTCCGCAACAAGAGAAGCCACCGCAATAATAAGCCCATGCACCGCAACGAAGAGCAGCCCCTGCTCGCCGCAACTAGAGAAAGCCCGTGCACAGTAACGAAGACCCAATGCAGCCACAAAAAAAAAAAAAGTAAAGGACTTGTCAGAGAGATTGTTTTTTACTAAGGAAAAATACAATAGGTGGGGCTGCATGAGTGTTTTTATACCTCAGAACTGAAGGTAAAATCAGATTTCATTTCTTCAACACCATGGAATGCTTATTATGTACAAGTGCTAAGGATACAAATATACATAAAACATAGTCCCTGCCTTCTATCTGTTCATTGGAAAGGACTGACAGGCATATATGTAAACAAAATAGTACAACAAAGTAAGATCAGAGACATAGAAATACATACAAACCTTGTTAGTGCACTGAGAATGAAGGTCTCAGAGTGGACTTGATAGAGGAAGTGGTGTTTGAGTGGTCGGTGTACAGGGTGACTAGGCTATTCAGGGCAAAAAGAATAGCATCAGTTCCCAGCCTGAGCCTATACACAACACCAAGACTTCACACCCTGACCTGATGCAGCTCCAGGCTCCAACCTGGTATTTAGAACCATGTGCAGCTTTTATGATAGCTCTCATTCACTACTCAGAGTTAAGCTGTGTCAGGTAATTGAGGTTGCTGGGAGTCTGCCTTTATTGCATTATATGGGTTAATAAATGGTTAGAGTATCTGAGGGAGCAGTTATCAGTACATCATTATCAACCCTGGAGGAGCGATCCAGTAATATTTCATTGTGACTGATACTGCATTCAAGCATCCTTGCATTTTTCTTTGACCTGGATTATAGAGACAATTATGCTTACTGAATCTAGAGATGAAAGAAATCCCAGAAGACTGAATTAGAACTTTTACAATCAGGATAAAATTTGACTAGTGATTACAATAAACTTGGTTAAGTAAGTTGGGGCAGGTACTAACATATGTGGGAAGAAAATTCAGATGGAGGAAAAAGAGAGTAGACGATTCTATGTTAAAAAATATAGTGGACAATCTAGATTGTCATACTGAGTGAAGTAAGTCAGACAGAGAAAGAAATATCATATGATATTGCTTATAAGTGTAATCTAAAAAAAAAGGTACAAATGAAATAGAGTCACAGATGGAGAAAACAAACATGGTTACGAAGGGGGAAAGGGGCAGAGGTAGGGATAAATTGGGAGATTGAGATTGACATATATATACTACTATATATAAAATAAATAACTAATAAAGACCTACTGTATAGCACAAGGAGCTCTACTCAGTACTCTGTAATGACCTATATGGGAAAAGATTCTAAAAAAGAGTGGATATATGTATATGTATAACTGATTAATTTTGCTGTACAGCAGAAGCTAACACAACATTGTAAATTAACTATACTCCAATAAAAATTAATTTTAAAAAATATAGTGGAAAATGTATTGGAGTCACAGTATGTAATAACTGTCCTATATGCTACAAAATTTTAAAAGATTTCTTGACCTTTGACCTTTGCAAAAAAATCACATTTCTAAAAGAACTTTAAAAACTGAAGGGTAATTAGAACAGTGCCATGAAAATATGTCATACATAGCTCAGTGCTCTTCAGCTTTTCCTGTCTTATTTCCCATAAACTACTCAAAGTATCCAGATCCTACCATAATAGAAATAGTAAACTCACTTCTTTTGGTTACTTTTATAAGTTTATAAGCATCCTGTTCATTAATGTCCTGTTATTTGTTACGAAAACCCAGTGACCTACTTAGACCAGTGCTTCTCAATCCATCTGTGGTGAAAGACTGATTTTTATTTGTAATCCATTGAAGAACGATGCTTTTATAAGATACTCTAAAAATAAATTATAAGGTAAACAAAAGTATAAAACCAGACATAAAAACAAGTCCAAGTTGTTTACTATTACATTCAACAGACATAAACTATTCTGTCAAATTGCTTATACAAGTTTCTAAATGCTTACTTTCAATTTCTTTACTTGTCTCATCATGAACCAGTTACAAACATTCCTCAATCAACACAGGTCCATGAACAACATCTGGCGTATCACTGGTGTACATATATCTCTTAACGAAAACCCCTGGTAGAGCAGAAGAGGCAGAGCAATATAATGATGTGGTGTTAAAAGCCCAGGACCGAAGATCAGGAACCTTGTATTCTATGCTAGCTCTTTTACTAACTGAAACTCTCTAGTCCTCCAACTTTCTCACCTGGAAAGTTATGAGATTAGTAAAAGATTTTAGCATTCCTGTCCAACTCTAAAACTTCATGTTTTTATGACTAAAGATTTTAAAGTGAAGACTTCTGTGAGAGAGTGGCATGGACATATATACACTACCAAATATAAAATAGATAGCTAGTGGGAAGCAGCCACATAGCACAGGGAGATCAGCTTGGTGCTTTGTGACCACCTAGAGGTGTGGGATAGGGAGGGTGGGAGGGAGACGCAAGAGGGAGGGGATATGGGGATATATGTATACATATAGCTGATTCACTTTGTTATAAAGCAGAAACTAACACACCATTGTAAAGCAATTATACTCCAATAAAGATGTTAAAAAAAAAAAAAGAAGCTGGGGGAAAAAGAGTAAATTAAACACAAGGTAAATACAAGGAAGTAGAAATAAAAATGAGTGGAAACCAAGGAGGTAAAAAACAGAGAAAAAAATACAGTACATCAACTAAACTAAAGCTGGGTTTTTAAAGCAGTCCATAATATTTATATACATATTGTTAGACACATTAAGAACAAAAGCTAGAAAATACAATGATTTATATTAGAAATATAATAGAAGATATCACTACAGATACTACACAATTTATAAGGATAACAAGTAATATCATGAACAACTTTACACCAAGAAATTTGGCAAATTATAACCAAAAGGGCAAATTCTTCTTAAGACACAAACGGAAATAAGAAGCATTAAAAAACCAGAATAGTTTTATATTTACTAGATCGAATTCACAATTTAAAATGTCACTCAAAAAACAGCATGCACAGAAGGGTTTACTGGTACATTGTATTAGACATTTTACCCTATCACCCTGATAGAAAAATCAGACCAAAAATAAAACAAAACAAAGCAAAAAAGGAAAAATTAAAGACCTATAGTTCCTATAAACACAGATGCCAAAATTCTTAACAAAATATTAGCCAACTGAATCCAGCATTATGGTGAAAGAAATATGCATCATGACCAAATGGGGTTATTCCAGGTATGCAAATGAAATCCACATATTAACAATGAAATTCACCATACTAACAGAATGAAGGAGAAACGCCATAGTCAAAATTGTTGCAGAAAATGTATTTGATAATATTTAATATCCATTGATTAAAAAATTACTAGGAATAGAAAGTAACTCTTCAAAACTGATAGAGTATCTACTGAAAACCTACAGCTACTGTCACAATTAATTGTAAAACACGTAATATGTTCTCCTTAAGATAAAGAACAAAGTAAAGATGCCTGCTCTTACCTCAGCTTGGTACGAGGGATGCTTGCCAGTGAATTAAGGTACGAAAAAGACACAAGGCATAAATACCTGAAAGAAGATGCAAAACTGTCTTTATTCATTGATTATATTGTAATTTACTTTCTACAATCAAATAATCTAGGGACGAAAAAACAACAATAACTAAAAAGCAAATTTACCGAGGCTTTTTAGTTATTTGGTGGGATGCAAAAGCCATATGTAAAAGTCAATTGTATTCTATATAAATAAATAAATAAAAATAAAGTGAAGACTTCTGAAGAAAAATGGGCCAGGTTATTTAACGTGGAGAAAAGTGGGACAATTCATTACTGTATTTGCTTGGATGCAGCTCCATGACCTACACAAAATCACTTATGGACTTAGGCATAATGATTCATGCCTGTCAAATAACTGCTTCAACCACCCACAAGTAACTGGAAAGACTGCAGTAAACTTTAGGCACATCTAAGTCTCCTACTGATATCTCCCTTATAATTATAACTCTGGTGCTGGTATCAGTTGTCATGTACAGCACAGGGAACTCTGCTCAATGTCATGTGGCAGCCTGGATGGGAGGGAAGTTTGGGGGAGAATGGATACATGTGTATGTATGGCTGAGTCGCTTTGCTGTGTACCTGAAACTATCACAACATGGTTAATCGGCTATACTCCAATATAAAATAAAAAGTTAAAAAGAAGAAGTTTGATAATACTGAGAACCAGGATCACTAATCCCATATCTATCAAGCATAGAACAAAAAGGCTTAGTCTTTCATTTTCAGTTATTTATATATGTAATGCCCTTCCCTGTTGAGAGTATGTGTTGCTCAACTCTGGAATAGTTTACCAAGAAAGGTTACACACGTTTCTTCTTTGAAGATCATTAAAAAGAAGGCACCTTTTCTTTCTTGAAAAGGTTTGGCAATGACCAATATAAAAGCAAAACAGTGAACAAGATGGACTCCAGCATTATGATTTGTTGTCATTGTTTAAGCCTTAACTTACGAAAATATTAGCTGCTAATAATAGTTTACTTCTCCTGAACTTCTATTCTTCAGCTCCAGTGCCTTTTTTTCAGGCCCAGGTTAGCTTCTCAAGTTCTTTGTTCCATTAAGTAGGCACCAGAAGTTTCTCTCCCCTACTCTACTTTGTCCTGAGTTTAGATTACTTCCTCTTTCATGCGCCTTCTACCAAAAATTAGTTATGAAGATACAGACAAGGCATCTGAGTAGGGAACTGCTTTACCACATCACTGAGTATTCTGCCCTGTAGAGAAATTATTCCAGCTCAACCTTTCTTAACAGTAACACATCATAGCCTTTCAGAGGTGAAAACAGTCTACCTCGCTGTCTTTAAGAACCTTTGAAAAGGTGAACTCTTCTTCAGCTACAGACAGAAAACTGAACAATTATTGCCTAAATCATTCATCCTGCCAAGTTCCACACAGTGAAAATAAAATAAAATATCTGCCTTTGTTTGCACAAGATGAAAATATTGAATGGGGAGAGCTCTACAAAGGGACTCAAGTTCATTAAGCCTGACAATCCAGTTTCTTTCCTCTCTCAAGGTTCCACAGACCCTTGGAATCAGAGTTTCCAATTACTGACTCTGTACTTGAGCATAGGGTATAAGGAATTATTGCTATCTGACTTAGATGAAAATGTGTTCCAAAGGTTCATTCATTCAATTCAACAAAACGTGTAGTAGCACCTATTAAGAGCAATACACTTTCGTTGAGTTAAATGAATCACTACACTCAAGAGTGTCCAATCTAGTTGAGGAGAAAGATACACATACACAGATTACTCTAGCAAAGGTCAAACTGTGATAAGTGTGATGAAAGAGGCTCAGAAACCTAAGGGAGTCAAGGGAGAAATTGATTCAATATGAGGAAGGATTTTTAGAGGCTGGGGCTTAAAAAATGAGTAAAACTCTTTTACTTTTCTTACTTCACTGTGGAAAATAAAAGAAAGAAGATAAAAATCACACAGAATCCCATCAGCTGAAAATAATTACTTTTTTTTGTTTGTTTGTTTTTTTTGTTTTTTTTGGTTTTTTTTTAAACGCATTGTTTACTTTGTTTACTTATTTATTTATTTTTGGCTGTGTTGGGTCTTCGTTTCTGTGCGAGGGCTTTCTCTAGTTGTGGCAAGCGGGGGCCGCTCTTCATCGCCGTGCGCGGGCCTCTCACTGTCGTGGCCTCTCTTGTTGCGGAGCACAGGCTCCAGACGCGCAGGCTCAGTAATTGTGGCTCACGGGCCTAGTTGCTCCGTGGCATGTGGGATCTTCCCAGACCAGGGCTCGAACCCGTGTGTCCTGCATTGGCAGGCAGATTCTCAACCACTGCGCCACCAGGGAAGCCCGAAAATAATTACTTTTAACATTCAACATTTTTATCTATACATATGTAAGCATGAATACTCCTTAAAGAAAATGTAATCATCAGTGCACACTCCTTTGTAAACAACATTTTTCCCTTAACAATACACAATGAACATTTTTCTATGTCATTAGCTATTACTCTAACATAGGTATGGCTCATATGTTTCATGTTTCCTTTTATTTCTGGTCCTGATTATGGCTGCTTAGAGTTTGATATTGAGGATTCTGAGACCATGTTCTAAGTGAGAAAGAAGGCTTTGATCCATTTAGCAATGTCCCCACAAGTCCAGGTTAGGGGATCTGTGCTACAAACACCGTATATTTGCTGGTTCATTTCTTTCTCTCTTTTAATACCACATGTTATTCTATCATATAATTGCATATATATTTAAACCAATCCCATGTATTTGGACATTTAGGTTATTTTTGATTTTCCCCTGTTACACATAACACCATGATGCACATCCTTATGCATATATAGTTGCCCATTTGTATAATTATATTCTTAACAAAACTTTCTAGAATTGTTATTGCTGAATCAAAATATATGCAAAATTCCACGGTTCCTAAAAAGCATTGCCAAATTACAGTGCAGAGAGTTTATACCAATTTAAATACCTAGAAACTGTGTATGAATGTACTAAGTTTCTGGTTCCATTCCCTATGCTAGATGTTATGTTTTCTTTTTTAATCTTTTCTCACCAGTTTGAGCTGGTACATGATCAGTTTTACAAATGTTTTAAGCAGCTCATAACTCTAGGGAGTGGAGGGATGTTCCAGGTGCTCCAGGCCCACTCAACAATCACAAGGTGAGAAGGACAATATATTAGCATACTGGTAACCCATGGGGCACACAAAAGTTCTGCTATACACCATTATTAATTTTTTGTCTGTGACATCATAAGTTACCCACTTCTAACAGAATATCTTTAAAATTTCATTATGATTGAGGACCTATCCAGTTGTCTTTCTAATTCTGTCAGTTTGGGTTTTATATATCTTGAGGCTATGAGGTGAATGAAAAAAGAGTTATGATTATTATGTCTTCCTGATTGACTGTTCATTGTATTATTATGTAGAGCTACTATGTCTATTTACCCTTTTTGCGTTAAATTATATTTTTTGCTACACAGCTTTTTATTTGTAAGCAGCTTACAGTTAGATTTTAAAAAATCTAATCTGACCATCTTTCTTTCATAAATGAGTTTAATCCAATTTTACTATTGTGATTCCAGATATATTTGGACTTATTTCTGACATCTTTATTTTTTCTGTTAACTTCCTGTATCTTTTCTTTTTAATTCTTTATCTTTGGTTGATTTGATAAAGTATTCTATATTTTCTGCACAAAACTCTGCTGGTTTTTAATCTTAGATCTTAATCTTAAATTTTAACATACGTAATTAACCATAAATTGTTCTCAAAAAGCCTACAGTTAGTCCACATTTTGATTCTCCCGACAATGACAAGAACCTTGGCAGTCTTTTACAACACCACCCCCATCTTATTATTTTGTTTAAAATTTTAATATCAACAATTTTCAAAACACAAGAGTACAATTATTTGTTTTAACTGTATATAATTAAATTTACCAACATACATTATCAATTTCTGTGATTTCCATTATTTCTTGTATCCTTTGCTTTCAGTTCATTTTTTGTCTTGCAAAGTTAACTGGAGTCTGGATCATAAATTCTTTAAGGCTAACAATGACTGAAAATGTCTTATATTTGCCAGCATTCTTGATTTATAGTTAATTAGACATAAATTCTAGATTGAAGATTATTCTCTCTCAGTACACTGAATACATTCCATTGCATTCTGGAATGTAACAGTCTAGGTTTCATTTTTCATTCCATTGTAGAGTAACTCTCCAAGAGCTTTAAATCATTTTTTTTCTCAGACATTTTGCAGTTTGATTATAGTATTTCTAGGTATAGATTTATCACCATTTATTTTGCTTGTTATCCAGTTACTTTGACCTTAGGTCTCATTATTTCTTCAGTTTTGGAAAATTTTTAGCAGGTATCTCAACAAATATTGCTTCTTTGTCATTCATTCAACACTATTCTAACCATCAATCTATTCTCTTAACTGCCCTTTCATTTTGTTTATGTCTATTTTTCATGCTGTTTTCTGGGTTAATTCTTCAATACCATCTTCCAATTCACTAATTTTTTTCTCTATGAAGTTTATCCCATCTACTGCTGTGGTTGATTGTGTTTCCAAAGATGATCACACACTACCTCCCATCCCACATGCTTTTTTTTTTTTAATAGATCTTTATTGGAGTATAATTGCTTCACAATACTGTGTTAGTTTCTGTTGTACAACAAAGTGAATCAGCCATATGCCTGCATATATCCCCATATTCCCTCCCTCTTGAGCCTCCCTCCCACCCTCCCTATCCCACCCCTCTAGGTCGTCACAAAGCACCGAGCTGATCTCCCTGCGTTATGCTGCTGCTTCCCACTAGCGAACTATTTTACATTTGGTAGTATATATGTATACATGCTTTTTGCTGTGAGACTTTGCTATTCCTGTCGGGAAGAGATTGAGTCTATGTCCCTTCCACATGAACCTGTGTCAGCCCTATGACTTGTTTGACCAGTAGACGGTAGCACAAGAGGCATGTACCAGTTCCAGCCCTTTAAGAGGTCTGGCGCTTCTGCTTTCATACTCTCTCAAGGAAACCAGCCGCCATGCTTTAAAGAAGCATGGACTAGACTAATGAATGAAAGGACACAAGGTGAAGAGAAAAAGCCACATGGTAAAACCCTGAGGCTTGTAAATGAAGGCTCCTGGAACCGTATAGCTTAGCTGACTGCAGCCAACTAAGTCACCCTTGCAAATGCTACTAATTGAGCACTGCCTAAGGTCCAGACCCAAAATGATGGGAAGACTGTTGTTTTAAGCTGCTACATCTGGGGATAGTTTTTTACACTATAACAGATAACTGAAGTAATTACTTTTTTATTCAATGACTGTATTTTTCATTTCTAAGATTTATAATCAATTCTATTTCATATTTACCTATTTTATCTCATTTTTGTCTGGTGTTGATTAATAATCTGTTGTCTTTTAAAAATGGAAACTATGCCTCATTCATCTCTTTGAACATTCTAAG